>NW_022900926.1:22066371-22066682 GCF_012274545.1 Fukomys damarensis | reverse complement strand
CCCCCCCCCGCCCCGCCGCAAGACAGCCATGGAAAACCGGGCCCCACTCACCGCCAAGGAGGGCAAGCGTGCTACACACTCACCTGCGTTGTAAAAACGGTCCAGCACCGTGGTTTCCCCGAAGTCCAGTTTACCAAAATGCAAGGTCTCCAGGGAGGCGCCCACCGCTTCACACGCCTCTCGCAGGCTCTGCAAGGCCTCGCTCTCGGCCACCACCAGCTGCCCCTGGCTCGCCTCGTTGATCACATACGCCACGGTGGTCCGACGGCCGCCACCGCTCGCCGAGTTGCCCCGGCACCGGGTGGCGCTGC
>NW_022900926.1:22038745-22065306 GCF_012274545.1 Fukomys damarensis | reverse complement strand
GATCTGGGGTCTGAAGAACCCTGGGGCGCGCGACTACTGGGTGGCGCAAAAAAAGTCTCTCTAGCTAACGCTAGTGTGTCAGAGGCAGCCCCGGAGCTGTGTGCGGCGTACCCGCAGCCACGGCGCCCCCCTCTGGTCCCTCCCGGCCGACTGGGACCGCGCGGCGCTGGAAGGAAGCACTGGGCCTAAACTGGAAGGTGGATTATGAGTGACAGTGGCGCTAAATTTAGAAGTGGCCCGCTAAATTTATCAGGTTGGCCTTCGGTACTTATCATTTTAAAATTTCCAATATCCTGTGCTGTTATAGTAATTAATTAGCTCCAACTGCGGATCGATTTTAACATTCGCATTTAGGATCTTACAATTTGCTCTACGGGCACCACGTACTTACTTAAAATAGGAGATGGGCAGCAGTTTATCAAGCCCAAAGTGAAAGAAAAAATTAAGTGACTTATTCTGTTTTAAAGATTGAACCACAGAAAAAGTCTCGATTTTTAAAGAGCAATCAAAAACCACCCACTTATTTGGGAAACAAAGCCAGATGTATAAATTCCCAAAGAACTCTGTCAAGTAAGGAAAAATCAGTGCAAGCTGCAAGAAATAAAGTATAATAATAGTGCTTGGACTGCCCAAGCCAAGATTAATGAGTCATATGGAATTGGAAAAGACAAACCACCTTGCACTGAGGACTAAGTTTTAACAAACGGATTTAGGGGATAGGGATATATTCAGACCATAGCAGTGTAGCCATCTATTGATAATTTCCAAACATTAATGTTTTCCACTTTATGACTTTATTATACCCACTAAGCTGTTGATGCCTGATGAAACACACATTACACACCTGAGAAGACTGTGCTTCAGGTTACCTAGTAGTATTATTTATTTTATTTTATTTTATTTTATTTTTTGCTACCGGGGATCAAACTCAGGCCCTTGCGCTTGTGAGGCAGGCGGTGACACCACTGAGCTAAATCCCCGGCCCTCCTTAGCATTATTGTCACCCATGGTAAATTTGCTTTCTAGTAAATGATGTGGTCAGGTGACTTAAGGCTATTTCCTAGACTTGAAAAATAAATTCCCAATGCTATGCTTTTTACATGGATATCTCAGGTGTCATCTTTATGGACAAGCAGACCAGAGGAACAAGTTGCCCATTGACAACAAAGGATCAAATTGGATTAATTCAATACATGCTCCACCTGAAAAAAAATCCAAATGGATGAGTTCAAATGTAAAAAATGAAACTGTAGAGTACTTGATAGAGTATTTAATAAATATATGGGCAAGTTTTTTTCAACTCAAGAATGAGGAAATTTTTCAGGACTAAGGCTCAAAAGAAAAAAATTGATAAACTTGATAATGTAGAAATATAAAGGTTTTACATGGCAAAAGACACCATACATAAACTAAACAGGCAAGTGAGATGTCAGGTACAGTGGACATCACAGCTCATGAGTTTCTAAAAACAGAGAAATAAGAGACCCAAAATCCCATAGAAAACCATCTAGAGGAAGTCACAGGTGATTCATAAACATAGAAATATGGGTGGCTCTTACCCATATATGAAGAAATGCAACCTTATTCATTAGGAAATAAGTACATATTTAAGTTACACGAGTTTGCCACTTTCCATTGGGCAGGGAAAAATCTTAAAGTTTGACAACATACTCTGTGAGACTGGGTGTAAGAAAGTAAGCATTCTTTGATTTATAGTAGAATAAAAAATGATAAGGCACCTGCCAAGGGAAATGCATTAATATTTAGCTGAATTATATTTGACCCTTGTACATTTAGCCTTGACCCAACAATTCCACTTCTAAAAATGTATCTCAAGGATATGCTGGCAAATCTATGAAAACATTTTTATATTCATTTCAGTAGTATTAGCAATAGAAATATTAACAATCTTTCAAGTGTTTATCAGTCAGAGACTAGGTTGATAAACTATTATCTACTCAGTAAGTGGAGTAGTATGCAGCTAGAAAAAAGATGGTGATTGTCTCTATGGATTATCATTTTTCCAGTTTTCTGGTGACTTAAAATGAAATGATAATTTGAGATCCAATTTTTCTTTCATAGTTGGAATAAAACTTCAAGTAACTATCTTTAAAGTATGTTTCTACCTCATTTTAATATAAATATACACCTATATGTATGTTTGTCTCACTTTCTTAAGAAATATTAGCAAATAATATACACTTCTCATTTCATACTTTTAAATATTAGACAAAAAGCATTCAGGATTGAGAATTCTGGAAAAAATGGGAGGAGATGAATAAGGTGATTTTTTTACTGGCAATTCCTGGATAACAGAGCAGAGAAGGAGAACCCAACAAAGGCCAGCAAATCTTAGCTGAGGATAAAACTGTTGGAATTTGGGGAGGCTGAGGCAGTTAGCAGGTAAAGGACAGATTATGCAACAGGAGGAAATATGGAAAGAATTCCAGAAATCTGCATACAAGACCCTCTGAGTCTGTAGCGGAATGCTTCTTTACACACATACAGGAAAAGACCTCAGAAGTGGAGGCAAGAACAAGTTCTGAGCACAGGATAAGTATCAGGAAGTTCTAAGAGGAACGATTCCCAGAGCACACCCAGAGGTGGAGATAGTTAACCTCTCTCTGCCATGCTCCCCTTAGCCAGACTGGAGAGGTCTCATTAAATACGTGAACATTTGAAAGAGACCTCAGAAAAGCCACAACTTAAAAGTGAGGTAGAATATTCCTAGACTAAACCTGGCCTGGGTGAGTTTCAAAAGAAGAAAGGTCACCCAGGAGTACCTGTGTACCTCAGAAAGGTCTAATACCATTTATAGAAATATAAAAAAACAGAGTAGTCTATAAAGTAAAGTATGTAACTTCTGGTATCTTATAAAAATATCAAACAAGCAAGAAATAAAAAGTAACTCTTAAGAAGAAAATCCAAAGATACAGTCCCAGGAGTAACAGAGACGGTACAATTAGCAGACAAAAACATTAAAACATCTATTAGCTATTAGAAATATGCCCAAGTACTCAAGGATGCCAAATAATGCGTAAGCATAATGGAGAGAAAAATGGAAGGCATATTAGGACCAAATGGAATGATGTGAAAAGTATAGTACCTGAAATTCAATTGATAGTATCAATGGCAGATTAGATTAGACCGGTTGAAGGAAGACAAAAATCAGTTAACTCAAACAGAAACATATATTTTTATATCAAAATTGATCTTTGTTGGGGTCCGAAGATCACTTCCAAGTTCAGTGATTCATTAGTACCCAGGGGACTCAGTGTGTGTTCGTTCTGTGGCTATCATTTGTGACAGTGGAAAGAATAACTATCAAAAGGAAAATGCAGGAGTTCAGCATAAACCATGTTGTTTATACAGTGTTTAGGCACAGGGAGCTGCTCTTCTCAGGAGATGCTGGAGCCTCTCCAAAAATCCAACCTTGAAAGTTGACCTTTCTAAGAATAGCAGCCTTGCCCTGCTATGTTAACTGTTCTGCACCTTACCAAATCATACGCTATAAATGTGTGGACTTTATTGGATGTCGCTTATACCTTAGTAAAGCTATTTGATTTTTTTTTTAATGGAGTGAAGTAATATAAATGTGACTACATGAATGATCTAAAACATTTTGTTGGGCAAAAGGGGACAATAACAGAAGTTTACATATGAATGATTCCATTAATATCATATGTAGAAAAGATAAATATAACCTAGAGTGGTAGAAAGGAGTTTAACGGACATTGGGGCCAATAGATGGGGACTGGAACAAGTATGTATGCATGAAGGTATTTTTTAAACCCTGTTTTGTATAAATCTGAATGATTCTCCCAGTTGATAATATCTTTTATTATTATTATTTTTTTTTTTGTACAAGGGATTGAACTCAGATCCTTGCACTTACAAAGCAGGCAGCAGAACCACTGAGCTAAAACCCCAGCCCTCCCAGTTGGTAATATTTTGACCCAATATCATTACAGCTTTTCATTCTCTAGTAGGAAATCAATGATAACTCTGGGGTATCTTGGAATTTCAAACAAAGGCAAATATTTACATATGTAAGCACATGCTTCTTCATATATGACCAAAATATCATATATGTCATGTCTACTACTTTTATTTTAATTACAGGTAACACTAATTTCTAATATAGAATTCCAATTAAGAAATCTCTGAATAAATACAAATGTATTTATTGTTTAAATTTGTGAACTAAAACCTCCAAAAGGAAACAAAATAATTTTTTAAATCAGATTTTATCTAGATAATAATATTAATTAAGTTAATTACTATAAATGGCTAATTTTATGTGTCAGCACAGCTAGGCTATGGTGGCCAGTTGCTTGGGAAAGCAGTAGTCTAGATGTTGCTTTGAAGGCATTTTGTAGAGGGATTAACATGTACAACCAGTTAACTTTTAAATCGATTCATATCCATTCCACAAGGTGAGTGGGCTTCGTACAATCAAATGAAGGTCTTAAGAGCCGAGATCAAGGTTTACTGGAAAAGAAGAAATTGTGCCTCAAGATTGTAACACAGAAATCCTGAGTTTCTAGCCTGCCCTACATATTTTAGACTTCCCACAATCTCATTACCTTCCCCCCCGCCCTCCTGATGCAATCATTCATATAAAAAATTGTGAAATGTTAAACATTTTACTGAGAATGTCAAAGCGGAAACTGCTCTATAGAGTTGGGAAATTTCAACTTTCCTAACTCTTGCTAAAAACCGGTTCACAAACTATGCAACTGCTTACACACACTTTCAGCACCGTTGAGGCCCCATACTTTTTATCACATTTACAAAAATGCACCTTTTGGGATACTGGGGATCAAACCCAAGAACTGACATGCTATGCAAGTGCTCTACCACTCAGCTATGTTCCAATCCTTTTAAAATCTGATTTGAGACAAAGTCCCCCTAGTTTGCCCAAACTATCTTCCAACATGTGACCCCAAATGGCAGGGATTACAGGCCTGTGCCACCCCATCTAGTAAGTATAATTATTTAATTTTAGTGCACAATTACAAATTTATTCACGCAGTCAATCATGTCATTCCCCAATCCCCACTTTTGTACTATTTTGTAACTGTACTTACCACTACCGAAAAAAACAAATATAACCACGTTCTTCTAAAGTTAAGGTGAAACTGGGCACAGTGGTATATACCTGTGCTCTCAGCACTCTGGAAGGCAGAGGCAAGAACGTCACAGTTTCCAGCCCAACCTGGGCAATTTAGTGACTTAATGAGATACTGTCTCAAAATAAACAATAATAAGAGTTGAGAATATAGCTCGATGTGAAGACCCTGGGGTCAATCCCAAATAAATAAATAAATGTGAAAACAAGCCAGATCCAGTCCCAATGTCCTGTGCTTCTAATCTCAGCTACTCTGGAGGCTGAGGCAGGAGTGTAACTTGAGCCCAGGAGTTTGAATCTAGCCTGGGCAGCATACAAAACGTTATCTTAGAGGGGAAAAAATTACAATAAAAATTAAATCTTCTTGATTCATTATGCGATACTTTAAAATCTTTCAAATGTGTTTAATATAAAAATACCCAAATTTTTGAAATTCTTTTGAAACAGATTCATAAGTCATTCTATCAAAGGAAGGGCTGACGGTAGTAGTTTAAGCTCTCTCTTTGTAAAATCAGAGACTTTGTTATTACACAGATTTAAAAACCTTCATTTTCCCCTTTCTTTCTTTGAAGTTCCTTGCTTATTTCCTATCTCTGAAATCCCTTGAAAGTCTGTTCTTCTCTTGTGGACTGTTAAATTTCTTCTTTACTTTTTTGAGCTTACAATAAATCTCACCTTGTGCAGAACATGGTGGCACACGCTTGTAATCCCAGAGCTCTAAGAGGCTGAGTCAGGAAGATCGTGATTCATAGAAACCTTGCCTCAAAATAAAAAGATAAAAAGGTCTCGGGATGTAACTCAGTGTGCAGGCCCTGAGTTCAGTCCCCAGTATTGCAAGATAACAACAACTACAATAATAGCAACAACAGTAATAATAATAATAAATCCGAGTCTTTTAGCTTCATATAAATGCATGCATCATTACCCTTTCTGGACAAAAACAATTTTTGGTAAAATATTCAACTTTCAATTCTTTATATTCCATGCAGTTTACCAATCAAAGCATCCTAATTTCAAATAGGAAATTATACAAATCTCAGATAATCATTCATTAGCCCTGAGATCACTAAATGCCATTTCCAAGTCAGTAGCATTCTAATGTTTGCGTGATTCACAGCATGCCAATCTCTTTTTGGAAAGAACAGAAACTTTTATCTGTAAAACAGATTACTTTACACTGTAAACCAAATATTTATGCATATTTAAAATATCTCATCAGCTCATGATTATCTCTCTCTGGGATTCTTTCTTTTCACCATAGCCAATCCCATTATCTACCTTTATTCCACTGACAAGTTTTTGTTTGTTTGTTTTGTTTTTTTGGTACTGGGGATCAATCTCTAGTCCTTGGGCTTGCAAGGCAGGTAGCAGAACCACTAAGCTAAATCCCCAGCCCTCCACTGACAAGTTTTGACAACCTTATCTCACTGTGCATGGTCACTTATAACCAATGCAGAAATGACAGTTTTTGTCATGTGTGTGAACATGATAATTAATTATTACCTCACCAGCAAGTTTTTGTGTTTCTCAGCCAAATGTGATCCTCTTAATTTGAGCCAAAATATGCAGTTTCATTAGAGCTCTGAAAATAATGTACTATTGTGATGTCAGTGCCATTCCTCCTGAGGGTCACAAATCTGTGAAAACAGAGACTCAGAAAGTGTTTTCTTCTCTTATAAAATTTTCTTGTTTGTACCTTTTACAAATGCTGCAACTTTCCTGTGTTGCTGGATTGGAGAGAAGATTTCACTTTTTTTTTTTTCTTTTCAGGAGATAAATTGGGCTTTTCTATTTGCATGAATTTTTTTTAGATTTTCAAAGAAAATATTTTCATTTTCCCAGAATTTCTGAGTACTCTAAGTCCATATTAATTTTTACTTGGGTTCTCTTATCACTCATTTCTTATTCCTCCCATGTACCTCTGAAGTTTGGATTGGTTTGATGGCAATATGACATAGATTTCCCTGAAAATAAGGCACTCAGCATTCCTCATTAATGAACATTTTATTTTCTCCTCATTTACCATGGGCTTGACTCATTCTAATACTCAAGAAACCCTTTCCATTAAGCAAAAATATTTCCAAAGGCATTTTATTTTTTGTATTTAATAATTATCTACCAAGTTTATTAAATGTTTCTATAGTGGTAAGAATAAATGAATGATAATTCAATTTAAAAGTCATCCTTAAAGCTGTGAGGTTATAGGAAATTTTAAAAATTAATACTTCACATAGATAATTTTTTTGGGGGGGTACCGGGGATTGAACTCACAACCTTGCGCTTGTGAGGCAGGCACAGCCACTGAGCTAAATCCTGGACCCTAAGATAATTTTCTTATAGTGAAAAAGCATAAAGGTCAATAAAATAATTCCAAGTATAAATATATATTACATTAGAAAAAATTTCAGAGCAGAACAGGTTGGAATTATGAGTTCAAAGAGATGAACTGACATTTCCTAACAGTTAAGCATTTAAGCATGACTTTGTTAGAGCATTTTTAAAAAATCGTTAAGAATGGGGAGCCTCTGTAGGATGGCCCGAGTCATCTCACCCTCCAGTATTTTCCCCTTATGTATTTAATCCCATCTCCAGGGTGTGAGTTGATGACTTGCTAATAATAAAGAGAATACAGCAAAAGTGACGGAAGAGGCTTCTAGATGAGGTTACAAAAACTATGGCTTTGCTCATCCTCCTCTGTTCTCTTGCTTTCTCAGAGGCAAGCCAGTTGCCATATTGTGAAATTCACTTTGGAGAAACACAAGTGGCAAAGAACTGAAGGAGGCCTCTGGTTAGTAGCAAGAGACTGGCGAGTGAATTTAGGGACAGATCCTCTCCCAGTTGAGCCTTCAAATAAAAACAGACCCCTGGCTGCCACTTTGATTACACTCTTGTGAGAGACTTTTTTCTGATCCAGAGAAACTGTGTTTTCAACTGCTAAGTTTAGAGATGGTTTGTTATGCAGCAGCAGATGACAAATATAGAAATAATGAGTATCAAAGAGCTGTTGCTTTTAGAATCCACTGGATACATTTAAGTGTGATACATATTTTTACTTTCAAAGTGACTAATTTTCTATAAATTTGAAAAGATATCATTTCTTGATACATCTGAGAAAACATTTTAAAGAGCAACTTAAAACAGGTATGGGGGTCATTTTCTTTTAGGAAGTAAAGAACAAAAAATCAGCAAAGTACTAATGCCATTGGGAAATCAAATGAAGATTTGCCTCAGTGATAGTGAAATAGGTTAAGGGAAAGATTTAAGAGTGAAATGATGCCTAGATGGTTAGATTTTCCACATGAAGTAAGTTTAGTATTTGACCCAGCCTAGAAACCGCACAATAAAAATAGGCTCTACCAATTGTGAGTTCACAGTTACACGTGCTACTCATTTTAATCCTCACAACCATTTGAGGGTCATGTTATATATATTTAAGGAGCCAATTTATCACATCCCGTGTGGTTTTGTTGAGTTGAGCCTACAGAAAAGATGTTCATCTATTTAGTGTCTTGGAAAATCAAGAAACCATTGGCACAAAGTATTAATCTTTCCTATGTTAGTCACTTTCCTGTTGCTGAAACAAAACACCTGACACTCTCTGTGATTAAATTTGAATATGTGAATTTTAGGGGGATAAAAACATTCAGATTGTAGCATCTGTTTGTCGGTGGACACTGAGTTGCTCCCACCTTTTGATTACTGTGACTAATTCTGTTGTGAACAGGAGTGTACAAGTATGTTTGAATTCCCACCTTCAATTCTTTTGGATATATATCTCAAAGTGGAATTGCTGGGTTATATGTTAATTCTTTTTTTTTTCTTTTTATTGAGTTTATTGGTACATTCTAGGTATACAGTACAGTTACATTCATTACTGGGATCCTGTACCTTTACATGACAGGTCTTGTGTCTCATTTTTTCCCCTTGTCCCTGCCCTCCTTTCACTCCCTCCTCCCCTCCCCTTTTACAAATACTTTATTTCCATTTTTTAATTTTCTCATATTTTTTTCTTTTCCCTTTTAGCTTTCCCCTACCCTTCCTACTTTCCCTACACCTTTATTATATGGTAATTCTACCATATAATAATCTTGTGAGGAATTGCTATAATGTTTTCCATATCACTGCACCATTTTGCATTAGTACAGATTCTAAACTTTTTAACAAAAATTGTAATTAATAAGTGATGAATGCTATAAAAATGATCAATGTAGACAATTAACTCATAATTATGGACTCAGACCATGAAGGGTTTGTAATGTACCTCAGTCCATGTATTCATCATATATTTGAAGATAATGCTTTAAGTTTTTGGATGATGATTAGGTTACCCTCTAGTAAACATTGATTAAAGTCTTACTATGTACCCAGCACAATAATGTGCAAGGGACAAAGGAAAAAAGATAATTATCTATCCTTTTCTGGAATTCTTTTCCATATCTACCATATGCAACCTTAAATACAGCAACCTGTCGATTTACCTAGGATAATGATTCACCTGAATGGAAAGACCATGGATTTCAATTATTTTACTTCCTGTCAATCTCCATGGGAAAGATAAACTATTTTTAAAAATTATGTGGGTTGGTAAATATTTGTAATTAGAGTCTTTATGAGGTCACCATAGCAGTTATAAAAACAAAACAATTTAAATATAATTGTAGATCCTCACAGAAACCTGACATCTAGCCATGCCCTCCCACATTAGGTTAGTTAATTGTTTTCCACAGTGTTGGCCAACCTTGGATGCTAGACATCTGAGAGGTACAATGAATGTTTATATAAAAATGGTTTCTATCTCAGTTGAGAAATGCCAAGTATCCCTAAATGATGACAAGCGCAGGTAGTAGATAGGTACATTATAACAATAAAGGGAAAAAAATAAAACCTCATACTGAGATTAAAATTAAAAAAAAAACAATAAAGGGAGTCCATTCTAAATGGGGCTAAGGGTTTGAGTCTGAGAGAGCACTCCGGGTTACGTCAAGTGGAAGAAATGAAGTCTGCTGACCTTGAGTCCCTGGCACCTTCCCTCTTCTTCAAGACTTCCACTAAGAGTCACAATAAGGTGTGCGTGACAGATGTCAGCTTTATACCTTAGTCTTCTTGGCTGTGCAGAACCTTCAAGTTCAATCTGATACCTAGAAACCTTTTGAAATTGTTTACTTTTCTCTCATGAGTTCCAGAAATTTTATGATTTAATAAGCAGTCCGAAGTTAACATCAGCCATCTGTGGTGGCTCGTGCTTTTGATTCTAACACAGGAAGCTGAGGCAGGAGGATTGTTGT
Organism: Fukomys damarensis; assembly: GCF_012274545.1. Lineage (NCBI taxonomy): Eukaryota > Metazoa > Chordata > Mammalia > Rodentia > Bathyergidae > Fukomys > Fukomys damarensis. The sequence goes on along the minus strand of NW_022900926.1, from coordinate 22,054,890 downwards.
GAGTTTAAGGTGAGCCTGGGCTACATAGTGAGTTCAAGTTCAGCCTGAACTACAAGGTGAGACTCTGTCTCAAAATGAACTTTTAAAAGAAGTTAGTATCAATACCAGATTACCAATATAACCATACTGCACCCATATAATTTCAACATGAAAACAAGGAAAATTTAAAATGTAGTCTATCATGCACACTGCACTACACATAAATGATTTCTGTTAGGCTTTATGAAATATTTAGAATAGTTTATCTAACTCTGTTTCAATGTTCAAGGACCCTGGCTGGTCCAAACTTCCTGTTTTATTTAGGAAGAAACAAAAGTCTGGGGATTGAATAGAACTGAGAAGGCCAAAGTGAGATTAAAACTCAGTATTCTGAGCTGGATGAAAAGATTGAAATTTGTAATCCCAGCTGCCTAGATGGTTGAGGCAGGAGAATTGCAAGTTTGAGGCCAGCCTAAGCAACTTAGTAAGACTCTGTCTTAAAGTTTAAAAAGGCTTGGATGTAGCTTAGTAGTAGAGTGTCTCTGGGATTGATTTTCAGTACCTAAAAAACGATCTCAGTATTCTTTGTTCTGTAACCTACTGTAGCATAGAAACAGTCTTTGTCATAGGAATCTTAATCTTTGACACAATGTGCTCGAATGTGTATGTCTCTCTATAGGAACAAAGATGGATGGATGGTTGCATGTTCTGTACAGGAAGAAATTTAATACAACACATGGGGAATCATTATATTTGTGTAGTACTTTTGGGGGATGTTATAAGTGGAATGGGAGGAATCATCAATAATTTATAAACCCACAGGGAATGTATTTGTAATTATAGAATTTCTCTGGCAGTCCTTAACTCTACTTCCATGGACCTACTGAGCAAACCTGGGCTTCCCTTGGAAAGGGTGAGCAGTGTGACGTGAAGGAACAGAAGAGATGAGAAAAAATAGAGACAATTTTGCTATCCCTTTATCTTCCAACTCAAGTCATCAAATGTTTAGGGATTGGCAGTGTAGACAGATTAGACCTAGACTTACTTCAAGATGCCCCCAACCCAGTGTGAGAGTGTATAATTTACCTGTTTATTATGAGTTCAGTTGTTCACACATTAGAAAATCTCTGGGCAGGGAGACGAAGTACTACACAGCACTATCCTCATGTGTCACTTGGTAAGGATCAGCTAATATCTAAGAGCCCCTCAGAATTTTTTTGTGGCCAGGATCACAGTAAACAGTTTACCCCCAGCTGCACCAGCCTCTGTCTTTCCCAGGGAAACCACACTATTTTTAGCTTAGATTGGACAAATCTTCCCGCACCACTCTTTGCCAAGGTCCCAGCTGCTTCATATTTGCTTACGTCAATCTTTTATTTACCCCTATTTAGCATTTCAAAAGCCTCCAGAATTTTCCCAGTTTATTCTTTGCAATATTCCAAAAAAGCCCTGAGATGAGTTGAGCATTAGAATAGGCCACATTAACTCAATAGCCACATTTCCTGAGTGCGTCAGTGCCAGGTCCTTGGAATATACCAGTAAACATAATAGGCAAGAATTCATGGATCATAGCTTCTCCTAGTGTCCATCCTCAGAGCTACCTCATTGGGCAGAAAAAGCTGTTGTAGTCTAGCCATCACATCCATATTCCAGGCAGCAGGAAGGCAGGAAGTGTAGGCAAAAGGCACACTTACCTACTGAGGTAGAGCCTTTAAAATAGTTTTCCCAGAAGCCTCATCCTACTGTATCCCCTTGTAGAAGGGCTATTTCTAGGGAAGCTAGGAACTATAGCTTTAAACCTGGGGTATTTGGGTGCAATCAATAACTTAGGAATTTGTTACCAAGGAAGAATGCGAGAATAGATATTGCATAGACCTAGCCTTTGTCTCAGGAATCTTAACCTTCAACGCGATTTACAGGTATGTGTATGTCTAGGTAGGCAAATGTATTGTATAAGGTAACATATGGGGTGATATAAATATATACGCAGATATTACTCTACGGGTTGCATCTTTTGAAAAATCATTTATAAATCCTAACTTTAAATATTGAACTTCCGTCCCTTCAATTTTTAGAGTGTGGATTATCCTATATAGGGAGTTATCGTTTAAGAGCATGAGCTTGTCATAGTTTATAAGTAAATGTCCCCAGAGGGGACACTCGTGGGCAGGGCTTTGAGAGGTGACTGAGCCAGGCGGTGCTACAGTTGTGCCATTAGGAGGTGGGGCCTGGTGAAAAAGGAGGGTCACTGGGGGCTTGGCCTGGAAGGGTGAATCTCCCGCCCTGGTTTCTCTCTGCCCTTTCTGATTCCTGGACCCCTTGGCCTCAGCAGCTTTGCTTCACCAGTTCTTTCTGCCATGACTTCCTGCCTTGGAGCCAGTCAACTATGGCTAAAAGAGTGAGCCTAAATCAACCTCTGCTTTCAGTTGTGGATGTTGGGGGTTGTGTCTCAGTGATGAGATGAGAAAGTGACTAAAACAGAGCTGTGGACTGTCACGCATTTCACTGAGTGTATTCCTTTTATTTTCTTATTTTGTAGTACTGGGGATTGAACCCAGGGCCTTCACACTGAATGGCAATCCCAGCTCCTTTTTATTTTTTATTTTGAGACAGGGTCTCCCTAAATTGCCCAGGCTAAGTTGGAGCTTTTGATCCTCCTGTCTCAGCCTTCCAGAGTGCTGGGATTACAGTTGTGCACCACTGTGCCCACTTCAATCCACTATTTTTTTTTTTTTTTTTTTTTTTTTTTTTTTTTTTTTAGTACCAGGGATCGAACTTGGATCCTTGGCGCTTGCGAGGCAGGCAGCGGAACCACTGAGCCAAATCCCGGGCCCCAATCCACTATTCTTAAGAGAAGAGACACTTCTTTGAAAGTTCCTGTTTTTGGTTCTCGGAGGATAGTGTCCCTAGATTCTTGGCTTTTCCTAGGAGATCTGAGGTAACAGGAAGACAACAGTGTAGTTTTTCCCTTCTCCTCTTTGCTAGGCCCCCAGGCCCAGGGATGGAAAGGGCCTGTGGGTGGAGAGCTGTGGATGCACTGCTGAGAGCACTGGTGTCTGGACAATCCCAGTTCTGGCTTGGCTATGAAAGAGCTGACTTCAGTTCTTTTGACCTCAGCTTCCTAATTTTTTTTGGTACTGGGGATCGAACTTGAGCCCTTGCAGTTGCGAGGCAGGCAGCGGAACCACTGAGCCAGATCCCTGGCCCTCAATTTCCTAATTTGCAAAATGAAAGAGATGCAACTCAATGAGGGTCGCAGCAATTTATTTAGCTGCTAATTGCTAAAGTTTTCTGTTTTCTTTTTTCTTTTTGGTACCGGGGATTGAACTCGGGACCTTGATGCTTGCGAGGCACGCTGCAGAACCACTCAGCTAAATCCCCGGCCCCAAATTACTAGTTTTCTGAAGTTTTAATGTCTCAATGCATTTTTTCTTTAGAAACAATCTGACTGAAAACATAGCATATATACCAACATAAGCAACAGTAATTTTCCAGTTGCCCTAATAAAAAGGAAAAATTCCAGAGCCAGGGACTATCTCAGTGGTGCCACTGCCGGCCTCGTAAGCGCAAGGACTCGAGTTCAATCCCAAGACCAAAAAAAAAAAAGGGAGAAATTCCTTTTGCATAATAAAATATCATGGACTAGGTTTTGAGGGTTTTTCTCTCTCACGGTTCTGTTAGGTGATCAGGGTGTTGCGAGTTTGGTTTCTGGTGAGGGGTCTCTTACGGCTACAGCCACCTTCCCAACGCATCCTCACTAGGCTTTCCGTGTGAGGAAAGTGAGAGCTCTCTGCTCTCTCTTTCTCTTCTTTATAAGTACCACACCCTCGTGACCTCATTTAATCTTAATTACTCCCATAAAATCCCGGTCTCCAAATACAATCACACGGAGAGTTTAGAGTTGAAACGCATGGGGTTGGTGGGGGAGGGGGACACAGTTCGGTCCATAATAAGCAGACAAAGCAAGAGAGAAGTGTGCTGCAGCTATTTCTTGTTAGTTGTGGCGATGTAGGTCGACAAGCTACATAGGTGATATATTAATTTAATGTCCCAAGAGCCTCCTTATGTTCAGCCTACACTATTCATCTTGAGTAGCTTAGTACCAAATTATCAGCAAGACCACACGATTTCTCCATGTTTTCTCTTTTCACTCATTTCTCCTCATTTCCCTGTTCTTGGTCTTCTGATTGTTAGGTTTAGTTTCTGAAAAACAGTCTTCCTTTCAAAGGGTTCATGGTCTTAGTTCCCGTATATTTGAACATTTATTTTTTTAGTATCTATTTTTTTCTGGAAAAACAGAATCTACTACAAACAATGGCAATGGTAATGAGTAATGACAACAATATATCTTTGTCTTTCTGTTTTAGCTAGGTAATAAATGTCTTCAAATTAACAAAAGTCCAGGAGAAAAAGAAATCTGAACTTCACTGAATGCTTACTGCGTGCCTGGTGTAATACTAGGCCTTGTGCATCATTTGCTCATTAAATACTCACTGTAGACTATTGTTATAACCATTTACAGATAAGGAAGTTGAAAGGAAGTAATTTCCCACAGGTGTACTTTTTTCCCCCAGGGGATTGAATCCAGGGCCTTCACACTGAGCTACCTATATCCTTAGCCTTCTATTTTGAGATAGGGTTTTGCTAAATCCTAGTCAGGACTCCAGTGGGCTATCCCCCTGCCTCAGCCTCCCAGAGTGTTGGGATTATACACATGCACTGTCATGCTTGGCACAGTTGTACTCTTAGTAGTGGGGCCTCTATCTCCTTAATTTCAAAGCCTATTCTTAGCAATATTATTTTGTGTAAAAATGAATGCATGTTATCATAAGTAGATTAGGAAACTTCCAGCTTCTCAAAAACTTGAGATGAAAGTGTGTGTTGAAATGGAACACCCAAGATATATTTGGGGAGTTTTTAATTGATAGTTGTGTCACCAGGAAGCCAGGTCCTAACACAGCAGTCTCTCATTTCTTTGGTTCTTGGTTCTACTCTGCCCTTGATGAAAGAATTCAATCAAGACAGACAGGCAGCCTAGCAGAAGTTCAGGTCAGATTTACTGTAAAGCAAGTCTAGAGTTGCACTTTGAAACGAGAAGGTAGGCAGTGTCACAAAGTGTCATCTTCCTTAGTGCAAAGCTGGATATATTTTTATGTACACAAAAGTTACTCCTGGGCTCAGGGGAACTGATGATCGTTGTCATTTTATTTATACGATATATATGCTTAGGGACATTTCTCTTAGGAGATACTTTACAATGTCTATATCTCAAAAAATGTCTTCCTTACTCTTTTCTGGTGGTCTTTGTCCTTTAGGATCCTGAATCACATAAGTCTAAATCAGGTCTCAGCTCAAGGAGGGAGGGTCTTTACAGAATACTTCCCTTTCTGATATCATCATGCCATAGAACATGGAAGCCAGGAATGCTGAACGCCTTGTTTTGGAAATTCATAGCTAAGCCTCGGTGGAAAGAATATGTACAATGTATAACCTTAAAATGTCACTGTGCTCTGTGAGACTGCTTTACTTCTGTGACCTAACAAATGATTATAAATGTACTATACCTTGAAGTCTTTGTTTCTTTACGTAACTGGCAAAGTATGGTATTCTGGACTCCTTCACCTTTGTCCCTTAGGCCCACTAATGTCTAAGTACCTGCCTAACAGTTGCATGTGGATAAAATTTTAAAATAAAGAATGTATGTGGTGACTAGTAAGTCTCATTCTATCTTGTCTTCTAGTGTCCATTCTTCCCAGAGAAGCCATGAGCCATTTCCTTGTCTTTCTTTCCAAAGAAATTCCATGAATTTACGAGGACATACATGCTGTTGGGGCTTGTGTCTAGAAAACCTTCATGCAGTCTTTTTCAAAGGTAGCTGGATCTGGAGCGTGTGATGCTAGGATGAGGGGTGTGTGATTACTAAACCACTACAGATGAGTGATTGGTTTGGCACCGCCCTAATCCCAGTGGTCTGGATGGGATGGAAGGAGCAGAAAGACACTGTAGAAGTCTCTTGTTTGTGCTACCTCTGGTCACCATGAACTGTTTTTCCTCTGGAAGGCCTGTACCAACTTGCCTTGGAGCCAGCCAATTATGGACTAAAACCTCTATGAACTGTAAGCTAAATAAACCCTTTCCCCTTTTATTTTGGGTGTCGGGTATTTTGTCTCAGCAACAAGAGAAACTGTAAGTAAACATACACATATATACTTTTATTATTATTATTTTTTTTTGGGTACTGGGGATCGAACTCAGTACTTTGTACTTATGAGGCAGGTGGTGGAACCACTGAGCTAAATCCCTGGCCCACACATATATACATTTAAAAAGACAAATGGTGGCATACTTTAAACACTATTCTGAACTTTGCTTTTTTTCTTTTCTGCAGTAAACATGATGGTGGCTACATAAACATGGATGACAGTTCCATAACTCGCTGTGGATACCCAAGTCTGTGGATTCCCAAATCCACATATAAAATGGCCTAGAACTTGCAGTGAACACATACACAGCCTTCCATACACTTTAAGTCATCTCTAGATGACTTATAGCACTGAATACAATGCTAATGTGATATCAATAGTTTTTATTAGGGAAGAATGACCCCAAAAATTATCTGTACATTTTTAGTGCTGATGCAATCCCCCTCCCCAAATATTTTCGATAGGAGATCAGTTGAACTTATAGATTCATAATCCAAGGATACAGAAGGCTAACTGTATTTCTCCCTGAGAAGAGGGGTACTGAAAAATTAAAGGCTCTGGGGTAAGACTTCCCACTATATACTCCTTCAAATGATTTTTTTAACCATGTGCATGCATGGTAAAATTTCTTAAATTTATAAAACATACAAGCAAAGAAACTTCTGTATATTCTTAATATTTGGGTATCTCTAAAGTAAATTTATTTAAAGAAAATGAATTCAAGGTCAGTTTAGTTCTGTTTTAATTTTTCTATGAACTTTCTGGTTTGTTCTTTCTTTCTTTTGGAGAGAGGGGTGTTGGGGATGGAATCCAGGACCTTGCACACCTGGGTATGTGCTCTACCAATGAGCTACACCCCCAGCCTGAAAATCTAGTTCTCTAGGAGCATGATTTTCACCAACATTTACTTTCTGAAGTAATCTTTGGATTGGGTGCAGCTACCTAAAAGCAACACACCACTAAAACGAAAAGTTATTCTGTTGTCTATGAAATGTAGAACCCAAGTTTTAGGGTAAAGCTTGGCTACCATCTGGTGGTCTCAGCTTGAATAAAAGTAACCTTTGATTATAATGAATTTTCTTTTAACAAGCTTTAAAGTCATAATATTAACAGATTAAAAAGATCAGAATCTATTGTACTTACTTTACAGATAAGAAAAATAGAATATCAAAACAGTAGAGTGCCGATCTCAAAATAAAGGAACACTCATTTCACTGTTTTCTCCATTACAAAATAGTCTTAACAGTTTACTGTATAAATATTTCATTCATTACATTTGCCACAAAAAGGCTGATCTATATCAATGCTCAAGAAAGAGAGAGAGAGAATAAGTAAAGCAATTATGTCTGACAACTTGTGATATGCTCGTTTCAAATTTGGAAATAAAATTTTATTTTTTTTTCTTTTTATTGAGTTTATTGGTACATTCTAGGTATACAGTACAGTTACATTCATTACTAGGATCTTGTACCTTTACATGACAGGTCTTGGTTCTCATTTTTCCCCTTGTCCCTGCCCTCCCTTCACCCCCTCCTCCCCTCCCCATTTACAAACACTTTATTTCCATTTTTTCATTTTCTCATTTTTTTTTCTTTTCCCTTATTCCCTTTCCCCTACCCTTCCCACTTTCCCTACACCTTTAGCTCTTTGGAAATAAAATTTTAGATGAGTTCAATCCCTGGACCCCCCCAATAAAGTTTTAGAGATAGTTGGAATTTCTGAAAGTATTCCACCTTGAAAGAGAATATGAAAAAGGACACAGAGTTCATTTGTAGGATAGGAAGGCAAGACTTTTTCTGCGTAGGGGGCAGCATTAAAAACCACCCCAAAAGGCTGTGGGTGTAGGGGACAAAAGAATCTTTCATAAGAAACCTGTATGCAAATCCAGATTTAAATCCAAAAGGAGATTTAATATTCTTAGTTTCTTGAGTCTTCTCGCTGAAAAGTGGTGGAGAATAATAGTCTTATGAATAGTGAATTTAGTCAACAGCTTATATTAGTAGAATTCTAAAACTTTTCAGTTATTTTTAAGAGCATTCATTTCCTGGGCCAGGGATTTAGCTCAGTGGTTCCATCGCCTGCCTCACAAGCACCAGGACCCGAGTTCGACCCCTGGTACCCGCCCCCAAAAAAGAACATTAATTTCCACTAGGGTTTGTTTTTGAGTTGAACTTTTTTTTTTTTTCTTTCTTTGGTACTGGGGATTGAACTTGGGCCCTTGCACTTGTGAGGCAGGTGGCGATACTGGGGTTTGTTTTTAATGCATTAGACTTAAGAAACACTTTTTAAGTAATTGCCAACAGAAAAACTGTTTTAAAAAAAGTTTAGAGAAATTCCATATATGCCTCATACATTCCCAGACGTTAACATTTTTTTCACACTTGCTCTAACAACCCATCTATCAATAATATTTAAAAGTTTGAGAGTAAATTGCAGATATCTATTTCCTAAAAATAAGAATACTGCCTTACATAAAGCACAATGATTGAAATCAGAAAAGTAATGTAAATACAAAAATATTGCCTAACACTTTGAAAACAATCTTTTCTCATGCAGCAGCCGACTCAGCATCATGTATTCCATTAGTTATAATGTCTCTGTAGCTCTCTACCGCACTCCACCCCCTCCAGGTTCACCTTTTATAGTCCAGTCTGGCTTTGAATTTAAATAATATGTATCCCAGGATGGCCTTGAACTTGTGATCCTCCTGCCTCAGCCTACTGAATACTAGGATTACAGGTTTGTGCCACTACACCTGGCAGCTTTGTACTGTTTGAAGAGTACAGGCCAGTTATTTTGCCCCTCAGTTTGGATTTGATGATATTTCTTCATGATTTGCATTCCTCAGGTTATGACGTTTGGGTGGAAATATCACAGAAATGAAGTGATGTTTTGCCCAGTGTATCCCATCAGCAGCTCATGACATTGATTTTTCCCTTTATGGTAACATTTAGTCACTTGATGAGGGTTTGTCAAGTTTCTTCACAAATTTTTTTCCCTTGTGATTAATTAGAATCTTGTGAGGAGACAGTCTAAGGGTATAGAAATAGCCGGTTCCTCTATGTAATTCCCCACTAGTTTTAACATCCATTGACTTTTTAAATGGCAATCCCGAGGACTGAGAGTGGCCCTTTGCACTGAGCTACATCCTCAGCCCTTTTTAAAAATATATTTTTATTTTAGTTCTCACTAAGTTGCCCAGGCTGGATTTGAACATGTGATTCTCCTGCCTCAGTGTTCCAGATGTCTGAGATTACAGTTGTGTGTCACCATGCCTTGCTCCATTGATGATTCTTGCATAGCACAATTATTACTTTGGTAATTGCCAAATAATCATCTTGTAATTTCACTATTTCTTCTATCTTTAAGGAAAAACCATCTCTTATTTCATTATTTATTCATATCATGATTTTGTAGACTTATTTTTTTCAGTAGGTTATAATCTATAACTATCAACACTTTAATTGGCTCAGATTGACCTAGAGCCCCTCTAGCAGGTTCCTATGTCCCTTTGACAGTCTTTGTCATTTTTTTGTGAATTTTTTAACTTACAGGCACAGTCAAATAGTTCAGGCTCTGCTATTAAGTGCTTACATTTTAAAACCAAATATAAAGTTGTCAGGCTTATAAAAATAAGCATTTATTTAATCCTATTAATGGGAAGATTTCATTGTGATGAAACGTTAATCCAAATGGCTCCACTTTGGGGAGGTGGGTCCTTCTCCGGCCCTTCTGGTATAGTGGCTCTGCCCAGTAAGACAGGGTAGGGGGTCACTTCCTTTCTACGTGCAGGTGCAGGCACTTGTGGTGTGGTAGCTACAGGGTTCTATGCTCTTCTCCATTGCTGTGAGTTCAAAGAATGTGAGCGCTCCCTCTCTGCCTTTCTCTGGTCAGGATAATGTAGTCTCTGTTGCCTGGAACTTTCCAGAGTTTATGTATTCGAATGACTGCTATCTTCATGTTGACCCTGGCTCAGGAGCTCATAAGCCATCTCAGGTCACCTCTGAAAACACAGCACACTGAGAATGTAAGAGGAGTGGCATCAAATGCATTAGGACCTCAGCTCTCCACACATGCAAAGGTCCTAAAACAAACATACAAAATGTCCCCCTTGAATATGAACTCCTAGGATGGTAAGAACTGGACACATGCGTCCTGGTTCTGGTATCTGTACCCGCCCTGACACCGCCAGTGAGAGATATAGCTTGGTGGTTTCCTCTGGCTGCAGGAGGAAGTAGCTCCGTGACAGAGTAGTTCTGTGGCCTAGGATGTGTGAGGCTGGGTTCAGTCTGCAGCACTGAGGGGAAAATCCTACTTATTTTGCCTTGGAGCATATTGTGCCTTTAGTTTTTATTGCCCAAATCCCTGCCAGTGCTAAGCACTTCTCTGTCTGTGCTTTAGCCAACATATAAGAATCACCCAGGGGAGAATGGTGGCACATACTTGTAATCCCAGCTTTCTAGGAGGCTGAGGCAGGTGGATTGCAAAATTGATTACAGTTTGGACAATTTAGCAACTTCATAAAGACCTGTCTCAAAAGTAGTAAAAAAGCTATGGATATAACTCAATGCAAAAACCTAGAGTTCAATGCCCAGTACAACAAAACAAAACAAAACAAATCCTGAGGCAGGGATGTGAAATACGAGAAATGTTGCCTAGGTAATGAGGCATACATGTCCCATTTCAGGTTCATGGGAGAGTAAGAGTTTGCGCTTGTGTGGTTTGGAGGTGAGGGGTGCATATGCCTTGGCTGTCTGTCTGTACATGTCTGCATCTGTCAGTTGTTATGAATTAAGGATTGTTTCACGTCATTTATTATTGTATATTGAGTAATCTGTGTCTTGCAGTAGTTTTTGTTGTTTGTTTTCCTTTCTCCATTCCAATTAGGTAAGCAGGCTCTTTATGATCCCTTTCTGACTGGCACAGAACCTTTGGTGAAAGCCTAAACCCAACCATGGAGTTCTGACGTGTCCTTGGGGACAGAGAGGCAAGAGATGATCACATGATGGCAGTGATGGTGTGTAAGTTACTTTTCTCTTGTAGCTGTGACAAAACACCTGACACCCAGTTAAAAAGGGAAGGAGTTTTCAGCTTATAGTTCCTAGAAGTTTCGTTCCATAATGGGCCTACTCCAAAGCAGGGATGACAAACAGGCGTGGCAGAGAAGAAACAACACAGCACAAAGAAGCTAGCAGAGGTAACAAGGGAGCCTTAACAGCATCGTTCTGGGAGCACTGTGCTGTAGATCACTTCAGGACAGGCCTAACTCGCCTTCTCCCGCAGAGGAGTCAGGGCCCTGGGGGAGAACAGGCGTCAAGAGGGTGTGGAGTAAGGCCTGGCTGAGGACTGCCTTCCTTCCTGCCCATTCCCCAGAGAAACATCAAACAGGATGTGCAGACCTTAGCTCCTCTCCTGCCTCCAGTTACAGACCAGTCCTTTACCTTCCTCTGCACTTTCCATATTTCTACCTCTATAAATAAACAGCTACAGTTGCTTGGTGGTCTTTTTCTCTCATCAGGAGTGAGCCCCACCTGGCCCCACCTAACGGCTCTTTGTCTTTCTTAGTCTCCCACCTTTCTCACCTGTGAACCTTTCAGTCATGAGGGCTGTGGCAGCATCTCCCTGACCCTTTTATCTTACCCATGCTACTTAGGGTGGGTAGCAGTCACACCCTTAATCTGAGTGCCCTTGAGCCTAGCACTGCATCAGGAATCAATCCCAGCTTCACGTACTCTAGAGCAAATGTATGACCACATGAGGTTTTGAGGGGACATCTAGACCCAGACCTTAACAGAGGGGGAAGACATTGAGAGTGAACAGCTCAAAGCATGGAGAAGTGACAGTGATGTGACCTTGCACTTTGGCACGAAGGGTTTCATGGAGCCCCAAGATAAGTGGGAGTTTATTTCCTCAAGGAAGGTTTAACTTCGCCTGGAGCCAAACATGACAAGCAAATGCATATTCATGTGACCATGCGCACAGGGAGCTAACTGAAGATTAGAAAATACTCCACCATTTTCCAGACACTGTGTTAGGCACTGGAGAGTGAACAAAACTCTGATTCTGCCTTTGGGAATCTTACTGTCAGATTCTAATGTGGCCCTCATGAATAACAGGAAGCTCCAAACAAGATGAGGTTAGATATTCTAACAGGCCTGCAGGTTGGATACTTAAGCTTCCTTGGAGAAAATACAGCAATACCTCCCTTTTTTTTTTTTTTGCATACTTGAGTTTGTGCTAGTAAAATTTTACCAACTATCATAGTTATGGTTGCCTTTTCCCACCTCTTTCTCTTCAGTACTGGGAATTGAACCCAGGGCCTTGTACATGGATAGGCAAGTGTTCTACCACTAAGCTACAATGGCCCTTTCTCTGTTTTGAGATGGGGTATTGTTAAGTCACTAAACTGCTTAGGCTGAGCTTGAACTTGTGATCCTCCTACTTCAGCTTCCCAGAGTGCTGGGATTATAGGAATGTGCCACCATACCTGGCTAATGGTTGCTTTTTTTTTTGCTTTTTTTTCTTTTTAGGTTTTATCTATGTGACTGTTAACCATGATTGTCAACCTGAAGGGATTCAGATGCCTAGCAGATTAGAAAAGCGCACTTCAGTATGTGTCTGGGTGGGTTACAGAGGCATGAATTTGCAGACTATGTCTAGTTCCTAGTCCTTTCTTCTCTGGTGCTCTTTCCAATCCAATCTGCTTCACAGCTGCCACGAAGTGAGCAGTTTTACTTGATCATTGTTTTCTGCTGAAATGGTTCTAGTTTAGATCCAGCTGACCATGAACTGAACCCTCTGATACCATTGTTACGGAAGGAATCGGTGACACACAGAGAGGCAGCAGAATGGAAGTAAAATAACAAATTTACTTATCCATAAGCCGTGCCTGGATCAACGACACACTGGGTTACAACTCCTCCTTTTATAGGGATTCACAGCCTTGACTTCATTTGGGTGGTTACATTTCATTTTCAAAGTTCAAATCACGGTCACAAGAGAGTTGACTTTTCCACCCAGACGTAACAGTTCTTTGCAGTTAGGGAGTTTATCTTTAAGATTCGCGTAGTTATCTATTCTAGCCCATAGGAAGGGGGTGTTACGGGTCAAGAAAGCAAATGTTAGCAATGGGTTCTTTCATCTAGACACTTTTACAATCATGTGGCTCCAGTCTCTTTGGAACTCAAGACCTTGATGTGGCCTGTTATCTCAGGGTCAGACCAAATGCCTCAGTCAGCAATTAGTGCCTTTGGTGCCTGTTAGTTCTAACCTAAACAAATTGCTGTTAGAGACAGCAGAAGCCATTTTACATTGTCACACTTTACAGGTTTCTGCTATTTATAAAATTTTTCCCTATCATTATGAGCTAAATTAAACCTTTCCTCTTTTAAGTGGCAGATGTCTGGTATTTTATACCAGCAACAGGAAACCTGACCGATACATTCTACTTTGCACCAAGCATTGTAATAGACAGTAGGCACTATAATAGATGTGTTTTCATAGTCAAAAAACCCTATTGATTCATTTGCCTCAAAAGGATCCACCCACTAACCTGTCCACCTAAGCATTCATCAAATATATGCAAATCCTCCCAATTTGAGCTATATTCTTAAACATAAATGAATTGATTGGATCCACATTGTGGGGTCTCTGCATTTCCCTACCTCTTCTTATTTGGCAGGCCTTGCATACTGACATTACTCCCACAGTTCTGTTTGGCTGTCTTACCTTGTCACACTCTTTTGAGTAAAGAACTCTGTACCGAATGGGTATATCTGAGAGCCGAAAAGAAATCCATATTCAACATTAAACTGGAAGTCACCTTTCTCCTCAGACTTGCTCCTCCCCACAGAGTCCTCATTTCAGTGAACAGTTCCTGCATCTATGCAGATGCCTAGGTTACAAACCCGAGAATCATTTAGATTCCTCCCTCTTCCTTGCATACCATGTATTAAGAGTTACAGCTTTAAAAATTTGACCGAATCTTACTTTCCACTTTCATTACCATAATTCTTGAACACAGAATCTTTTTTTTTTTCAAGGTCTAATCATCTTTTGCTTGAACTATAACTAGCACTTCTAAGCCATCTCCAATTTCTAATCTGCAGACATTTCAATTACAGTAGAAATCCAATCTCCTTGGGATAGCATACAACTCTTGATGATCTCATCCCCAGCACAACTCTACTCTGCCCTCAAAATTCTCTTCCCCACACCTCCTCCATCTGTTTGTGCTGAGTCCTGGCAGTGGCGATGCCTTATTGATTACAGAGGTTTAGGGCTCCTGAGTTGCTCATGTTACTCCTGCTCCCAAATGGAGACCTCCTGCTCCCAAAATGACTGCCAGCTCTTTGTATAAAGAAAATCTATTCATTTGTATGCATTCACCACAAAGATCACCTTTTTTTCTGAAGCTTTTCCTGCCATCCCCAACTCTAGTACTGAAGATTTCCTTTTTTAAATACCGTATACTTCTCATAGCACCTATAGCTTTTGTTTTTTGGTACCGGAGATCGAACTCCGGACCCTGCGCTTGTGAGGCAGGTAGCGGCACCACTGAGCTAAATCCCCAGCCCTATAGTATTTTGATTATCCTTTACTCTTTATATATCTTCTCTTTACTAAGCTCTAATATCTTGAGGCTATGGACAATATCTTACTACTTTTGAATTTTAAGAGCTTAGCACTGTGATTTGTGTGTAAAGTGATCATGAGACTTGTTTTGTGCCTGTTAACCTGCCTTAATTACTAACTACACCATCTTTTACAAGTGTTTACTTGGCAGATAAATTATATGGTATTCTCTATGCTTCACAAATGTTTGAAAGAATGAATTAAAGGTTGGGGATGTAATTCATTGGTATACAGCTTGCCTAGTACGCACGAGGCCCTGAGTTTAATCCCCCGTACTGAAAAAAAGAGCCCTTAATTAGTCCTAGGATCTGAGCACTTATTACTGTAGTACACATATGTGTTACAGAGCTGGGCAAGGTGGCAGATGCCTGTAATCTGAAGACTGAGGCAGGAGGATCTCAATTCCGAGCCCAGCCTAGGCAACCTAGTCTTTAAGTAAAAAACAAAAAAGGCTTGAGGATGTAGCTCAGTCGTAGATCTGGGTTCCAGCTCCAGTATGAAAAAAGCCTCCCCCAAACTCAAAAAAACCTCCACATATACATATATATATGTATATATTTTAAGCTAGATAATTATGACAAATGGTATTCTCCCTTAGCTTCACTGTTGCCTGACTTGACAGTGCTTCAAGTTACAGTGGACCTTTGACTTACGAACTTGACTGCTTCCGAGGGCTGGTTGTACCTAAGTTAATACCACTGAGATTCAGATGTTAACCTGGGTACACACTACATAACAAGAGGCAGATGAATCTTCCACTAACCTGATCAACCCAAGTTGTTCGTATGTCAGGCCGGTCGTAACTTGTGGGTCCATTGTTCCTCGGGCAACACGGCACTCAACTGTCTTTTGGACTGGCTAAATGGTTTGAGTTTGCAGTACCTATAGGAAAATTTCCTGATGCCAGTCTTTCGAAAGTTCAAAGAATTAATAAAAAACCGTCTCGCAGTGGAGACTGAGATGTAACAGCAAAAATTTTCGAAATTAACACCTAACTCCAACTCACTCCCCAAAAGGATTTAATTGTAGATCACTTTCACTGGTGGAAGTGAATTTTGCTGTGCCCAAAACAAAAATGGTCCCCATCAGCGTCAATGCCCTTTCCGTTGCGGGCCAATCGGACTCAACGATTTAGGACATGGGCATTCTCACTTCCGTTTACTCTTTCGGGACCTCTAACTTCTGTCGCGCGTCGCCACCGTCTGCCTCCTACTCGGGCAATTTTTGTGGTCCGGGCCGTGAGGCCGGAGGCGGCTGGGGCAATGAGCGCTGCACGGACACTGAGGGTGCCAGGCCGCCACGGCTACGCGGCCGAGTTTTCCCCATATT
>NW_022900926.1:22019725-22038679 GCF_012274545.1 Fukomys damarensis | reverse complement strand
CGCCGAGTGGGCGGGACCGCCGACAGTGGGCGGGGCATCCGGCGGACGCCAGAGGAGGTGCAGGAAGTGGACTCCACTCTCCTTTCCTGCTGAGGATGGAGAGTTGGTCCGGAGAGGGTTTTGGGTTCTTTGCTGGTGAAATGCGGAAGAGGCTTAGTACCCAGGTTCTTGTTCCTGAAGACTGCACTGTCTCGGGTGCAGACAGACAGACAGACACATACACACACACACACACGCCCGGTGAAGATCGCTGGGGGAACCCGTGCAGACAGACAGACAGACACACACACACACACACACACACACACACACACACGCCCCCCGAAGATCCCTGGGGGAACCCGTGCTGCCCCTCGGCCTCCCCGACGACCTGACAGCGCTTGCGGGACGCCAGCTGGGCACCCCGGTGTATACGCAGAACTTCCTAGAAACATGAGGATCGTTTCCCGGCCAGTGCCTCATGAAATATTACCAAGTTATGTCCTCGCCGTTGTCTCACAAAATGTATACATTTGAAAGCAATTATTTTTTTTTAATTTTGTTATTACTCTACGTTTGCAATACATAATAAATTCATCGCGGGGGATTGGACCATATGTACACACCGCATTGAAAGCAGTTGTTGGGGCGCAAGCTAATTTTGTCTGGCCGCGGACTACATGGAAAGGCGCTGGCCTGTTCTTGGTTTTGTTCTTTTAGTTCACGCCTTAGCTATTATTTATGCAGTTCAAGTCCCAGCTATGTTTGCACACTGGAGCAGTGCAGCGAGTCATTACATAATGTCAGCGATCTGTGACTTTTTTTTCTTCAGTCCTACAAGTAGGAAAAAATGATGTGATTTCTAAAACTCGGAAATACTTTATTTTGCCTTCACCATTATTTAGTGGTGATATATTCATATTTACAATCCTTGCCCATCAGTTAGATTGGAAACTCATAAATCTGTGACATTACATCTTTTGCAAAAACTCCTTATAAGGAGTTGGTATTTGAAAAACAAACCGGTCGTGCTTAATTTTCTCCTTGATCTCTATAAAGATAAATATATCTTTTAAAGGGCATTACTTGTGTAGTAAAATAATTCATACTAGACAAGATATTATTATGAGTTCACTTTTCACCAAGTATTTGATATTTCTACATTTATGCATTTAAAATTTCATGTTGGATATATTTTACATTTATTGCCAAGGCAGAGTGAGAGTAGAAGGATTACAAGTCTAGAGGTCTCTAAGCCCAAGATTTGTCATCTGTCACTGGGAATGGTAACTACAGCTTGGCAAGTTTGGGTGCCTGGCATCTCGGCTGGTCAGAACAGGTATGTGGGCATCTCCCCCACTGTTAGAGCTGTGTTTAGATTCCAGTCGCTGAAGCACAAGATTAAAAAACAAACAACATAATTCTGACCGTTTTGTATACATGATCCCAAGTAACTTTAGGGAGAGGTTTGTGGTAGTAAAATCAGGCACTTAAAGCTTGATAGAGTACTTATTTGGTCTTAGATGTTCCTCCTGGCAGATTCAACAGCCTGACCTCGATTTTGTCTTTCTAATTTTAGGCTGTGGAACCCTACTAATATTGGATCAGAATGAAACTGGGCTTACAATTTTTAGAAGGTAAAGTAGCTTTAATTATTAAACTTATGTACATTCTCTATTTGCTATTAAAACCTTAATGGAATTAAGTTTTGAATCTTTTTGGTCCATAAAATGTTTTAATCTGAAATATACAAAGAATTTTAGCATTTGGCACAGTGTAGAAAAAATTTTTTTGCCATTTTATGATTATGCCACATTTCCTGTAAAGTTTACTTTTTAGTGTCCATTTATAAATTATAAGATTTAAACTTAAAAAGTAATCTAATTAAGTGTTCTGTGTAACTATGCCTGCCTTTGCTGTCCTAATATAGTTTAGCTTCACTCAAGCGGGACCTAAATTACCCATCTTGTGGATTATCCAGCTCCTCTCCTTTCTTTCCGTGCCTATCTTCCCTGGGTGACTGGATGTTGTACACATTAATATTTCCATCAAGTTAGTTAAAGGTTGAGAAAAGAAAGTAAATTATGTCATAAAATAACTAGGTATTCATTGCTCAGGTGAAAGACTAATAGACAAGTGTTACAGAGCTCAGGTGAAAGATTTATGGGAAAAATTGGAATTAGTCTAAATTAGTATTTTGAAGTGCTTACTGGCCTATTTATTGTGTGAGTCACAGAAAATGATAAGCTTTCAGGTGTAGCAGCATGCCCTCATGTTAATAGCTCCATATCAATAGCTTAAGATCAAAACTTTTAATCCAGTTTTGCAAATGTTCTACCTGTATCACCTGTGCTATTCTAGCCTTCTTTTCTTTTTGGTACCTGGGATCCAACTTGGGTCCTTGTGCTTGCAAGGCAGGCAGCAGAACTACTGAGCTAAATACCCAGCCCTCCTTTCTGCTTCTGTAAAGCACTGCTTAACCTCCCACAGTGTTGAAGATCATGTAAGACAATGTGTTAACATATGTAGCAGTTCTACCTGTATCACCTGTGCTATTCTAGCCTTCTTTTCTTTTTGGTACCTGGGATCCAACTTGGGTCCTTGTGCTTGCAAGGCAGGCAGCAGAACTACTGAGCTAAATACCCAGCCCTCCTTTCTGCTTCTGTAAAGCACTGCTTAACCTCCCACAGTGTTGAAGATCATGTAAGACAATGTGTTAACATATGTAGCACAATGGTGTAGCTTTGACTGGAATGATGGCCTGTTTGATGTAACCTGGAGTGAGAACAATGAACACGTCCTCGTCACCTGTAGTGGTGATGGCTCACTGCAGCTCTGGGACACCGCCAAAGCCGCAGGGCCACTGCAAGTCTATAAAGAACACACTCAGGAGGTAGGAAGAGAATCTCTTTGAGCTGATTGTTTCCTTTTTTAGATTTTGGTTGAAATCCATTTGGGGATGGACAAGGGAACTGTTTTCAGGGGACAAGTTGAAATTTTAATGATTCTTGAATATGTTAGAAGTCACTTATTCCGTCATCCAAACACAAAGCACCTTTTGGCCTAAGATAAAAGAAATATTTAATCACTGAAGCACAATATGAAAAAAACAAACAAACAACATTCCTGCTACTCAGTAAGCAGGAAAACACCTCAAGTAGTAGTATACTGTGATATCGTTTCTTCCAGAGAGACCCATCACTTTCTCATGGCATGAGAACATGCTTGTCCTGCAGGGCCTAAAGATAAGGTGGGAGGACTTTACACGAAGACATTATAAGATAGTTCTTTGGCTCCAGTCAGATTCCTGAGGATTTTCAGAATGTATTTGAGCAGAAGCATCAAATAATAAGTAAGAGGTGGAGCATACTAAAGAAAAGTCTGAATCTAGATTTTGTTTGTGTATTGGTAGCATGAGAAATGATTTGGGCTTCAGTCATAGTAAAATACATAACTTTTTTCAAGGAAGATGATGGTGAAGACATTCTTTTTTGGTGTTACACCTTAAATTTAAAAAATGTGTCCTCAAGATAGCAGTAGATCCTTCAAGTGAATACTTGAAAATTTACTTTTGAATTTTTATCCGCTACAGTGCTAGTTCCATATTAGGGTATCAATAAATATTCTTATATCTTATTAGATATAAGAATATGATCTTTTGTGATAAAAAGTTTAGTTTTGTGAGGGTACCAGATAGTGTTTTGTATTTATGGCTATTAAAAATCAATATATTTAAGATTAGTATTGAAAATAATGAAATTTTTTATCTTCTCTTTATGTTGTGATGGATATTTGAATAAATGTAGTTGTAAATTACCATGTTTTCAGAAAAAAATCACTGAATACTAAGACAGCTTTGGTAAAGGAAGAACTTTAATTTCAGAATGTTCCATGAAAGAAAGAATATCCACAGAGCAACATGTCCAAAATTCATTTTTGGTACCTTTAGGACTTTTGCCATCTTCTTATACCACATGTATTAAATAATGGACTATTTTAGTTTTATTTTAAAAATGTTTTTCCTTGCAGAAGTTATTTTTCTTAATTTTTTTCTGCCTTTTATTATCTATATAAATTCTAGGATGGTAGCTAAAATCAAAATAATATCTAGTTATGTTAATATTGTTTCTGTTACTTTGTTCTAAAAAAATAATATTCATGAAACCCTAGGGTTGAATAGCTAGCAGGTACATTTATTTGTTGTTAATATATATATTAAATATGTAATGACTAAAATAAATGTATGCACCAGTTAAAATCATTTCTTGCACAGCCAGTGGTGTGTACATATTCTCTCGGAAATACTGTTCTAGAACATCCCTGACAGATTGTAACTCAGTTTACTTCATCTCAGTGAAAATAGATTTCCCTATTTCAGGAGATAATGTATGTAACTTAGATTGCTCTATCGGTTGGAAAGTTGCTTATGTTATGCCCAGATCTACCTTCTATAATACTGCTTCACTTTTTCTGAAGTGGTGAGACCAAGACCAGTCCCCTTTTCCAGGAGAAACCTTGAATACAGCCATCGTGCTCCTTCCAGTCTGCCCTCTGCAAAACTGTGCATTTGCCATCTCTTCAGCCTGTCCCCAGATTACATGATCTGTATATCTCTTACCCTCCTGGTAACCCTCCTTTTATATTCTCCTGTTTTTCAATGTCTCTTTTAATCTTTGACTTCTGGCTCTAGTCGTACTCCTTGAAATGCCTGTGTACATCTCTCTCAGCCATGTCGTAGTGATGGGTCCCTTCGATTTTACTAGTACAACATCTAGATCTTTGAGCTGCTGTGGGTAATTTTGAAATTGGTTTTTTGAACTGAAGAATGCTTGGTTTTGTGTGTGTGTTTTGTGAACTGTTATTCTAGATTGTCCTTCATTTTCTTTTCAAATGCAATTTTTGTTAAGCATCTGTATCATTTGGAATTCCTTGGGTGTTAATGTGATAGAAAACCCAACTAAAAGTGTCTTCAATGACTTCGTTTCATTTTGTGGTTACTGTTATTATAGTTTATTAATTTACGTGGCTATCTTTTCCACTTCTTGATACTGATTTCTGTCCTCGACAGTTCCATCCGCTATTACAAAGTGCTATAGACTGAGTGGTTTGTAGACAACAGAAACTAGTCACAGTTCTGGAGGCTGCAGTCCAAGATTGAGGTGCTAAGTCACTATGATGCTTTCTGCGGAAAGTCCTCTTCTAGGTTGCAGACTTGTCTTCTTGTATCTTCACATGGTTGAAACAAGGTGACGGAGCTTTTAGGAGTCCTTCCTGTCTGCCTTACTGTCTCTGCCTCTGCCTCTGCCTCTACCTCCCCGCCCCCTCTTAGTGGGGATTGAACCCAGGGCCTAACTCCTGCTAGGTAAGTATTCTAACACAGAGCTAAATCCCCAGCCCTTTATATTTTTAAATTTTGAGACAGGGTATCACTAAGTTGGTGGTAATTTGTGATTCTCCTGCCTGAGCCTCTCAGGTAGTTGGATCCCATCATAGGGACTCCACCTTTATGGCTTAATTATTTCCCAAAATTTCCATCTCCTACTAGCATCACATTTGTTGTTAAAATTTTGATGTGTGAGTTTTGAGATTCCATATATTATAGTATACATCAAATACTAAGCATTTCAGATCAAATGAGTTTTGAGGAACTGATAAATTTTTGTTGATAAATTTATGAATGAGCATAAACAGTTTCTATTTTTTTCACCAATGTGCCAGGAAGCTATGTTATAAAATAGAATAGTAAGCATGGAGTCATCTTCTGCTATGGAGAGTGTATAATAAAGATGAGCAACATAGCTTTAGTCAACCTTGGGTTTGAGTCCTAGCGCTGTAATGTACACGCTGGGGAACCTTGGGTAAGTTACTTATCTTTTCAAAACCCTAGTTTCTTCATTTGTAAACTGAGCATAGTAGTACTTTATGTCAGAGGGGCATGGTAAGTGCTTGGACCAGAGCCAACACTGAATAAGTTAGAGCTATTATTGCCTGCTTTTACGATGGGGTTAGAAAATCTTCAAACACATTAGACATTTTCTAGTTATCCATTTTACTACTTGATTATTGTATAAAAATGTGTAATAATTTTCAGATTAAACAAAAAGGAGAAATTCAAGATTAAGACATTTTTGGCCTTGAGGAATGAAGGTCTTAGTGAAATGAAAAGAAAGAAAAACATACTATCTGTGGGCATGGATTCTAAACAGGAATCAGATTTTCTTTTTAAGTGATGTCCGCAAAGGGCCTGTGTCATGAGCTGTTATGTCTTTTGAATGCCTGAAAGGCCTTTGGTTAGCCAGGAGTGGTGGCACATACCTGTAAACCCAGTACTCTGGTAGGCTGAGGCAGTAGGATCACAAATTTCATTGCAATCTGGACAACTTGGTGACTTGAGACCATGTTTCAAAACAAGAAACTGAAAAAAGGCTGACGATGTAGCTCAGCATGAAGGCCCTGGTTCAATCCCAGTACTCCACCCACTTCCTTGTCCTTTGGCTTACCTTGCTGCTGAATATATAATAGGAATGGAAAAATAGTAAACATTTTAAGTTCAGTGAGGATATATAAAAGAGTGAACTAAGAATATTGTTTTTCTGTTTCATGACTTACAGCACCCTGCTATTGAGAATGAGTTAAAGTGACTTAAGTGATAATATGAAACATTTTAATATAGGTATTATAATTTTTCATTTAATTTGCTTATTACAGTTTTTAGAAAGTTAAAACTTGTTCTCATTATCACATAGCATTGCTTATTGACTTGCTATGTTTTTAATAAAATGTGTGCTTCTTTAACATTTTAACTAGCATACTGTTATGGAGAAAAATATATTGTATTATTTAGTTATGGTTTTTTGAGGCAAGGTCTCGCTTATAGTTCAGGCTGGCCTCAAACTCATGGTGATCCTTCTGCCTTGGCCTCCTGAGTGCTGGGATTACAACATGTGCCACTATGCCTGGCTTATTTTAAAAATTAAAGCATTTAAAAAAAATTATGAGACCGTGTCTTGCTAAGTGCCCAGGCTGAGCTTGAACTTGTGATTCTCCTGCTTCAGCCTCCCAGAGTACTGGGATTACAGGTATGTGGTACCACACCAAGCTGAGAGAAATGTATTTAATTATATATTTTATGGTTATAACATGACATATGGTTAAAATCTTGTTCACCTTAAAAAAATGAATTAGTTTTGGGCCTGGTGGCACACACCTGTAATTCTAGCACTCCAGAGACTGAAGCAGGAGGATTTCTGGGAATAGGAGTGCCAGCCTGGGCTACATAGACTCTGTCTCAAAAAGCCAAAAAAGAAAAAAAAATATCAGTAATGTACACTTTGATAATGATAGAAACTGTGAAGTCTATGATGGGTGGCAACAAAATCATTTGATATAGAATGACAACCAGTCATACATTGAACATCAGTATGGTCCAGGCAGATATGTATTTACATTTAAAACTATACAATGGATTTGTTAACATTTTTTCTTCTTTCTTTCTTTTTTTTTTTTCATTGAGTTTATTGGTACTTTTTAGGTATACAGTACAGTTACATTCATCATTGGGATCTTGTACCTTTACATGACAGGTCTTGGTTCTCATTTTTTCCCCATACCCCTGCCCTCCCTTCTCTCCCTCCACCCTTCTCTATTTGCAAAGACTTTGTTTCCATTTTTTCCTTTTCTCACATTTTTCTTTTCCCTTCTTTCCTTTCCTCTACCCTTCCCATCTCACCTACACTTTTAGCCCTTTTTTCTTTTTAAAACAATCAGAAAATAGGAGGAAACAACTGGACTTGATATGTTTTCTTTCATATTTTTAGCCATTCAGCTGTTTGCTTTAGAGAGGGTTACTGCCCTAAGATTTTACTACAATTTTTAAAAATAATTGTGATTGTAGAGAAAAATAGTTCCTAGTTAGATATCAATTGAATCAGTTTTCCTTTTTTAGATTTTTCTAAAAATACAGTATCTGTCATCACTTTTCAATCTTTATGTTTTAAAAGCATTTTTTTCCCACTGGTTAGTATTTTAAAATTGAACTTGTATTAGGAGAGCTAGCCCTGCCTAGAGTGGTAGTACATATTCCACATGTTAGTCCTGGGGGGTGTAGGCACGAATAAGCCCCCCACTTCAACCTCCACTAATCCCTAGTAGTAGTTCTGCGCCATATGAGAAGGCCATTTAATACAATGTGATTAATATTGAAATGTCTAGAAGGTACAAGAGGACCAGGGCCTATCAGAAGAAAAAGTGCTGTTTGAGCTAAGTCACAGGACCTTAGTGGTTTGCTAGGCAGCCTAAAGGGAAAATGACGTCTGACAGAGATGAGTGTCTGCACAGGTTAAGATCTGTGCAAGAGCACAGCATATTCAGACAACCTCAACCCCTTTGGTGTCGCTGGAGCAGGGAGTGTATAAGGCGGCAGCATGGTGGGAGATGAGGTCAGGAAGGTGGTTAAGGGTCACTTCCTGATGGGCCTCGAATGCCTGCTAGATGAGTTGGCTGTTATGTTTTGAAAATTCAAGAGAAAGGTAGATTGCATAGATTTCAAGCCACACAGTGTGAGCAAAGCCCATACATGGATGTATAAGTATGACCTATTTTCCACTTCATCTATTTCTTCAGCTGTTAGCTATTAAGTAGGACTAGACATTTGAAATTTTAGTATTTAAAATGAGAAAAGTATGGAAGTGCAAATACTTGTTTTAACTTTTTTTTTGGGGGGGGGGTTTGAGACAGGGTCTCACTATGTAGTTGAGACTGACCTGGAACTCACTATGTAGCCCAGGCTGGTCTCAAACTCACAGCAATCCTCTTGCCTCAGCCTCCCGAGTGCTGGGATTATAGGTGTGCACCACCACGCCTGGCTGTTTTAATTTAGTGGCTCTCAAACTTTGCTGTACATCTGTATTTCCTGGGGAACTTTGAAAAATCTTCATGCTCAGGTTACCGTATCTTGGGGTTTGAGCAAGGCATCGGTATTAGTTAAGATTCCCAGATAATTCAGTGTACAATGGTGTACAGAACCCACAGCCTTAACTTCGAAGGCATTCAAAGCTAATGAGTTTGATATATGTGTTAGCTAATATTTCGGTGATTATAGGAGTAAAAATACAGATTTAAAAATCTTTAATAAAGAAGATGATTTGCTTTCCCTTCCAAAATCATTCCTTGTCCATTTATCTAATGTCAGAGCTTCCTAAATTTTAGAGAAATTCCCAAATTTAAAGAAGAGAAAGAGATAATTTTAGATGGAAACTATAATAGAGTAAGTAGAAAAAGTCTTTCATGCATGATTATTGCTACTACATCTGGCATCTCTCATGGACTTAGTGTCAGCACTATGCCTGTCTCCAAAGCAAGGTCGATATCCATAGATAGAAGTTAGAACCCCATCCCTCTCAGTTTAGAATCTGTTAGGAAACATGTGCAGGAGAATTGTGCAATCTCATTTGACAATTTTAAATTATATGGAACTATAAATTAGTTTTAGTTTTTTTGCAAGCTCATATGAAGTGGATTTATTGACAGAACTATTTAAATATATGTAGAATTATATTTTATGTCAGACAGGACTATAAAAACAGGTATGTTATTTTATTTACTATGAATATATTGCTATATCCTATATATATTCGAAAATGTAGCAATGGAAAGATAATGTAAAAAATGGTTACCTTTAAATAGAGAGGGGAAGAAAGGGCAGTGAGGACAAAGAAGTAAGATTTCTCAAAATATAACTTCTGTTAACAGTTTTGATTTAGGACCATTGAAATATTTTACATAGTTAGAAATCACAATTTAAATTGGAAAGAAAAACCAATGCTAATAATCGAAAACAAATTAATCTAGTGGTTTGTCAAAGTAGGTTTTGAAAATAATTTATTTCAAATGACTTTAAAAACACTATTGTGATTGTACCTATGTTTGGTAAACAGAAGAGTTAGAAATAAATTTTAAACTGCATTTAAAAAATCAGTATTATTACTTTGAAATTCTTATGTGTATATAATAGGATAAACTTTAACAGTAATGTCATTAGAAACCAGAAGTTTTAATGCAAGAGAAAAGAGATTTGGGAATTAAAGAAGATAAGTAGCAGTACTTAATCTTAAAATTGTATGGGAATTTCCATAAATATCATTTCCTAGCTCTTTGCAGAGTAAAGACTTAGGAGTACTGAGACTCAGCAGCAGTGAATGTCCTTAGTGTCTAGATTATGGCTTCTAAATACTGTTTCCTTCCAAGAGGAATACTGGTCTTTGTAGAAATCACGAGTGGGAAGTATACAGGATGGAGTGAAGACTTCTTGTATTAGAAAGCAAGAAAGCTCTGACAGGCTGATAATGTCCAAAGTTTAGAAGAGCAACTTGAGGGGACTCTCACTGGCCAAAGATGGAACAATTTGAACATCAGAAAGAATGATAATAATGAATCGAAACATAGCACACATATACACTTGTATGCATTTTTATTACTTATATGAAATTAAAGCTTAATAGGATAACCACTTAATCCTGAAAACTGATATAGAATCAAGGCACTTATCTTGCCTTTTCTATATGAATCCTATTATGGAATAATCAAAAGTTGATTAAAAATTTTATAACAATCCTAGTTAATATATGCAGTAGGAATTACAAAATTTGAAAGTCATCAGTAGCTAGCTCCTAATGAAATAATGACTGGAGACAAGGGTCATCTGCAGAGGGTAAAACCATTAATTAAAATATTCTCTGAACAATCTTGGAGCATTAAAAGTGGGTCAGTCAGGAATTATATGCCTCCTAATGTAATAGGAAGCTAAAAAAATTGAAATGAAATCTGATTAAGCCTTCAGATCTAACTTCCAATTCAAAGGAAATAGGAAGGGGCAAGGAAGACGTTAAAGCACTACTACAAGGAAACAATTAGCCAAATTGAGAATGTAAGAAATTCTACAGGATGAATAACTTTGTTTCTTCAACAAAGAAATGTCATAGGAAAAGGGATTAAAAAAAAGCAAAGTAGCAAGAGGCAGGTTATCCTAGATTAGAAGAGACTTCAACGTAGATGTGGTGGAATGTGCCTATAATCCCATCACAGAGGGAGGCTGAGGCAGGATAACTGCAAAGTTCCAGTCCTACCTGGGCGACGCAGAGCGACCCTGTCTGAAAGTAAAATTATAAAAAGGGCTGGGGATATTTCATTCCTGAATACCAATAAATAAATAAATAAATAAATAAAATGGGGAGACATAATACTAAGTGAAAAATGTGGATCTTGTTTGGATACTGATTAAAATAAACCAACCTGTACAAAAGATAATTTTGTGACAATGAGAGAAATATGAATATATACTATTAGACAATACTGAAAGGCCACTGTTAATCTTGTTGGGGTGAAAATGGCCTTGTGGTAATGTAAAAATAAAAAAATTCTTATCTTCTGAAATATTTAATGAGTGAAATGGCTGATGTTAAAACATTCCATCAGTCAGTCAACAATGGGACAGAAGAAACAAGAGGGGCTAAATGTTGTTAGTTACAGAAAGGTATAATAGGTACCTAGGGGTTTATTGGACTATTCTCTGTGCTTTTATACATGTTTAAAAATTTCCACAATGAATTTTTAAAGTTTAAGTTTCATATGTAGAGAAATATGTAGTCCTTTCAAGTCACTCAGTAATTAAAAGTCTATGTCCCTTTCTTTGCATCGATATAAATATGAAAAACCTGGGCATAGTTTTTTTGTTTTTTTTTGGTACCAGGATCGAACTCTTGCTCTTGCAAGGCAGGTGGCGAAACCACTGAGCTAAATCCCCCAGCCCTGGGCATAGTTGTTGCTTTTTTTGGTACCGGGGATTGAACTTGGGTCCTTGCGCTTGCAAGGCAGGCCACCGAACCGCTGAGCTAAATCCCCGGTCCCTGGGCATACTTTTTCTTTGACACTTTTTAATGAAATTGACCAACTTTAAAAAGACACTAATTTATAGTCGATTAAAAATGAGCTCTTTGAGAATTAGTTTCATTCATAAAATGTGTCCTCTCAAACTGGTTTTGAATAAGTTCAGATTCCATAAAGCAAGCATAAAATTGTTTTCAATTTTTTTTTCATTTTTTCCATTTTCCCAATTAATTTTCTTCACCACTGCCAAGAATAATTTCATGAGAAGGCCTTTAGAGGACCCTGCTTTTCAAACATAAAATCAGGTACTGCAAATGTCTTCCTCTCTATATTTAATTTGACCATTTGTCATGTCTATTTATTGGGAGTGAAGAGAGAAACTGGGAATAGCGAAGAGAAGGAAGAGTAGTCTAAGATATGCTTTTTCCTCAGATTTGTTTCTTTGTTCCTTTGTTCATTCCCAGAACCTTCATAACTCTACTAAGTGCAAGTTTGTGTACTTACCTGGCATGGAAGATGAGCAGGTCAGGCTTGTTCCTGCTCTGCTGGAGTCCTTGCTCTGTCCAGGAGCACGGCTGCAGCCGCTGGTTGTCTCATGTGTAGTGTGCCAGGTGCTGAGGTGAGCAGTGCTGGGAGAGAGGAGCATCTTGTCTGGAAAGCGGCTGGGAGGGCATCGCAAGTGAGAAGGAAAAGTAGGCATGTATCACTCAGGTGTGAGGAGCAAGGCAGAGGACAACCTAGAAGCTGAGGGGTGGAGCCTGAGCACCTGGCACAGTCAGCATTGACCACCAGTGGGAAGACACTGCACAAATTTCTAAAAATTTGCTGGGAAATATTTCATTCATATAAAGTATATGTAAGATGCGAAAATAATATATATTGTTCATCAATATATATTCAAAAAATGATATGTACACTCTCAACCATGGCCCTTCAGGATATTACCGCCTAAGTCTTTGCCCTTGCTTCTCCACACATATGGTAAGCTTGTTTCCTGCTTCCAGTCTCTCCTGTTCACTCTACCTGAAGCCACTCTGTTTGGATCAGCACCCTCGTCTTTTATCACACTCAAATCTCTGCTAAGAGAGGACTTCTCTGATCGTTGTACTGAGAAATCATCCCATGCTCTTGCCTCCTTTCTTTGCTTGATGTTTGTAGTTTTAAAAAATCACAACTTAAAAATATACATTTACTTATAGGTGTCTTCTGCAAAAATACAAGATCTACAAGGGCAGGTCTTGTCTAACATTATAACTGTTCCCTCCTTCTCTTGTGCACAGTAGGTGCTTACTAAATGTTTGTTGAATAGGTGAATGAATTGGCTTGAGGTTGGAATAGTGGAATCCAGTCTTCTCTTTTCAGTTGCCTTCTCAAACATCTTTGTGGCTTGCACTTTTTTCAGAGCTTGACGTTAATGCTCAAATGCTGTTCATATTAGATATTTCCACTTGACTGTCCTGTTGCCACGTCAAACTCGGTACAGATTAATTGTACATTATCTTCCTTCCTCCGTTCTTCCATTTTTGCTATTATACCTTCACTAACGGTTCACAAAACCTTAGTATTATCTCTCCGTGTTTGAGCCCTAATCGCTAGGGTGCTGCGTACCTCCATTTGTGTCTTTAGGGGCATTTTTGGTTACTGTTTGACTTCTGCTTTCTGCTTGCTGATCTTTCAGCTCGTTCCCAAGGCCCTGCTCTAATTGTGTCTTCTGGATGTCAAACTGAATTTTCCATCACAGCACCCCCATTGCACTTGTGTCTGTAGTTCTTAAAATATCCTAATATTTTAAACACAATAAAACAAAACATATATTGATTGAGCTGTCTCATTTCCTTCATTAGCCCATTTTTTTCATTGTGTATTGGCACTTTTTAGGTATACAGTACAGTTACATTTATCACTGGGATCTGGTACCTTTACATGAGAGGTCTTGGTTCTCATTTTTTTCCCCATTCTCGTGCCCTCCCTTCACCCCCTCCTCCCTTCCCTATTTACAAAGACTTTCTTTACATTTTTTCTTTTTCCTTCTTTCCTTTTCCCTACCCTTCCCACTTCCCCTACTCCTTTAGCCCTTTTCTTCCTATTTTACCTTATTGGTTATGCAATTTGAACCTTATTTACACCTTTAGTTTTTCACGCCAGAGGAACTATTCAGTATTTACATGTATGTCCTATGTATTATCCCATTTTTTAACCTCTCCACCGTGTCTGTCCTATCCTTAGCTTGACTGTAGAGACTTGATTCTTGCTACTTTGTTTTGTGACAGACAGGACAGCAGACAACAATACTGCCATCAGCCAGGTTTTCTTATGGCTGGATTCTCTCTGAGCTGATGGAGGCTCTGCAGGGTTAAAAGATAATCAGTCAAGGTTTCACGACTCTGGCATCACAATGGAAGTATGTGGAGGCAGCGGAATCTGACCTGAAAGTGTTAGTCTTTAGCTAGTAGTACTTAGCAATGATGCCGGTTGTAAAGGTAAATTTGATCGGTTACAGTATTTAAACTAACAGTGAGTGCCTTCTTTCATTGTAACGAGCCTAGGTATACTCAAAACTTAATGGTTTTGCTCATGAGAGGGTCTTCACCAGAGGCAGTTATTAAACATTACTTTTAGTAAAATGTGTAAATACTGGATTAGAAGTGGGTGGAAACTGAGACAGAAGGGACAGAAGGGACCGCACAGAAGGGACCATTTGACTGACTGAGATACTCGCCAGGGGAGGCTTAGTTCACAAAGGCTGTATTAGGAACACATCCTGTAAGGTAAGTGGGGATTCAGGAGTGGACAGGGTCTTTATGTTCTTAGATAGGGATAATTCATGAAAGTGGAATTACTGTGGGCCCAGTGTAGCTCCAGTGAAGGGTAATACCAGCCAGGGAAGGGCTTTGTGTCTCTGATATTAGAGCCCAAGGAAACCAGGAGGTTCTGACTTCCTGACTTACGACTTCTGACCAGGAAGTTCTGACTTCATGCAGCTTGCTGTCCACACAGTCTGGCATAGCAATTAAGAGTAGGCTCTGTAAGTAGGCTGTGTAGGTTCAGATTTCAACTCCTTACCCAATTAGCCTTGGGAACTTGGACAAGTACTTAACCTACCTGGGCATTAGCATGCAAGTATCTACTTCATAGAAACGAATGTTAAATGAGATAAAATATGTTAAATTTTGATGAGAATATCTGGCATACAATATTCAATAAAGATTTTGTTTTCATTACTGAGCATTGAACCCAGACATCATCAAGCTACATCCTCAGGGCCTTTTATTTATTTATTTTTTATTTTTGAGACAAGTCACTAAGTTCTCAATGGCCTCAACCCTGTGATTCTCCTTCCTCAGCCTCTTGAGTATTAACAAAATTTTTGTTGCTATTAAAGTATATTAGTGTTACTTTTGACTGCTCGCATTAGCCTAGAGCAGGAGTGGGCAAACTCCATCTTGGACAAACCTGGCTCCATGTTTGATTTGTAAATAAAGTTTTATTGAAACACAGCTGATCTGCTTTTATGCATCACAAGTGCTGAATTTAGTAGGGTTTTTTTGGGGGCGGTACCGGGGATTGAACTCTGAATTTAGTAGTTTTGATAATGCTTGATGGCCTAGAAAGGCTAAAATATTTACCATGTGACTCTTTATAGATGAAATTTGCCATTTAGTATACAGTCTTTATGGAAGAAATTTAGAGACTAAGAGGATAAAATTAAATTCTTTAGCTCTGAAGATCTTCAGTGATTCCTTCCTAACCTTTGTTTTTTCTATTCTTAACTATCAGATTGTCCAGGAGGTTTTTTTTCCCTTTCTGTTTGCTTCATGAGCTGCTCTCTGCTGCTAGGTTGTGATTCCTTAATGGTTCTAGCCACTCTTCTGTCTCACATGAAAAGGGCAGCAGGAGGACCAGGACCAGGGGTGGGGGTGCAGGCGTGTGAGGTATTCACTTGGCTACAAAAGTTTAAGCCCCTCCCCCCAATTTTGTAATCAAGATAAATTTGTAATGCAATATTTTAAAAATAACAGTGAAAAAGATTTCTGATGTACAAAACTTTTTATTTTTTCCTTGAAACTAATAATTTTATTTTTAAAAATTCCCAGCTTTATTGAACTATAATTGACAAGTTAAAAATTTGTATATTTAACTTGTACAGTGTAGTTTCTTGATACAAGTATACTTGAGTAGTGATTCCCACAATTAAACTAATTAACTTATTCATCACCTGACAGTTCCCATTTGTGTATGTGTGTGGGGGCAAGAACAATTAAGATCTACTCTCTTAGAAAACTTCAAGTATTCAGTGCATAGTATGCATGTAGCTATAGTCACCACGTTGCACCCTAGAACTCATAACTGAAAATTTGTCCCCTTGACCAGCAAGCATCTCCCTCTCCTCCCACCCTAAGCTCCTGACAATCACCATTCTTTTCTGTTTCTCTGTTTGACTTCTTTAGATTTGACACTCAAGTGACAAAACATCAAAATTTTAAACATATACAGAATCAGAATTACTGATTTTTTTCTGTCCTTGGACTCTAACATGGCTCAGAATAGCACTAGATAGCAGAGAGCAAGTAACCCTTATTTAAACCACAGTAAACCCCATACACTCATATTTTTACATATATGTGGGGCTAGAGTTTTTGTTTGCAGTACTAGGTATTGAATCCAGGGCCTTTGTACTGAGCTGTAACCCTAGATTTTAAAAAAATGTTTAGTTTTGAGACAGGGTCTTGCTAAGATACTGAGGCAGGGCTTGAACTTGTGATCTTTCTGCCTTCACCTCCCAAAGTGCTAGGTTTATAGGTATGATTCAGAATAACCTGCTAGCTGACCACATTTAATATATCTACTTGGGTCCATGTCAGAACCATTTTCATAAAGTATATGTACATATGGGGTAGTAATGTACAGTAAATATATATGCAATGAATGTTTAAATTTAAAAAAGTATTTTACAGTAAAAGACCCATTGCCATTAATCCTCAGACTCTTCCCCCTGCTTTGAACAGACTTATCTCATGGTTCTGGCCACTTTCTGAAAGAGCTGTGCAATTCTTCTTTCATGAATGTCTTTATCAGGTGTGATCAAAACTACAGTGATTGCTGCTGCCTCGTGCCATTCCGTGGAAAGGCAAGCTCATAAAACCATGACGGTGTGTCCTCATTCACTTTATTCCAGGCGGGGTCTGGTATCATAGGACTTCTGCCTCTTTCCCAAAGTCAAAATGACCCTGAAAGATAAGTGTTTTGAATTGATTTAGGACATCAAGGCAGCTGTGACAGTATGACTAAAGACATGGCAGAGGACTTCCAGATCTGCTTCAGAACTTGGCAAGAACAGTGATAAAAGTGTTCACAGTGAGGGCAGTACTGTGAGAGGGGCTTGTAGTAATGAGTTTTGTACTGTAATAAATTTAGAAAACAAACAAAATTCAAATAACCGTCTTATGTTTCAATCACATCTTGTAGCTTACAGTAATGGTCTGTGTATAATCTCTTATACATGACAGAATGAAAAGTATTGCTTTAAGTTTTCAAATAGTTTATTTGAATGGTTCCCTGAGAGCAGTGAAGCGTAAATTGGAATAGCCACATCAGATAACTAAAGTAGTTTATTAAGAGATCTGAAAGGATCACCTAAAGGATCACCTTATAGGATCACCCTATAGGTTTTGCTAAGAAAGGCCAGATAGGGGTATTGATTGAATTTTAATGCTTTCTGATAAACATTAACAAGGCAAAGTTCTTTGGATACTGACTTTCTTTCTTTTTTTTTTAATTGAGTTTATTGGTACAATCTAGGTATACAATACAGTTACATTCATCATTGGGATTCTGTACCCCTCCCTTCACCCCCTCCTCCCCTCCCCATTTACAAACCCTTTATTTCCATTTTTTCAGTTTCTCGTATTTTTTTCCTCTCCCTTATTACCTTTCCCCCACCCTTCCCACTTTCCCTACACCTTTAGCCCTTTACTTCCTATTTCACATTACTAATTATCTCATTAGGCTCCTGTGTACTATTATAGTTTTTCACACCAAAGAAACTATTCAGTATTTCAGTTAAAGAAATCTCTGTATGAACATTAAAAATAGGGAACCCTAAAATAAAACTAAAAAGGAAAGTAAAAGAGAAAAGGCAATGATGTAACATTAAAATAATCCTTAATTCTGGAGATGAAAATGGTCCCTGAACATATTTAAATTGCTTCTTACTCTTATAGTCTTATCTTATTCTTTTTTCACTATTTAGAGAATACTTTATTAGTTTCTGTAATCAAACCCACGTAGATATGACCTTACATATTTAGTATGATGTGTTACCCCTCTACACATGGAAAAAAATAAAAATAAAAATAAATTAACATTTCTAGACCAATATGGCTGTCCATCTGACTTTGTAATCTGCTTTGACATTTCTTCATGGTGCTGCAAAGAGTGATTTGTTGATAAGTTTAAAAACAGGTATGATTTGTTTTATTGAAGTTTTGAAAATACTCTGTGGAATTACCTTAAGTGAAATGGAGTCTTATCGACAAGGAATTGGAATGGCAGAATGGAAAGGAGCACTTTTCCATTTCCCAGACATCATGTTGAGATGGGTAGGACTTTATTTGATGTTTCCATGAAGTAAATCAGTTATTCTAGCAGGCTGTCACTGTTATAAAGACATGAAATGTAATATTGAACTTGATACTATTTTGCTGTCTAAACCCTTTAAAATATTTTTAGGTATATAGTGTTGATTGGAGCCAAACCAGAGGTGAACAGCTTGTGGTGTCTGGTTCATGGGATCAGACTGTCAAAGTGGTATGTCAGCATTACTGTAATTTCAAACCAAATATGCTTCTCTCCAAAGCTTCAACTGAGTTTTTCTTTTCCAAAATACCCTTCTGTAGCTTCAAAACTAAAGTTGAGTTCTCCAAATAATGTATTAAAACATTAATTAGAATTTAACATTCTCTAGTTTTTGGGCCATGAACTAAAAATTAGCTTAGCATGGATTATTTTGGCCCCTTAAATACCACCTTACTTTATTTAAAAATAGATCCTAAAAGTACTTTAGATATGTATATATGTAAATATACATTATAT
>NW_022900926.1:22004379-22019621 GCF_012274545.1 Fukomys damarensis | reverse complement strand
ATATATATATATATGCACATACTTGAATTTGCCTCTGGTAATTGATCTGTTCATTTATTTGTAGTGGGATCCAACTGTTGGAAAGTCTCTGTGCACCTTTCGAGGCCATGAGAGTGTCATTTATAGCACAATCTGGTCTCCCCATATCCCTGGTTGTTTTGCTTCAGCCTCAGGTAAATAATTCTGAATTTACCAAAAATACTGGAGTGACTTTGTTTCTTCCATTAGGTGGCACTGTGTGCCCTAGATTCAGAGAAAATGGGAGTGTGTTACTCTGCTTTTGGGCTCCTTAGAACTTTCTTTACCCAATTCTTGACAAGAATTAGCTGAAGCCCAGATTACTTTTTTTTTTTTTCAATGATTCTGACTCCTAAAGAATAACTCCTAGTTTCTTGGTAAGGACAAATCTGTAGATGGTAATATCATAACTGAGAAAAGGAATATATTTGAAAGTGAAGATCTTTTTGTTTTAGTAAACTTGAATTAATCAGACACACATATGGATTTATCAATGAGCCGGTTGAATTTGGAGATGAGAAGTACAGCCTGTGAATAAATATTGTGTCATTGGCTCATAGTTGGTAGCGAAAGCCATCACAGGAAATCAGAGCACCCAGGACAAACAAAATAGAGGAATCTTTAGAGTAGAGCACAAGTGGGTAAACTAATGATCAAAATGACTGACAGTTTCTATAAATAGTTTTACTGGAACATAACCACGTCCATTCACTTACATATTGTCTGTGGCTGCTTTTACAGGGTAGTGGCAGATTCAGTGGTTATTACAGAGAACTAATGGTCCTCAAAGTAAAAAATATTTACTGTCTAGTCCTTTGTAGAAAATGTTTGCTGACCCCTGGTAGAGAACCATAAGGGGAGATAAAGTATTGGAAGCTCTTTTTTACAACTATTTATTTAAGGGAAGAGAAAAGACCTTAGCTACAGGAGGAGGTAGTGTGCTTCTAGTATTGTCTTCTCATTTAATTATCTAGCATCCAAAGTCAGGTAACAGCCAGGTAAGATAAATGTTCTTTTCTTGCTAATAAACTGTGTCAATACTGTAAGTTGTTGAATTATATTGAGTGGCTTCCACAGGAAATGTACTGTCACAGAAATCCTTTTCAGTAATTTACTTTCTTAGTTTTAACTCTAAAAATTAAAAATAACCAAATTTACATGACTTTTAGAAGTATTATTTGGTTGGTTGAAGATACTCAAATTGTATACAAATATATCCATTTGGATTATGTAATTTTATGAGATCTTTATAGTGAATAGTGATGCTATCTTTGTATGGACACAGTTAATTTAAGACACATTTTGTTTTGTAATAAAAATTAACAGCTTTATTTTCTAGATTGAAAACTAATACTAGTATTTTTTTAAATTCTAAATTGTCTAAGTCTTGGCTTTTTTTAAAATCTGTAATCTGAATTAAATCTTTTCCAAAATATCAAGTCTTTTGGGAAGAGACCAGTTAGAAATTTTTCTAGTCACATTTGCTTTTCTAAGGATGAATTTCTACTTTGATATTTTATCTTTCTGTGACTTGGCTAATTATAAGGCTGGGAGTTTACTAAGTAAATGATGGCAATAGTAATGTTCTTAATTTGAATTAATGAACCCTTTAACCTGTATAAGTAACTGGAATTAATTAACTTTTCTACTTTAATTTAATGAAAATTAAATTATGAGCTTCGTGATCATAGAGAATCAGAACTGTATTTTGATCACAGTTTCATTTAATAGTTAAAATTTTACCACTTTATATTATCATTATTGAAAAGTCTGAACAAAGAGAGCGTTGGTTGAAATTGAATTACAATTCTTGTAAGGATGTAAAGAAAATTTTCTTAGAGGGAGTGATGCGCTTTGTCCTTATACCCTTTTCAGTAGTTTCAAAGGGGTCACTTGAGATCCTGGATGAAATTAGTGCTACAGAAGAGATCCACCTTCCAAATGAACAGAAACATACTTCCCTTCCAGTGAAACAGTGAAGGCATGTCTGATGGGTGCTCTAATGGGCAATGCTCACTGTGAATTAAATTTAATAATAACCAGGCTGGGGATTTAGCTCAGTGGTTCCGCTGCCTGCCTCACAAGCGCAAGGTCCTGAGTTCGATCCCCAATACCAATCAATCAATCAATTTAATAATAAGTATAGTTTTAGGGCTGGGGATTTAGCTCAGTGGTTCCGCTGCCTGCCTCACAAGCACAAGGACCAGAGTTTGATCCCTGGTACCAAAACAACAACAACAACAACAACAACAACAAAATAATAATAAGTATAATTTTACATTTTTGGAAAAGTATCGATAAGTAAAATGCCTTGAACTACTGATAAATTTAAAAAATTCTTTCACTTTTCTATTGCATGTAAGTTTGTTTTTATTATAATTCAAATAATTTAAGGTATAAAATTACTTCATTTTCTCTTTTGAGGGCCAGTTGGGGGTTGTCTGGGGCTTTTTGCCCACTAAGCACACACTCCACCACTGAGTTGCACTCCTACCCCATCTTCATTTGTTTTAATCATTATTCTTTTTATGCCTATGACCAAATAGGAAGTCTAGTGACAGAATCATGAACTAATACAGCTGCACTACTTAAACAACAGGCAGAATTATGTGTATTAGCCTTTTATTTGGGAAGAGTCCTTTTACACTGGCCTTTGTGTGATACCGTATACATAATATTGGCTCTGGATAATGCAGGTAGGATAGTCAATGTTTAAGACTGGATAAAAAAGATTAACTATAGAGTTAGCAGTGTAATTACAACATTTAACTCTTTAAACTATATAGTGTGCATGGATAGTATATATAAATTCTTTTATCAACAAAATGACCATTTGCTTTCACAGAAGAGACCATATGTTTAATTACATTATTTTCTTGTGTTATATTACAAATATAAATAGTGGTTATATCAGCTTTGATTAAAAGTAAAAAACAATCTGAGCTCCGCTGCATTAAAGAATGTAACTTATTTGCTTATATAGTTGAAAAGCCAAAAATTAGATCTGGCTTTAGAGGCTGGGTGTAGGGCTCTGCCTTCTGTCTTGTTGGTTTCAGTAGCAGGTAACATGTGATGGTAGGACAGCAGGAGCTGCAACCCCTGCTTGTTTTCTAATTTCTATCCTATAGGAAAACTTAAGTGATTCCTTCCCCAACTTCCACAAAAGCTTTATTTTCTCTCATTGGTTTTGCTTAATCCATGTGGATGATCCTGAACTAATTATGGTGCCAAGGGAAGGATCGAATGTTTTGACTGACTCAGGCCTAGTTTAGCCCTGTAGTTGGGAATGGGGTAGAGGGCTATATCCAAACCACATGAGCTGAGGATGGAAAGAACGAATCCTTTTTAGGCAGAAGTAAGTGAATAGATTCTAGAGAGCCAGTACTCATTATGTTGGCTGCACATTTAAGGCTTAAAGTAAATCAGAC
Source organism: Fukomys damarensis (assembly GCF_012274545.1). Lineage (NCBI taxonomy): Eukaryota > Metazoa > Chordata > Mammalia > Rodentia > Bathyergidae > Fukomys > Fukomys damarensis. Next base: position 22,016,175 of record NW_022900926.1, on the reverse strand, counting down.
AGGATGAATTAGATAAAGCACTGGAACTATTAGCTATGAAATATGTTCCTTAAACAAAACAAGAAAGCTTTAAAAAAACTTTCCTTCTGAAATTAAATACAGTAAAGCTGTTGAGAGTTTTAAAAAATTTATTAGAAGGTTGATTTACAAACATTTGTCATTTTCTTGAAATATTCCTTCATGGTGATTTAAAAATATTAGCCAACTTTATAAGTTTGAAAAAAAGTTAAAATTTCTCTTCCATTCTGCAAAAATCTTGAAAGAGTTGTGTTAAAGTCAAAAGTAAGCTGAGAAACTTTTATTGTACTTTAGCTATTTTCAAGGAGACAAGAAGAATGTATCCCTTAGTAGGAAACAAACTATTTAGCACATTTTCTTTGCTTGTGCTGTTTTCATATATTCTTTTATATAGCTCAGTGCATCTCACAGCCAAACATTAAAATATTTTTATTATTATTACATAAGATAGAGGAGTAACTGTCTTATTAGAATTTTGAAAACATACCTAAGTTCATTTTGTTTATTGAGAGGGACATTGTGAGCTTGTTTATCAGGTGATTATCGAATGCCCATCATCTGCTGGGGACTAGTTATTTAGTGGGGGAAAAAAACAGTTCCTGCCCTCTGATAGCCTATAATCCAGTGATAAAGAGACATACTAAGAAAACACCAGAAGCATACAAGGATAAGGGGTGTAAAGTTCTTTGAAAGAGAGGTACTACAGTTCAGTGGTTAGGAGCGTAGCCTGTGGTGCTGGGCTGCCTCAAATCAAGTTCTGCTTTCTCTACTGCTGTATAAGTTTGGTCCTGCTACTTAACCTCTTTCCCTCCATTATTTCTGAAAGAAGGGTGTCAATAATGTCCACATCATGGAGTTTTGACTATGATTAATGTACACATAGAACACCGAAGGGGCTGAGGAAATGTCACCTCTTTTTGTAACACAAGTGCTCAGAATTCTGTGGAAACACATTGATGATTCCTGAGCTTGTCAGGGTTGGCTGATCAGGGACACTTCCCCGAGGAAATAGTATCTGAGCTGCCAATTTCTGAACAAGTAAGTGTTAGGAGGTGAGAAGTAGGAGGCAAAGGTATGGGATATGGAGAGAACAGAGCATATCTGAGAGTCAGAATGGCCTTTGCATTGCACCTGTGCTGCAAGAATGAATAGTGCTGATCAGAAAAGAAGGTTTAAAGTAGTTTGCTCCAGGCAGAATCTGGAAAGTACAGTGTGCAATAACATATGGGTCCAGTGATTCTCAAACCTACTAGTCATCAGAGTCATTGATGAAACTTAAAACAGCATCCAAATTCTGGGCTCCATCTTAGTCTTGCTGAATCAAAATGCCTCTGGGGAAGTATTTTTTAAAGTCCAGCTGAGTCAGGTGATCACCCTGATTTGAGATGTACTGCACTGGTCTGTGGAGTAGCTCTGTTTGAGATGCCAAATTAATGCTTATTTCAGCTGATGTAATGAGAATTCTATGTTTGTTTTCCTAGGAATATATTCATCTTTCTTTTATAAAATCTGCAGAGTGGTTTCAGTGCTGAATTCAGAGTGGAAGTTGTTTCTTAGTTTGAACACTCTTTAGTATTTTTTCTATTTTATGACATATATTGGTCTTTAACAATAATTGTCTTTGCTTTTTTCTTACTTGCAGGACCCAAGGACTTACTATAAAACATACTGTGATCTTTATATAAAAATAATTTCAACTGCAGAGCTTATCGTTATAGAACCCAAATTTATAAAATGTTTGTTTTTGATGGTAGCTTTTATAATAGAAAATCAAGTTGTATTATTATGTCTAACCTTGTGACACATATAATCACTAGCTAAGTTAAGATAAAGAAGGGTGGAATTACAGATCTAGGTATACCTAGATCAAGGGTTCTTGAAGGACATTATATGTAGTTTAGTTTATAGTAGTTGTACTAGTATAAAATTTGTATTTCTAAATTATGTAAGATAGAAAGGAATAATATTCAAGCATTTTATATGAAGAGGATTAATATGAAGTAATCTTGTTTTTGAACCATGAAAACTAAATTGCTGCTATTACAGACTCCATATAATTGTGTAAGTCATTACCATGCCTGAATGTGTGGGGTCCAGCCAGTAGTTAAAACAAACTCATTCTACTATGATATAAGAAAAAGCCATATTACATCTGATAGGCATCTGACATTTCAATTAAATTATTTAGGCCCAGAAATACCCTTTTGGCACGCAGTTCGCTTCACAGTTTTAGGCTGTTTATACTCATTGTTCTTACCCAACTTCCTTTTGCTGCGGTTTGAAATCAGATATCACAGCAGCCAGAACTTCCTATTCTGCTGGTTCTGCCAGTTGCAGGTCTGCAACTGATAAGACAAGCTGGTAATTCAAGTGGGCCTGTGGTACCATCAGAGGGCCCTGATAAATGTCTGGCTAACAATGAAAGGCCAGTTACATAGATGATGTGATTTAAAGGAAAAAAAACCCCATAAATATAGCTGTCCTAATGTCTGAGAGAGTTGGGTGAGTCATTATACAATTTGGCTAAAAGGTTTCTCTCTTACCTGGGAATCAGAATGATGAAGGCAAAGTACCAAATATGTGCAACAGGAGTGGATGTCAAAGAACTGGAATTACTGATTCCTGCAAAGTAGTCTTCACAGTTTTGTGTCACTCAGATTAATCGCAGGAGGGAACAATCTAAAATATGGCTTTTAAAAATATGTTGCTTAAACATGATGTTGCAGAACCAAAATATTATGTCAGAGAAATAGAATAACCACCCACCCGACCTCTGTTGCTGTGTTGCTTAATCTTTTATACACATACAAAATGATGTGTATCCTTAACTGTGCAACTTGATGAATTTTCACAATAAGAACATCTGTGTAACCAGAGTAGGGCCAAGAAGCAAAATTGTACCAAAGGGCCTCCTCCTGGTCTTCAAGTTATTGCCCTGCCCATTGGCATGACCATGTCTCCTTTCTAGTAGCATAGATGACCACTGCCTATTTTATATCTTGTATCTGCTTTCTGTTGCTCAACACTGTATTTTGTGATTCATCCATATTAGTGCTAAAATAATCTACTTAATCTCCTAATCCACACTCACTGTAACATGTTGGTGCTTTATATCAATTTACATACTCTGATATGGTAATTATAAAGTGAACTCAAGCACTTGGCCTTCAGACAGGGCTCTTTCATCATGGCTATAGCAGACTTCATAGTTTCAGACCTAGTATTAGATACCAGTTTTCAGCTAACAAGCATCACTTTGGCATTTCATATGCTTTAGTGGAGGTCTTGTGCAGAGTCAAATGCTTTTCTCTGGGGCTTGGCCTTTTTAGAGATGGCAAATTGGGAAGAATACCATTCTTCCGATTCATTCCCTCCAAAAGGGTAAGTATCTCCTTTACCTCAAGTGATAGAACTAGATTGTTGTGGCACGAAAAGTGTGCTCCAGAAAGAGAAGGCATGCCTGAACTTCCCCAAGCCACATCTGTGTCTCTCGTCTGGACTTATCCCTGGCTGGCAACTTGACCCTGCAGACTGGCTTTCTCCACACAGTGGGACACATGGCCGCCGGAGGCTCGTGAGTGTTAGAATTAGGAAATTCTGCGAGAGGGATTGATATTTTTTTTAACTATAAATCAGAAAAATCCCAAATACCCACCTTTAGACCTGTTGACTATGGTCTGAGCCTGCAATAAGCTGTGGGTCTTTTTTTTAATCTCTTGGAAGTAAGACATGTGCTGTTCCTAGAAGAAGGGTGTTGCTGGGCAGACCGGCCACAAGACATCCATGTTACCTTTCTGTAGACGCTGAAGTCTAGGGCAGATCACGAAAGATCATTTTGTCAAAGCTGTTTGGAATTCTGAAACAAATTCTGCTGACTGGTGGCTAAGCAGAGACTGAATATTTTTAGGGCCCCTGAAGATATTTGAAGCTCCAGTCTATACCCATTCAGAACTATTTCCATTTGGTACATTCAGACTCATCATAGCTTTTATCCTTACTGTTCTTAGATCCAAAACTGTTAGTTACTTTCATCTATCAAAGTGTTTTTCAGCCTTTTATAAAGTATGAGGATGGTGTTTTTAAATTAAAAAAGAAAAAAACCCAGACAAAGCAATAGTACATATTTATGATCCATAAAATTGTAGTAGACTACTATATTACAGAATCACAGACTAAAGCAGTACATACCAAGTCCATGATTGTGATAACCTCTAAGCAGGGGGCTACGGGAGAAATGGGATTGGAAATACCATAGAGATTGTAACTTTGTCTGTACTATTTTTTGGGGGGTACCGGGGATCAAACTGGGGTCCTTGTGCTTGTGAGGCAGGCAGCAAAACCACTGAACTAAATCCCTGGCCCTGTCCGTAGTATTTAGTGAGTTTTTCTTTCTAAAATAACCCTGGCAAAATCTAACCAGATATTCTCTGTGTATGTAGGTGAGAGAGAGAATTGTAGAAAAAGTAGCATAGAAAAAAAGAAAAGAATAATGTCTTAAGAGTCAGCAAGAATTGACTGGCATTTGGGCCCTAATACCATAGGAGACAGCTTCATATAGTTGTAAATGCTTGTGCTGGGAACCCAAAGTATCTAGGTTCTGGTTCTGAGTCCTGATTCCATTGTTTAGTATTCTGAATGAGTTATTTCATTCCCATATGCCTGTTTCCTCACTTGTAAAGTATATAGCAAGTAGTACTGATTCATATACTTATTGTAATGTTTTATAAAAAATGAATATACATAAAATGCTTAGGACAGTACCTGGCTCATAGGAAGCACTTAATAAATATTAGCTGTTATGTTATTATTTGGGGAGACAGGAATGACTTCTCCAGATGCTGCTTCAGCCACCTGAGCAGCTGGGATCATAGGTGTGCACCACCACTGCTCCTGGCAGTCATTCACTTTTAGTTGTTCTTAAAAATTATTATGGCTCAAGAAAGACATGTGTGTGTATATGTCCACCAAAAAATACATACACTAGGAAAAGAGAAACTTGTATAAATATTTTAGTACTAAATTTATTGAGGTATCATGAGATTAATACAAGTTACCTTTGGCCTCAGTATGTATTTATGAGAGGTGCTCAAAGTGGTGCCCATTATTAGTACAGTGAACTCCTGAAGTGTGTATACTTTTTTGGCAGACCCTCTCTGTGTGTGCGCGCACACACACACACACACACACACACAAAGATGACACTATCCTAAAAGTGAAAGTATTTCTACTTGGTTTTTTTAAATGAGCTTTTTTAGGTCATTGATCATCGAAGTGGTGTCATGGGAAGTGATCATATCTTCCTTTTTTACCAGGTGATCAGACTCTCAGAATTTGGGATATGAAGGCAACAGAAGTCAGAATTGTGATTCCAGCACATCAGGCAGAAGTTTTGAGTTGTGACTGGTGTAAATACAATGAGGTACAGTGTGTGGACCCATTTTGGCAGCTGTGTAATGTTGAAACATTCAAGGTTTTATCTATCTTTGTTTATGTGGACTTTAGTGATGTTCCTGGACCATTAAGTTAAATTGAGTCTCTTTCATTTCTAACTAATGATTGTGACTGACCTACATTAGCATTAATTGGATTTAAGTGCTCATAAAAGAGGCAAAATAGGAAACAGAAATTCTCAAAAGTTCAGCAATGTAGCCTTGTTTGTTCTGGGGAACTATTTTACAATTTATGTAATATCTTTTCTTGATTGCTCTTGACCCTGCCATTAGTGTCATCTTTTGCTTTAATTTCTTTTTCACTTTACGGTCAGGCTGCTGAATCCTTTGTAATTTGATTTTTAATTTGACAGTCTATCAGCTTAAAATTTTTTCTGTTTTATCTTCCTTTTTAAGCCTACTTTTCATGCTTCTGTAAGATAGCAGTGTCTATGTGTAACTTTTTGCAAAGCTTCAGTTAACCATATAAACATGTGAATTAGAGATAGGAGTGAATTAAACATGTATTAAATACTTATGTACTTCAGGTGGTTTCTTGAAAGTAAAAATAGTAAAATGTGTACCTTATTTTTTCCTTAGAGTAGCTAATGAAAGTTAAGATGATATTATATTGGCAGAATCCTTTAAATAAAGTGAAATAAAAGAAAATATAGTACATACAGAAAAAATACTTGATTTAAATAAAAACATCAGTACAAATGACTTTCAGTCTCTTCCATCACAAATAAATTTTCCCTATAGGGAAGTTAAATTTTGGACTATATGTTTATACTTTGAATCTAAAGAAGGTCCTATTATGTACTTGATTGTGGTTAAAAGCTTTGTTTTTAAATCTCTGAAACTTTTCCTCAAATAAGCTTATATTAAAGCCAAACATACTCAGTTAATGAATTGCTGCTCAGGTTGATGTGAGTGTGGACCCAACACTTGGCTTTTCAGCCAGGAACTCAAGTCCACCTCAAGCTCTGCATAGCAGAATTTATAAAACCTATTAGATAGAAACTCAACATTACTTCTGTAGATTCTTGGGTCTGATCAGATATTGTATTAAGAGTAGGTCCAAAAGCATTGGGAGCAGTGATTTAGAAAAGTATAAAAGTTTATATCCTTTGTTTTTTCAAATAGTCCTACATTAGCAGGCTTCTTGCTTTTGGAAGCTTGGTAATATCTCAGCATGTTGAAGACCTTTTAAAGAGAAAGGTGGCCCACTTGTCATATATTTTAATCTTATATGTACATATTCCTACTGCTAAAGGTAAAATGAAAAAGCCACAGTGCTATTTGGGACTATGTCTTTTTTCTTTTGTCTGGTCTTCTGTCATATACATAAAGCATATTGAGTTTCTTTCCCTCGAGTTATTTTTTGGCTATTCAATGTCTATTTTGATTACTTTTTATATTTATTATGTAACTTCTCAAGATTGACTTCTCACTTACCTGAAAATAGATTTTATTTCTAGTCAGAAAGGCTTAGTTTTGCTTAATTGCTTAATGTTCCTCTGAATTGCTTTCAGAATTTGCTGGTGACAGGAGCAGTTGATTGTAGTTTGAGAGGATGGGACTTAAGGAATGTCCGACAACCAGTGTTTGAACTTCTTGGTCACACCTATGCTATTAGGAGAGTGAAAGTAAGTTTTTGTCTTTTCTTTTTATCATAACATAAAAATTGAAATGTAAATATAATCAGTGAAGCATATACAAAAGGGTATTTCATGTTTAGGGGTTAGGATTATTTGATTTTTTTGTATGTATTTTTGTTTACCTGACTCGTAATAATAAATATTGAACACTAAAATGAGATTAACTATTTGAATAATTATTAAATGAGTTGGGACTATGTAGACATTCATTTAGGTTAAATAAAATTTGTTTTCTCATCATCCTCAGTCTACCATTCCTTTTAACATTATTTTGCAACTAAATAGAGTAGTTTACTTTTAATATCATAATCTTTATAATTTTCCATCAGTGGAATGTCCCTTTACTTTGTTGAAATTGGTATAGAGAGATAGCTAATTCTTTCTTTTCTCTCCCATGATAACTTACATGAATATTCCCAAATGTGTCAGGTCTAGAAAATTATCCACTGTATCTACAGCAGAGCATGGGTAGCTTTTTTTGTGCTACTCTCAAGAAACCTGTCTGGGTTATAAGGTGACTTAAGTTAGTTTCCTAGCTTTTATTCAGGTAGATTCTGCTAAGTCATTATGGAAAAACGTTTTATTAAGTCATATCCCCCAATTTTAATTTTCTTTTTTTTTTTACTTGAAAGGCCAAAACATACCTTATTGATTTTTCAGCAAGATAATTATGCTATTCCTATTTTTAAAATTTCTAATTTCCATTAAAGTAATATTTTAAATTTTATTAACTGCAAGACAACATAGGAGACACACTATTCTGTTTTGTTATTTATTTATTTAGCTTAGCAGTGCTGTGAACTGAATCTACAATCTTGCATATGTGAGGCAAGCATTCTACCACTGTCATATCCCCAGACTGCTTTATTATTTTATTATTATTATAATGTCAATCTTATGTCTATAAGTTTTTAGGAATTGAAAAATATTTTCTATGTATGTTTTAGAATAGTTTTGAGATCACTTCATGACCTTTTGGCTAAGATCAAGTGTAGAATAGATCTGAGAATGAAATAGGGTGATGTAGTGAAAATACTTTACAAGCTGCAAAGTACTATTTAGGTGTCCATATATGTAACTGTTAAGGGCTGGTAAGGCTGCTGGTGGTTAAGGGTGCTGTCTCAAATTAAAGCATATAAGATTCTGGAAAACACAATGTTAAGTGACACCCCTTAATAAACTTAGACTTATTGTATTTCTCATAGAATGACGATAGGAAGTAGCATGTTATAATAATAGCTAACTTTGGTTTTTCTGTTTTGTTTTTTTTTTTAAGTTTTCACCATTTCATGCTTCGGTGCTGGCATCTTGCTCCTATGATTTTACTGTAAGGTACAGTGGTATAAAAATACTTTATTGTGAAATATAACTTTTCTGAAAGATAATGAATTTATTTTACTGATCATAGGCACATTTCCTGCCTTTTAGTCTTCTTTTCCCCTGAATTAACTTTCTAAGCATACTTTCCAGTGTCATGTGTACCCTTAAATTTGTGCTCCAGTCTACATTACGCTTTTTCAGTGTTTCTGTTAATGGGATGGACTTTTCTTTCTGGTGGGGATCTTAGATCAGTGTTAGACCTGATCTGGCTCCTTTCCTCTCTGTTTCATTACTTGTTTCCTAGACTGTGCTTGAGGTCCTCAAAGGCTTATAGCTAGAACATGTGGGGCAGCTCATTAGTATTGTTTTGTATTTCCTGTCATAGGTAATTTGAAGTATAGGTGAGCTGAAGACCTGGCTTGTTCTTGTTCTGTATTGGTTTATGTGAGGATACTCTATGAATTTTGGATTTATATTGACCTTACTGTGTCACTTACCCAGATCTCCTCTCTGCACTTCAGACTCAGTATTTGATATGGAAGAACTATATAACTGTGTTTGTGTAAAATGTACTATTAATGGAACATATTAGAACAAGGCCTTGAGAGAAATTACACGCCCTAACTTGGTTTTCTCCACTGATCCAATACAAGAAGACAGACAAAGTAGGAAATATAATCACACTCAGGCTCACAGCTCTCAATTTAAAACTATACTGCAGCCAGATTTGGTTTTGCTTATTCTGTTTTGGAATAGTCTCTATAAAGTAGTATGGAGTGATTATAGAGTATTTTAGCTTGGGAGCCAAAATAAGGCAACCTGACAGACTCAAAGAAAATTTGACAGTTGCTGACAAACATTTACATACTGGAACTGTGAAGCTAGGTCACTGGCTGGAGGTTAGAGCTATCTGTGTGAATTTGAAGGCCATTAACATGCTGATAATTCAGTCCATAAGGATGTAAAGGGCGATATAAGTAAAGAAATAAGAGCAAAAAGATAATGTCATCAGGAGGGCTTCAGGCAAGGAAGGCCAGGAACGTCAGATCCCTTGGATGGGCTAAGGAAGATGCACAGGGAACTTGACTCTTCTCTGACACATAGAGTCACTCATGGAGTCAAAAGGGATTTCTGGATATAGAATCTAGTCCTTAGATTTTACAATTTTTCTGGTGTCTGCTCACCAGAAGCCTTAATGAACTGAGATGTAGTATTGATCATTTGATGATCTTTCTTTTAGTATCCTTCACAGTTTAAAGTGAGCTTTCTGTCAATCAAATCCATTTTAGTGTTTTGTTTCTGAGTAAAGGGGGAGACCTAGTATGTATGAATAGTAGACTATTCATACTTTCTTTTTTGGAATTTTCCCTATGATCTTAATCTTACTGATCACTCCTGTTTTACTTAGGTACATAAGTTTCCCTGAACACACAGTTGGGACATACCCTTCTTGATGGAAATTTGTCTCAGGAGTATTTGCTGCAACTAAGTATGAGCTGCACTGCTCTAAATTTTGTAGGTACCAAATCATGTTCAGAACTCATCCCATTTTTGATACAGTCTTACTTTGCTTCTACCTGTAAAATTCAAGGCTTTATGTCTTTCTTGACTGCTGAGCAAGAATGCAGCCTGTAAGATGGCTTAGGTCATGGTTCTAAGATGTGTACCCATTCAGACATGTCAGAACTGTGTAAGTATGTGGAAAAACAGGCTAGCGTTAAGAATAAGAGACCTTTAACTTTGGGTTGAAAAATATATTTCGATAAACAATTACCCTATATAACTTGAGCTCAGTTTATACTTATGACCCATCTTCTTTTTTATGTGTGCAGTTCTGTACATCATGAATTGTTTTTGTTTTGTGTTTTTTGTTTGGTTTGGTTTGGTTTTGGTTTTGGTTTTTTGAGACAGAACTACCTGAACTCATGGCAATCCTTTTGCCTGAGCCTCTCAAGTGCTGGGGTTATAGGCATGCACCACCACACCAGGCACATCTCATTTATAGAGCCTCAGTGGCCTTTTTTTTGGTGCAGTACACCTTGTTTTTACAGTTTTTGCTGATTATACTATACAGTGCAATACTGTAGTTTTATGTTCTATACGTTATAGTAGTTTATGTAAGAGTTATGCAAATAAAAGCAATATCATCAAGTTGGTGTTCCCTTTGACCATTTCTTTGTTCTGAATGTTATAATATACATACAGTATACAATTCCAATTCATTTAATGACCTAGTTGCAGGAGTGGAACTTGGTCGTTGGAGGAGTTTCTCTATGGAAATTAGTAATATCTATCCTCATAATCCACAGGTGATAACAAAAGATTTTTCCCCAGCCTTTGCCTTGAAAGCCACCTCCCAACCCCTTCCCTGCACTTTTAGCAAAAGACCTCATGTACATTCTTTTAAAAAAGAATTGTAGTACAAATCTCAGTTTCTCTCCAAGCCTGCAAATTTGTCTAAATCTGTACCTCTTCACTCTTCCTCTCTTGTTTGGAACCATTGGACCTAGGTGCTGTTGATCCTTTATACTCCTTTTGCTTTCATGACTTTACTTCAGGAAGTGAGCTCTTGTCCCTCTTTCATCAGCAGTCTGCAACTCTGTTGATTTTCTACTTTCCCTGCAGTTTCTCTTTTTATCCTGTTTTCACTGTAACCCTCACTTAATGGTTTTCTTCCCTTCTTAGCCAGGCTTTTAACATCCTTGAAGCTTGCATTCAGCAGGGCCATTTGGGGCCTTTCTTGTCCCAGGGTAGTCCACTTTGGAGGTCTTACTCTATATCATTTGAACCCATAAGACAGATCAACATCACTAATTAAGTAGATTTAATTATATTGAAAAAGTCTTTATGCTTTTGCTTTTGAAGTGCTTTGAAAGAGTGTCTCACTTATGATTGACTGAGTTCCTAGCAATCATTATGCTCACTCAGGAATTTTTTTTTTTTGTACCAGGGATCAAACTTGGGACATTGTGCTTGAGAGGCAAGTGGTAGAACCACTGAGCTAAATCCCCAGTCCTACTCAGGAATTCTTGTGAAGTAAAAAATCATCTAGCTTAGAAATTGTTTTCAAAAGGAGTGAAATATTTCTGAATACCAAATTTATGAATTAATGTTGTTATTAATTTTTAATTTAAGAGATTTTTAAATTTTTTAGCTCTTAGGCACTATATCCTTTGAAAGCATATAGCCTTAGGCACTGTGGCTATGTCTGTATTACTCCTAAACCCTCACTGGCTTCTCTACTGAAATTGCTCTGATCAAAGCTACCAGTGACTGGGCCAGAGATTTAGCTCACTGGTTCTGCTGCCTGCCTCATAAGCACAAGGACCCGAGTTCAATCCCTGGTACCAAAAAAAAAAAAAAAAAAA
>NW_022900926.1:21986815-22004316 GCF_012274545.1 Fukomys damarensis | reverse complement strand
CCCCGGAACAAAAAAAAAAAAAAAAAAAAAAGCTACCAGTGAACTCTGTAATACTAAATCCAGCACATTTGCCAGCACTTGTGCTAGACCTTGCTGCTGTGTTTTACACTTTGCCAAATCTTCCTTCTGGAAACTTCCTACCCCAGGAACTTCATGTTCTTTTTGTTTTTCTTGTTCTTCTCTGATCCTTCTTCTGCTTTGTCATGGAGTCCCCTTCTCTCCCCATGAACTTGGTGGTTTACCTTTGGCTTAGTGCTCTTTCATGTATCCAGTCCAAGTGCTAATTCCCAATGCCCTTTTCTCTGACTTCTCTTGAGAACATATTTAGCTATTTGCTGCATGCAGGCACCTGAGGGTCCAAACAGATATCATATCATCCTGAATTCTTTATTTCTTCCCTTCTTCTGATGGCCACCTTACTTATCTATCCATTGTCTTAATTAATAGGAAATTATCCCTACTCAGAAAAGCCCAAAACCTGGGATTCTTTTTTTTTTTTTCCTGAAAAGTTGGTAAATATTTTTCCAATAGAAAGTAAAAGACTTAAGCCACTTACTCTAAATGCATGTTGGTAATAAGACTAATTGCACTAATGATTTGTGTGAATCTAGTGTCTCCTTATTTATGTATGGTGATCACTGATTGGAAAGGTGCGTTTAGTAGATTTTTACTCCTTATGATATGAGTTAAATTTATCCTCTGACGAATCTTAAGTTTGATTGGATGAGTGATATTTTCAGTGTGAGAACAATCATTTTAACAGAAAGAAAAAAGATTTAAGTTGTAAGACCATCAGTAAGTTGTTTAACTTTTTGCTTACAGCTATTATCTCTACATTCTGGGTGACTAGTCTTTGTAACCTAAACTATTTAATGTAATTTACATTTAGTTGTCTACTGTTATATTTTGTTTAGTTTTTTTAAACCTTTAAACTTATATTTTAAAATAGTTCATATGGTGGGTGTTATATCAAGACTGATGATTCATGAATATTTTAGTATTAGTGAAAGTTTTGTGTTTCTGTTTTATATGGATATATAATGTGTTTAATTAAAGAGGCTTTAAGTTTGTCACCTGTATAATAGCTTATTATGTTTCTCCGAATAAGTAATGAAAAGTTAAAAATTACAAGTTAATGTTTTAAATTTTTAGTGTGGTTTTAGGTTAAATAAAAATTCAGCCTTTAAAAAAATGCCAGGACTCCCTTTAGCTGATGAGCGTTATGTATACTGTATACAAACATAGCTCATCCCTGACTTAGGCTGTTTCTACTTGTTTTTGTTTTTTGTTTTTGTTTGTTTGCTTGCTTATTTTTTAACTTTAAGAGTAGCGGGAACTCAGCAGAACCTCTACTTGCAATTTTGATCTTTTCCTGGGCTAGCAGTATGTAGCACACACAATACATTTTGGTACTAGGAAGCAGCTGAAGGGCACAACTCCCATCACCCTTGAGATCTGCAGAGGAAACAACTAATCCTCTGCAGTGTGCAGCATTGCTGAGCCAGGATGTTGAGTAAATGCTCTTTTTTTTCTATACTGGTATTGAAACCGTATATATATTTTTTTCCTGAGCTACATCTTCAGCCCTTTATAAACTTAAAATTATTGAGACAGGGTCTCACAAAGTCACCAGTTTGCCCAGGCTGGGCTTGGATTGTGTTCCTCCTGCCTCAGCTTCCCAGAGTGCTAGGATTATAGGTGTGCACTGCTTCACCCAGTTTTCAATACATTTTTGACTTAAGGTATTTTAAATTTCCAGTGGGCTTATTGGGATATAACCCCATCACAAGTTGAGAAGCACCTGTAAACAACGGTTCCTTCTGAACTTCATTCAAGATTATACTAAATTTAAAATGTTTCATAGTAAATTCCATTTCTATTAATGTTATCATCATGGATTTCAGCGTATTATCTTTCTCTTGATGTGCTCTGTATTAGATCACTTCTTTTCCTGCCAAGCCGTATTTGCTGTGCCAGTCGTGATAGGCATGATTTCAGTTTTGAGTACTTCTTTTGGTTTATACCACTAGATCATTTCATAAACAGATACCAGAAAATCAGGTATATGTGACGTTAAGCAGTAGTAAAACCTGCTACAATTGTGTTTCTTCTGCATTTTCTCTCTTGCACATTGTAACAAATGTTTCTTAAATAGTTAAAGATATAACTTTCATACACTGCTAAAGCAAAAGTTGTCAGGTAAGCTGAGATTAACCTCCTCAAACTCATTATGCTTTTTTTCTTCTTTTTTTAGTACTAGGGATTTAACCTGGGTCTTTGCACTAAGCTACATCCCCAGCTCTTTTTTATTTTTTATTTTGAGACAGGTTCTCACTTAGTCAGTGAGTTTCCCAGGCTGGGCTCAAACTTGCAATCCTCTTGCCTCAGCAGAGGAATTACAGAATGCTGGGATTACATGACAGCTAAATTGATGATGTTTTATAAATATTATAGCCTTTAAAACATTTTTATCCATGATCCTTTGTAGTTATAAGCCAAACCAAACACTTAATATTTTAGACTTACAGAGTTTTTGGCAAGAAAAATATGAAGGAAATTTAATTCCATGATCTAAATTATAGTCATCCACAATTTACATGATCTCTATCTCTCTTTACCTTTATTAGCAATGCTGTTGTATATGGATATATAATGTGTCTAATTAAAGAGGTTTTAAGTCCTTCACCTGTATAATAGTTTACTATGTTTCACTGAATAAGTAATGAAACATTTAAAATTTTAGTTAAAATTTTCAATTGTTAAACTACTTGTCATTTTCAAAATTGTACAGCTGTACTCTGTTTTAAAATTTAAACATATTTATAGAATGTCTGTTATCTGCCAGGCATTGTAACAGGCAATGGCATATCTTGCTGAGGAAATGATAAAAATGAAACTTGGGAACCCTAAGCCCATCAGTTTTGTTGGTACGGAATAGTGAGAGATAACTCATGGCTGACACAGATATGGAATAAGGGAAGACACACTCGGTGAAGTAATGATGGACAGACTGTGAAGCCAGACTGCTTTCTACTCTGAATTTGAGAAAGTTTCTTTAAAATCATATGGCTTAGTTTTCTAATCTGTAAAATGGAGATAAATACACATAGTAGCATAGAATGGTTGTGATGGTTTGATGAGTTGACATACACACATGCTGGCACATAGTAAGTGCCTTATAAACTGTTTGCAGCTTTTATTGGTGGTCACAGTGATGGCAGAATGGGAGTGGAAGACCATCTCTTTGAGCTTGAGGCCCATTTTAGCTTTGGTCTTCCAGGGTAAAATAATACTTTTTACTTTTCAGCTACAAAAGCAATCATTTTCAACTTGACCTTTTATTGTCCTCTGTCCTGTGGAAGTGGGAGGAAAGAATCAGCCCTGTGCCTCCACATCCACATTCTCTTTGAAGAAAGTTGGGAACATCTGCGAGTTAGGCATCTGTTACATAGTGTGTGAGCATATGGATCTCGCAGAGACTTGAGGTAAAAGGCTGCATCCGCCATTTAGTAGCCATAAGAAACAGGAAATGATACCTGCCTTGTGCGGATGATCAGAGGATTAAATGAAGGAGTATCTGTAAGTGTTCTTGGCACATAATTGGTACTTAAAAACTAGCAGATATTTTAAATGAGAATACTAATAGTAATAAGTTTTAAAATATGTTTCCTATTTTAAAATTTAAGTACCTCAGGGAGAACTGAGGTATTAGTCATTTATGCCTTACCCAGCATTACATTAGTAAGATAATTACATTGAGGAGCTTTGTGAATAAGAATTTTTATTGCACTGTAAAGGGAAGGTAGAGGAAGCGGACCTTATGAATATGTTTGCAGCAGGACCCAGAACAATGCTGGATATGGGTGGAGCATTTTATTCAAATCCATACCCAAGTGACCACTTCTTCATTTCAGCCTATTAAATATTTCCTCTAAATTAGTACATAGTATATACTAATTTTATATTAATATATTATGTTAAAAAGTATTTCTTAGGAAGGCAGCATGATGTAACAAAAAGATAGTGTTTAAAATTCTAGATTTTCCATTATCACACTTACATTTTATAGTTACATATAATATATATTTGGCTAGTTAGCATGTAATTTTATTTAACTTACTTATGCTTAATCTCTTATAAAGTCAGTTAACCTCCCTCAGTCTTTGTTTTCTCCACCATAAAATGTAGTTATGAGATGTACATATCAACATATGGAAATTGTTTTCATAAGCCTGGCCCATATTTGGCACAAAATAAATGTTCAGTTTCCTTCTCCATTTCCTCCCCATCCATATTCTTCAAACTTTGTATTTAGTACCATATCACTATAAATAAATGTTCTTATATTTCTGGTTTTAAAAACCCACAAAGACAGTCAAGGAACAGTGTCTGCAATTTGTTTTTAAATTGTTCAGCAAAAATACTGTTTTATATGTATATAATGGAGAGAAAGAAATAAAACAAGTGTGGCAAAATGGTAACAATGGGTGAGATGAAGGGAATATGATGTTTACTGTATTCTTTGAATTTTTACTGAAAATGTTTCATATTAATGCCATCTAATTGTGTGATGTTTAATGCTTAATTGTTTTAAAGATAAATAGTATTTTTATTTTGCATAAGCAGGAAAATGATCTTTAATTGTATTGTCGTTAACCTAGAATCTTAGCAAAGCAGCAGATACAGAAATACCTTTCATCTTTGTCACTTTCACTCTCGTGGGATCTGCCTTTATATAGTCAGTGTCTTTACTTCGCTGTGGTTGATGGGCTTTTTTGATCCTCGTGTTTATTAGCACAGAGATTTCCACAGGCAGATACTTCTCTTTCTTCCCCTTCCCCATAAAAAAAGGTCAGCCAAAGTAAACAGATAGTATAGCTGAATATGTACTCTGTCTCACAAACCTTTCATTTCAACTTTACCTAGTCCCCCTTACCCACAAAAAAAAGGTCATTCAAAGTAAATAGATAAGAAATATGGCTGAATGTGAGCACTTGTGCAGCTTCAAATGATTCATCTTTTAAGGTAGTTGCTTTTAATTCCTCTACATTGTTTTATGAAATTATAAGAAATCTTTTCGCTAATGATAGGACACTAATTATTAGCATTTGTAGGAACCACAACTGAATTCTTAAAATGTTTAAAGGTGTTTCACATTCTGTACCTTTGAGGTAGCTTATATGTAAATGTCTTTGTAACCCTAGCACAGTTTTTACTTTGCAGCAGAGGTTTGTTAGTATTCACGACTGACATTAGGAAAGCATCTCAATGTAGGTGTCTTTGGTTTTCTTTTTAAGAAGGAAAATACTTACATTCTATATCTATTGAATTCTTATAAGGATGTTTTGGTTCTAAATATATTATATTAATAAAGCACATTACTTAATTATTGGAATTATGTTGTCCCAAGCACCTGGGACATGGCTATGTTAAATAAATGTTTGCAAAGTAAGTGAATTTAAGTCATATGAAAAATTATGATAACTTTTAATTACTCTATAAAAATCTTGGAAAGGATTATATTTTAATATGATTTGCACTCTGGTTATGTTTGAAGTAGTCATTCATAAAATGGAATTTAGTGTGGAAAAATCCTGTTTGGAAGAGAAATATTTTCTAAGCAGAAATCTTACTATTGTGTTTGTCAGTACTGACTGCATTGAGAATTATACCATGTAATTAACTTTGGAACTATGTATTATATCGGTATCCTGATTATTAAATAAAGTTATAGAGAAACATTTTTCCAGCAGTTGTGATGTGCTTCATATGCTTGTGGATTAAGTATTTGTACGTATAAAGCAAAAGCTCCCAAGTTTGTTAATGTGTTCTTTATATGTCCCAAAAGATTTTCTTTCCATTTGACTTGTTTAAACGAGTAAATTCTTGTGTTAATTATGGCCATACTGGAAAGATCTTTTCGCAGAGTGTAATTTTGTAAGTTAAATGCCAACTGAAAAATGAAAATAATTTCCTATAAAGAAAAACAACATACATTAATTAGAAAGGAACTTGCAAGACTTTTGATTTTAAATAGCTTAATTTATAATCAGTCAATGCAGAACATTTTCAGAATTGTTTAGTACTAACATTTTTCATAAAGAATCAAACCAAATCCATGTCTACTTCATAACCTAATGCAGGCTCATGAATAAATAGATCTAAAAGGAGTGAGGAATGTTAAGCCTTATCTTAATGCAGCATAAGTCACTGCTTTGAACTTTGAATTGTGTTGATTAGTTTCAACAGAAAATTTATGGATTTTGTCAGTGAATTTGCATTACAATTTTTTTTAAAACATTCTGTTTTGTAGGTTCAACAAGGCAACTGAGTGCATTTTTTGTATATATTTATATTTTCTTAAGTATATACTGTTTTTGCCTTTGTTTTTATAGTAGGAAATCAAAAGAAAATATCTGAAAATGAAAAAAAAATAATAAATTCTATGAATGTATTTTTTATAAATATAGCATAAAATATCAGAAGAAACAACTGAAAGAATTTAAAGTGATTGCCTCTGGGGTAAAGGATTGATGGTTATTGTAAGAAGCTGCTGTTTTATTATAATCCTAATTTCTGCAATTGTAGTTTGTTTTTCCCTTTAGTATTAAGGATCAAACCCAGGGCCTCTTGTGTTCTAGGTAAGTGCTCTATCACTAAGCTGTGTCTAGCCTGTTTTTGAGACAGGGTCTTGCCCAGGCTGGCCTTGAACTTGTGATCCTCCTGCCTCAGCCTCCCAAGTAGCTGGTATTACAGGCATGTGCTGCTGCACCTGACATAATTATAGTTTTTTAAAAGGAAGGTAGGAGAGCAGAAAACCTTGTCTTTCACCCTGGTAGTTATTTGGATATATGGTGGACCTGTTTATATATTTAGATCAACTCAGTACTGCCAGTCAGCTGGTCGTAGTTTTCTTTGTTCTTGGAGAACTCAAGATAAAAAGAATTCACCCTTCAGGTCTCTTTTGAAACCTGTTGTAGAATATGGATGTTGGCTTACTGGAATGAACTATACAGAGAATAAAGGCAGTGATTACTAGTCCATTTGCATCCTAAATAAAATTCAGCAGAGTGCCTTATCTGTCTCACGATACCATTTAGGGCATGTGTATGTATGTGTACAAGTGAAGTGCAAGTGCATAAAATAGAGACCCTTCTAAGCAAATTTAAATGGAACAGGGAAAATGCTTCTGGGGAGATGGTTCCCACACAGGCACAGGAAAGAGTACAACAAGACCTAGGAAGATACTGAAAGTACTCTGTGTACCTGCTGCAGTATTTCCTTCTCTTTCTGCAGACTGTTTTGCTTTCTTTCCTCAAGTTTTTATGTTCAGACACCAGTAAAAAGGCAGAATGATTTGGTTTGCTTTGCTTTTCTCTCACCACCTTTGTCTCCTCCCCCTCATCTCCATCCCTGCATCTGTCTTTTGCTGAGGAGAGAAAGGAGGTGATTGTAAGTGTGCAGACACTCTTTGGCCTGATAGCCCTGTGGGTTTATTTATGCTGAACATTTCATGGGATGCAGCTCATACGTGACCAGAGCACAGGCAGCTCTTCCTTCCCTGATTTTCAGGATTTAGGTGTGATGTTCTCATGCAACCTTGCTTGGCAGCGTCCATGTGAAATGCTCTTTCGCTCCAGGTAGCCGCACTTCGGTACCAGTTAAGAGTCCAAATGTGTGTAGCTTATTCTTATCACTGAGATATGGATGCTATTCATGAACAGGATTCTTCCACTTTTACTTCTTTTTTGGTAAAATGTTTATTTGAAATTGAATTGCAAAAATTATTTCATGATTCTTCAGTGTGTACCAGAAAACAGTCATCACACCCTAGAGGATTTTTTTTCTTTTTCCTTTACCTCCTCTTATTGAAATAGGGCATTCTTCAGAGAGTCATCCTGTATCCCTGAGGACTGCAGCCTTAAGTACTCTCAGAGCAAGGCTTCCATCAGCCTAATGGTTTTCTTTCATTTGTCGAAGCACTCTAAGCTTTATGGTGTGTAATTCCTGGGCTTAATGTTTATTGTGATGAACTTCTCTAAGATATTGATCTGATTAAAGTTTTAATTGAAATATTGTAATTAATTCATTTTGATGGTGAAGTTAGCCTATAATTTTATCATACTTAACCTTGAAAGTTTGTAAATGTGGTAGCATTTCTGGATGTTTGTAGTTAAGTGTTCTAATAGTAATTTTTGAAAATTATCCAGTATTTTTTCAAAATTAATCATATATTCCTTTTTTAGTGGGCAGTTCTTTTCTGTTTAAACTTTGTGTTATTAAAAGTTACAGAAACAGCCAAACAGCTCTCCAGTCCAATCATGCAAATATAAGTGGACCTAACACTCAATAAATATTTTTGAGAGAATGAAAATAAGTTTAACTCTTTTCACAATTGTTTTGCTAACCTGCACTTTCTATTTTTAAACCCCTCCAGAAGTGATACAGATGGTAAAATAAGAAGCCCATGATTTCATGTGTTTTACTCAGAGGAAAGTCACAGTGGAAGACTGGAAATCTGCAGTTACAAAAGGAGCTGATTGGCAGGGTGGTACACAAGTTAGGATGAGGCAGCAGCGTAGTTGAAAGGATGCAGTAAATGCACGTAAAAAAATTAGCGAGCAAAGGGATTCCTAAACTTCTTGCCGTGGAAGTTCAGGTTGACTCTGGCTCATAATTTCCTGTAGGTTATTGGTTTCGAATTTAAGTTGCCTGAGTAATGGGAGTCCTGGCATGAGCTATAGCTTATGAGATGTTCTTTATAGTTTGAAAACTTAGAGGGAAACTAACTAAAGTTCATCTGAACTTTTAGGGCACTAATCAAAAGTACCTGAAGAATCCCAGATCCTGCCCGCCCATATTCCAAATTCCAAGAAAAAGTGAATATCAGCAAGGTTCAGTAGAAAAAGTACTGGCATGGTGTCAATAAAATCTGTGCTTTGGAGCTGCTATTTATTAGCTAGAGAACCATGGATTGCTTGCCTTCTTTGAACCTACTTTCCTCTTCTCTGAAATGAGATTATACACATTGTGTCTACCTTGAAAGTTTTTGTGATGATAAAAGGCAGTTTTATAAAATAATGAGAAAGCACTGTTCAAACTGTCAAACGCTAAGTGTGTGATTCTTTCTTGCAGAGGACAGATTAAATAAAGTGGAAAGCTCCTCTTGGATCATCTTTTTTATTACTGGGAAGCAAGAGCTAAAAGTGATACAGTTCTATTATTTTTAGTAATAATGTAGAAGAATGTGGCTTTGTATATCTAGTTTGCTGAGCTAAACTAAATGAAATAAGTGGTTTTTTTCCTCTGTGAAAGGCCTTGCCTACCCTTATATTTGCCCCTCCCCAGACTCCCCAGGGTTTTTTTTTTTTTTTTTTTTTTTTTTTTTTGATATAGAATCTCCCTGAGTCATGAAGTTGCCCTGGTTGGGCTTGAACTTGTGATCCTTTCGCCTCAGCCTCCAGAAGTGCTGGCATTACAGGTATGCAACATCATGCCCAGCTGAACATCAGACTTTTTATAAAGTATTTTTTAGGTATAGTAGTCTCCTTTGTTTGCTAGTCAGCTATCAAATATTATATAGAAAATACCACTGAGCTAAATCCGCAGCCCTTCTCCACAGAGTTTTGCCTTCACTTACTGCTGGCATCATAGTGTAACAACCACTAGGACAGTGTTCTCAAAGTGCTGTCCTGGGGCCAGGAGCATCAGAACCACTGGGAACCTGTTTCTTACATAAATTCTGTAGCAAGTCCATACCTTCTGATTGTGCTAACAAGCTGTCCAGGTGATTCAGATACAAATTTAAGTTTGAAAAATCCTGATTTAAATCATTGATTCAATTTATGGGTAATGCCCCCCACCCGGGTCAGAGGTCTCCATCTTGGCTGTACATTATAATCATCTGGAGAATGTTTGAACCTCTCAGTGCTCGTGTGGACTCCAGGCTGGTTAAAATCAGAATTTCCAGAGGTGGAACACATACCTATGAACACACACGTATGCACACACATATTTTTTTCCAGTTTCTCAGTTGACCCCATCATAGTCACATTTGATAGCCACTGCCCTTTTGGCTTTTTTTTCTGCACACCTGCTGAAGTCATTGTTTTTTCTGATGGGAATTTATCAAATCTGTATTTGTTGAGATCAAGTTGAAAAGCACTGTTTTAGATCATGGTTCCCAAATCTAGCTGGTTAGGCATCCAATTTTCCTAGAAAGAGCTTTCTAGATTCCATTTAGGCCTAATCTTTTGGAATTTTCAGGTGCAGAGTGAAAGAATGTTTTATTTTTGAATGCTTGATATAGTCAATTCTTGGTTCATTTGGGAATCATATACATAGGTGATTAAAAAGTTACTTTAGTTGTGAAATTGGCCTTTATTATTTTTCTTGTGCTTATGTGCTTATTTATTAGTTCATTTACTTATTCTTTAGGTATCAGTGTGTCAAACACTTTTATAAATGCAGGAGATACAAAGAGGGATAGAATTCAAGAAGCTTAGTGTCCCTGAATTCAAGGAGCTTAGTGCCTATCAGAGGAAGATAGATCTATAAAGAAATAAATGCATGGGAGTATTATAAATAAGTACTATGACAGAAGCCAGAAACATGGGCATAATTTTTAATTTTTTTCTGTTCCACTGATCACCATTAATCCTATTAACTATTCTACCTAAATATGTCTTCAGTCTGTCAGCTTTCTTCATCATTGTGGTCCCTACCGTAAGTCCCCACATCTGTCATCTCCTTCTAGACCATGGAACTCTCTCCCCACTCACTCTTAGCCCTTAGGTGCATTCTTTTCACAGTGTCTAGAGACACCTAGAAAGGCAGAGCTGACCATCATAAGTAAGGATGTTAATAATAGGGGAACCTGACTGGGCATATGGGAGCCCTCTATACTATCTTCACAGTGATTATATAAATTTAAAACTTTTCTAAAACAAAAAAATTACTCAATTATTTTGTTTTGTTTTTGTTTTTGAATCAGGGTCTCACTGTGTAACCCAGGGTGGCTTTGAACTTTCTGTGTAGCCCAGGCTGGCCTTGACCTCACAATCCTCTTACAGCTTCTCAAATTCTGGGATTATGGGCATATGCTACCACAACCAACTCTTAAAGTTTTTAAAAATAAGGCAAAACTAACCATATAAATTCACTGTATAAAACTCTTCAGTGGAGTGTGTGTGTGTGTGTGTGTGTGTGTGTATACACTTAGAAAATCCCAAACTTTCCTCATGGCCTATGAGACCATTTGATCTAGCCTGCTCACTTCCTGTGAAGTTCCTCCCTTACTCTGCTCCAGCCCCTGTCCATTGCCCGGCTTCTTATGGACCAGGGGTGAGTTGTAATTCTGCTTTCCACCTAGCAAACTCTTTAGCCCTCAGATCTTAGCCCAGTATCCTTTCCTCCTGTCATTCTTACATCACCCTGCATTTGGGGGGCGGGGCACTTATCAGCTGTGATTACATTTGTGTTCTGGTGATTTTTTTCATTTTTTATTGCATTTTTACTTTTTGTGGTGCAGGGGATTGAACCCAGGGCCTTAAGCATGCTAGCTAGCACATGGTCTACAAATGAGTTACATACCCTCAGCCCTGTTGTGGTTAGAGCGGAGTTTTAACTTAATTGGCTTTGAGACCACCCCAGCGGACTGTTGGAGCACACTTCCAGGTTTATCTGGGTGGGTCACAGAGGAGTGGCCTATGTCTGATACCTCCCTGCTTGGGCTCTGACACTCTTCCCCCAGTCTTCGTAAGCAGTTTCGTTGTGTCACACCCTTCTGCCATGATGTTGCTGCCTTGGAGCCAGCCAGTCACAGACTGAAACTTTGAACAAATTAATGTTCTCCTCATTTAAATTGTGGGTATTGACTATTGTGTTTCAGCAATGAGAAAGCAGTTTTGGTGATTTTTTTTTTTTTAATGTCTATTCCACTAGACTGCAGAAAGGCTAAACCCGTGTCTGTCTTGCTTGTGGGGCTTAGCAAAGTACCTGACACATAGTAAGACTCATAAATTGTTTTTATTTTTTGTTTTTTGGTACCAGGGATCGAACTTGGGACCTTGCACCTGCCAGGGAGGTGGTGGAACCACTAAGCTAAATCCCCAGCCCCTAGACTCATAAATTGTTAATGAATGAGTAATCAAATGAGAAAAGTATTGTGAGAATTTTTGCCAATTGCTATAGAGGCTGCTAGACCTAAGCAGTGCAAATAAAATGGATTATAATAGTGCAGTTTGCTTAAAGTTATAAAACACAATTAAAATTAATATACATGTAAGGCATTTAAAACTAGCCAGTACACTTCCCCTCATTTTTCTGCTTAGCAAAGAATCACAAAGAATTAATAATAACTAATATAAGTTGAGAACATGAAATGAAATGGAAGAACTTTTAAAATATTTTAAACTTTTTGCTAAATTTAAAAGTATTAGTATAGAAATGTCGTATTACATTTTAGTAAAGTAGAAAGTAATATCAGCTTAACATCTGAAATAAGTTTTGAAGTTTTATTACAGTGATGCGTACCTGTTTTGTTAAACAGTTGTGGAGTCAGAAGGCAAAAGTAACTAAAACGTATAATAGATAATGTGAAATAGGAAGAAAAGGGGAACTGGGAGGGGTAAGGGAAAGGAAAGAAGGGAATGGAATTAATATGAGAAAATGAAAAAATGGAAATAAAGTCTTTGTAGATAGGGAGGGAGGGAGGGAGAGGTTGAAAAGAAGGCAGGGGAATGGGGAAAATTATATTGTGTACCTTAAATGTACCAATAAAATTAATTTAAAAAAAGAAGACAAAAGTAAACTCAACCAAGACATTGTATTATGACCTGTAATTTAAATGAAAAATATTCCTACAGTTCTGCCATAATTTTAATCATTGGAAGCCTGTCCAGTATATTCACTTCCATGAGAGAGCTTAAATAGTCTGATTTCATCAACAAAGAGACAAAAAGGCACCAAGTAGTACATAGACTGGACCAAAACAAACATTTCACTTAAAAATAATGTGCCTTATTTGCTTACTTGATGATATATGCAGCTTGACTTCTTCCATTAGAAGGAGCTCATTGTACTTGAGTAATGAAGGCCCTCAGATATATGTCCTTAATGGGGCCCAAGAGTCCAGGAGAAGGTTCAAGGAGAGATTTCCATCGCTCCCTTTGCAAGTGTGAGAAAATCTGCAGCAACACCGCTCCCTCCTTATAGCTCACCCTCTCTTAGTGGAGAGTAGAGATAAGTAGAAACCTCTGGAATTGTACGTATCAAATTGTTAATAACGGCTGCATTTAAGGAATGGGAATGAGGAAAGATAATCTATTTTGTTATTAACAGGCCATTTGTGATTACATAGAAATTACAGTGTATGAATATACCGCCTAGCTTTTGGTTTTCCTAACCTATTTAGCTTATGTAATCTACTTTAAATTTTTTCTTTTGGTCTGGTACTGGGTATTGAACCTGGGATCTCTCTACCACTCAGCTACAACCCCACCCTTTTTAAATTTTTCTTTTGAGACAGAGTTTCACTAGGTTGCCCACATTGGTCTCAGATTTGTGATCCTCCTGCCTCAGTCTCCAGAGTAGCTGGGGTTATACTTTACTATGTATTTAATATTTGTGATAATATTTTAATGTATTGAAAATTACTTTAAAATTATATATATGAACATGGAGTTTTCTGAATTTCCTGGATCCTGGGTGCCCTTAAGTTTAAAAAAATTGAATGTTCTTTTCTTTTTTTTTGCGAGGCAGGCACTGGAACCACTGAGCTAAATCCCCACCCCACGTTTAAGAAAATTGAAGCTTCGGTTTTTCATGTTTAGCGGATCCTCCCAGGGCAAAGCCTGGCTTCATGTTCACTTTAATGTTCTGGGTTCTTATCTTTACATCGCTTTTACCTGAGTAAAACTCATGGGTGATTTTTTGTGATGGTGATTGTTTTTAGGTTTTATCCAGGATTTTAAAGTATTTTTAGAATGTTGGTCTAGGTACCTAGTGGGTCATTCCATTGGAAATGAACTTCATAATTTTTGTACTGTATTATATATATTGTGTATTACATCAGTTCTATCAGAACTATGCAGTGGTAAGACAACAATATCCTTGTCACTAGGTTAATCCCCCATCCACCAAAGAGTCTCTTGTTTTAGCATGTATTTTGTTTGATGAATGTTTTGCACAATGTGGGTACATACTTGATAGTTATTCCCAGGTTAAAATGATGAGGATTATGACTCAGGTGTAGAACTCTGTGAGGTCTTGATGGCACATTTAGATATGTGTAGAGCAAATCCAAAGGACTTTGTGAAAATTATCTCAGCCTCCTGAATGGGTGACTTCCTTCATCACATCATGGGTCTGAAGTTGGATGGCTTCACCTCCCTGTCCTTGTTAGGTGTCTGAATTTTCTGGGGACATTGTTGTCTTGTTCTCAGTGCAGCTTTTCCTTATCTGGCTCAAATCAACAATAACAAAAAGGGCATTCTATGACCTGTTGCTGTTTATTATCCCTAAAAACTTCTGAAAGAAACCAATTCTTTTGGTTCGCCTAAAGATTTATTTCTTCTGAAGTGAATCCAAGTCCCAAATGAAGTACATGACACTGGCCTTCTCATAGCATGAGTCTACTATACTGCTGTTTGTGGCCATGCCACTGACTGACAATATCTGTCAGCGGGTGACACAGTATCTGTGTTTACTAGGAAGTGTTGAAGACATTCTTCATTACATACATAGGGTTTCTGGTCTGTGAACCCCCAAGGGAGAATTTCTTTCTGAGTGTTCAGGCGAAATGTGGCTAGAGATAACTGAGTTTGAAGCCTGAAGGTGAATTTTTTCCCTTTGGCCGCTAGAAATCTTACCATGTCGTGGTTTTCTCCTGTCAAGCATGCATAATTTTGTAGGATGGATTTTTATTTACCAATCTAACTGAAGGTTCCAGCTTGCTTTCCCTCACCTTAATTTTCCTTTATCTCGTTTTTTTGCCATATCAAACATATTTTAAAAACTATTATGAACTTTTGAAACATAGTGGATATATGCAAAATCATTTGATTATTGTTTCAAATGATACAAATCAATCTATAACCAGGTTTTATAAATGAAATTACACAATTATGTTTACTTTTGCTTAAGCATTATCAAGGTCCAGAAAATTCGATTTCAATATAATCCACTGTCTAGACCCAAAGGACCCAAAGAAACAAATATTCAAAAATAAAAAAGACCACCATTAAGATTTCTGACTCCTTCATTTGTTTGAACAGGCAAATTTTCAAAAGTAGAATCATTCTCCCTAAGTATTCTGTAGATGTCAATAATCTGATAAATTAACTAT
The DNA here is from genome assembly GCF_012274545.1 of Fukomys damarensis. NCBI lineage: Eukaryota > Metazoa > Chordata > Mammalia > Rodentia > Bathyergidae > Fukomys > Fukomys damarensis. Next base: position 21,988,970 of record NW_022900926.1, on the reverse strand, counting down.
TCAGCGACTTTTTGGTGCCTACACAGTGGATAATCCATAGCAGCAATTCTTTTCAAAACTTAATAGGGCCAACACTGCATTTAGTAGGGAAATAATATCACCAGGTTAAACAAAATGTGACTGTTGGTTCTGTGTGTTTACTCTTTCAAAGGGATCTGCCCAGCTTTCAGTGTGTTTTATGTTGTAGATCATTAGAGAAGCTGAATAAGGGTATGACTCTATGATGATTCTGAATGTGCCAGTTTTAGAGTATGTTTAGAGTTAAATAAAAAAAGATGATGAGCAAATAAAGCTTTAGAAAGCTAAAGTACTATTTTGTGTATTGAAAATAGGGCAAATTCTACTCTGAACACTAGAAATCAGAGCTGTATTATGGTAAATATCACTCCCAGTCTACAGAGGAGGAGTAGAATACATAATATTGGCCCAGGAAAACACATTCCATGGTTGTCTTGAGTCTGGAAATTACATCGATGTAGAATCTATAAGAAAGGCTGCACCTCAAAAAAAAAAAATGATAGTTTCAAAATTACAGGGAATTTTGCAAGAGGACAGATTTATTTGAAACAATTTGAATTGCTGTTGAAATGTAAATTAAACTCTAGTTCTTTTCATGTATCTTGTTGAGAAATGAAGTAAAATTTAAAATCATAAAATGTTAGGAATTCATCTAATCTAATATTCTTGTTTTATAGACATTAATGTGTTTAGAAACTGCTACAAAGGCACAGTGTCTCTCATCTCAATGTCCTTGTCAGTATAATTTCTTTTCCAAGCAAAAGACTTGTTAAACTTCTACCCTGTAAGTTGGCCTAATGGAAATACAGTAACCTTTTACAAGGGTGGATTGATTAATAATTCTGTTTTGTCTTTTGATCTAATAGGATGAAGTACATGTTTTTCCTTATTAGATTTTTATGTAGATCTGTTGTGGCTCTGTTTTTATAAATTTTTAGCTTGTTTTGATAAAATCTTTTTAATGTCAAATACGTGTTTTTTTTAATAATGTGTTTAGAAGTTTTAGCACTCAAATTATTTCTTTTTGTTTACCTTTACAGATTCTGGAACTTTTCAAAGCCTGACCCTCTTCTTGAAACGTTGGAGCATCATACCGAGTTTACTTGTGGTTTAGATTTTAGTCTTCAGAGCCCCACTCAGGTAATGGGATCAACTTTGTATTTTTTTCTACCCCTACAGTTCACAAGTACCTCTGCATATGGGATGTGTTAACTTTTCTGAATAAAATTGTGTCCTTGTGGTAGAACTAGGCACACTGTCTTAATTAATCTGATCTTCTTTGTTATCTGAACTGTAGTGCTTGAGCAATGAAATACTGGGGAATAAAAGGTATCCCAAAAATACCTCTCAAAAGATTGACTTCAGTGAAAGGAAAAAGAGCCTTTCTAAGAGGTGTTGTCTGACACTGGAGGGTTTGAGGAGGACTCTCCCAGTAGAGTGTGAAGAGAGAAAGACAGAAGGGAAGGTCTGTCCTCAGGCCCATGTGGTCCTAGACTCAATGCTAAGCAGTTGAGCCCACAGCAGCTCAATCCCCTCTGGACTGACGCCCTCATCCCCATACTCCACATCCAGCGGGGAGGTCCGGATGAGAATGCAGTAGAGAGAATTTCTGTTTTAATGTATCATCTTCTGTGTTCCCTCTTTTGTTCTCCTAAGGACTTGAGAGTAAATGTTTTGCACTCTAATCTTCAGGGTTTTTTTTTTTTTAAAAAACTTTCACTTTCAAAAATTATAAATTCAAGTCAGAAACACTGTATAATATATTGACCAATAAGGCATTTTGTAGCACATTGTATGAAAAAACCATATCAGTGAAACACAAAATAATTCTGAGCTATAATTAAGAAATCATACTTTTAAGTTATGTTTTAGAAGTTAAATAAATAGAAAATCCCATTTCATATTACTGTATTCTTAAATTTAAGTAAATAATGTTTCTTTTTATTTGAGGAATGTAAGACATAATTCTGTTAAAACTTCTCAATAGATACTAGAATATTCTCATGAACATTATTTGTTTAAAAAGTGTTATTAGCATATAGGAAGAGAAGAAACCAAAATAATAACAATGAAATAGAATTATCCTTAAGAGAATGTTATTTATAATTATTATTTTTTTTTTTTTTTTTTTTTTTTT
>NW_022900926.1:21962546-21986710 GCF_012274545.1 Fukomys damarensis | reverse complement strand
TTTTTTTTTTTTTTTTTTTTTTTGTACCAGGGATCGAACTCATGACCTTGTGATTGCAAGGCAGGTAGCGGCACCACTGAGCTAAATCTGTCTTTAAATTTAACATAAGTGTATCCTTAAAAAATTAGTTCCTTTTCTGAGAAATACGTTTACTTTTATAAGTTGTAATAAGATAATTATACCTGTATTCTATCCTAGTTTTTAAAGAGTTGTGATGTTTCCATTGGTATACAGCTGTAACAAAGAAAGATTCCTGTGTAAATATTCACTATGCATTTACTCATATGTGTTCTTATTATCTGTACTCTATGAGACCCAGACAGGGCCGTGTGGTATCTGAGGCTGCTCCATTTCCTCTGGTCACGGTGGTTCCTCACGCAGTGTGAAGATTGCCAAGAATTTTCTAAGCCCTCCATAGACTCAACGTATTAAAAGGAACCTTCTGAACAGAGGATTTATCAATGACATCTATCCTAAGGGAAGAAAAAAATATTTTATTGCAAGACCATACATTTTATTTGTAGCATGGCAATTGCCATCTGTCTCTTACAGTTGGATAACCAAATTCCATTTGTGCTCAGGAAATAGTTATAGTTGAGAGCAACTAGGCATGGAGAAGCAGGATTCTTTGAGCTGTAAATAAGCAGCAGGTTCAGGGGTATAATGCACAGTTCATATATGCTAGAAATCTCCTGAGTTCGTAATGAACACAATTTTAGTACTGGGAAGTCTTGGACTGAGTTCTTCCTCTTGTTCATTTATTCTTTCAACAAATGCTTTTATGTACCAGACCTTGTGCTAGGTACAGGGGAATTCAGGGTGGAATAAAATAAGCATGGCCCTGCCTTCATAGTAATCCAAGTTACATCAGATCACCTCACAGATGAATGTGGATGGACAACTGACAGATTCTATGAGAGAGAAACTCATTGTGCCTCAAGTGTTCATAATCAGAATTGAGATTTGACCTATTTAAGGATCCATAGGAAATGAGGCTCACATAAATGAGCCGGTGTCATTGGTGTGAAGAGGCATAGGAAAATGATAAACAGGCTTGTGATGGGGGGAACAGGGCTATTACAGCACTTGAGAATGAAAGAATGTTTGTCTTCTCTATTTTTAGTATTCAGCAGTAGGATTTTAAAAATATGTATTGATTTATTTGTCTTATTGAGATTATTACCTAAATTTTGTTTTTTCTTATATTAATGTGCTCAAGCTGTCATAACAAAATAGCAATCCTGGGTTGCTTAAACAAAAGAACTTCATTTTCACAATTCTGAAAGCTAAAAGTCCCAGATCAAGATCTGATAGGAAGTTCCCAGTAAAGGCTGTCTTCCTGTCTTGTGGATGGCTGCCTTGTAGATACATCTTTATATGTTGGGGTGTGACAGGGAGGAAGAAGGAGACCTCTGTTGCCTGTCCTCATAAGGACATGAAATCCTGAAAGATCCAGGCTCCACTTTATGACCTTATTTGATCTCTACTTCCTGTTGCCAAATATAATCATATTGGGGATTAGGGTTGCAACCTGAGAATTTAGGTGAGGGGACACAATTCAATTCATAGCACTATCTATTCAAGGTTAGTCAGTTATTCATTAAGTTTTTCCATGTGTTATCTAGGTCATATTATTACTTATTATTTAATATATTTTTATTTCAGTTTGTTATTTTTGCGGTACCAGGGATTAAACTCAGAACCTTGCACTTGCAAGACAGGCACAGCGCCACTGAGCTAAATCCCTGGCCCTATTTAATATATGTTTAATCTCCTAAAAGTATTCTGACTTTCTCTTAGTGCTCTTTTGACATTTACCAGTTGACTCATTCTGTTAAATTGACTGACAAGGTATTTGTCAAGTGCTGTGTATAGGGCATTGATCTAGGTATTGAGAAAAAATAGTGATCAAAACAGATTTCTACTCTCATGGAGCTTACATACTGTAGGAGAAATCTAATTATCAAGTAAACAAGATGATTTCGTGTAGCAGCAGATGTTGTTCAGAATTGGAACAGTTTGATAGAGACTGTTGGAGAAGGGCTACTTTTGCTTAAAATGTCCATTAAAGGATGACTGAGAAAATGAAATTTGAGCTAAAAACTAACAGAATGGAGCCAGCCATCCAGTTGGAAGTTCTAAGGGAAGAATGTTTTTCACAGAGGTAATGGCAAATGTCAGTTCCTTGAGATGTTAATCAGTTGGGTATAATTAAGAGACAGCAAGAAGGCCAGTGTGGCTGGAGCCTGGAGAGTGGGAGGAGAGTGATAGGAAGTACATATGTGCCAAATTGCGCGGGGCCTTGTAGACCACACAGTGATTTCTCCTATAATTGCATTATAAAGCCATTGGAGGTTTAAGGCAGAAAAATGATAGTCTGATTTCTGACTAAACAATCATTCCAGTAGCTATACGAGTAGACTGTGGATAAGAGTGAAAGCTAGGAGGCCAGCTGGGAGTTTCTTGAAGTAATGTAGGTGAAGACAATAATGAATGAAAGTCAAATTCTAAAGGTGGAGAGGTGGAAAGATTAAGATTATGTTGAGCCACATTAAATTGCCGGAACTTCTATATGGTTCACCCTAACATTTTGAAGTTAACAATTGTAGAATTTATTGATGATTGGAAATGGGCTATAAATGAAACAGAAGAGTCAAGTTTTGCTTCTAGAATTAGGAAACAAGGTGGGCAGTGGCTTAATTTAATGAGCTAAAAGAAGAGGAGAGTTGGAGCATTTAAGAATTATGTTTAAGTTATGTCCCTTTTACTTTCGGATGGGAGGTCTATGAGGCAGTTAGAAATGTTTGTTCCAAGGTCCTCAGTTCGATCCCCGGTACCAAAAACAAAACAAAACAACAACAAAACCAAATAGGTATGTCTACCTTAAGGGACAATTTATGTGCAAAAGTAAAATATGTGACAGCTATCGAACAAGGGGAGTGAAGGCAGTATGCCATCGCAAAGTTCATATTCCAAAGTGAAAGAATTTATTTGAGGGTTGATTGTGATAAATTCACAGAAATATTGTAAACCCTTTGGGTAACCATCAGGAAGTTTTAGCAAAAGAAGTATGACTAACAAATCAGTCATTGAGATAACATGGAGTTATTAAAAATGATCAGTTTCCTCAACATGATAAAGGCCATGTGTGAAAAACTAGCAGCCAACATTACACTCACTGATAAAAGACTGAAAGTGGCCAGGTGTGGTGACACATCCCTATAACCCTATCACTTGGGTGGCTGATGCAGGAGGGTCACTATGAGTTCAGGTGAGACCCTGCCTCTGAAAACACAAAATAGGACTGAAGACTTTGCCTCTAACATTGGGAGTAAGGTAAGGATGGCCACGTTCCCCCACTTCCATTCAACACATCATTAGCAGTCCTAGCCTGAAGAATTAGGTAAGAAAAAGAAATTAGAGGTATCTCAGTCGAAAAGAGAAAAGTAAAGATATCTCAGATGACATAATTTTTGGTGTAGAAAACCTTTAAATGCAACCATATCAAAAATTATGTTAAATGTAAATAGTCTACATACTCCTGATTAAAAGATAAAAGGCAGTAGATGACTTGGACCTATTAGATCTCAGATTTAAAGAAGAGGTTTTCTAACTGCAAGCCCTACGATCCAGTTACCTTTTGTATATTTTCAGTTGTGTGCTTGCAATATTCTCCTCTCTGGAAATTTATCTTAATTTCTCTTTTTTTGTTGTTTTCAGTTTATTTATACTTTCTTGTCGACTTTAAACTTTTCTTTCAAGCTAACATGATATTTTTCCCATATCTAACAACACATTCTAACACAGACATTAGAATTGTTTATATTATCATAAATTATGTTTTTACCAAGTAAAATATTGAACTTTCTAGGGTTCTAGAATCAAGTCTTTTGTGTAGCTTTGCATTTTTCTCTCACTTGATTTATCATTTCTCTATTACTGGAACTAACTACGCCATGGCTTTGACTCTAAGTCTTTGAGACTTAAAACAACAACAGTTTTACTTGTTCACAATTCTGTGAACCAGCAGTTTGGGCCTGCAGTTCTTTTGTCCTCATCCAGGCCCCTCCATGGTCCCGGTTCTCTGGTTATTTAACTAGGGCTGGGTCGTCTGAGATGGTCACATTCAGGTGTGTGGCGCTCGTCGTTTGCTGGGCCAAGTGTCCCTGGGTAGCACTGGCTTCCATTAGCAATCATGTGCTCTCAAGGGCGCAAGAGCAAAAGCTGCGGGGCATCTTGAGGACTGGACCTAGAACCCACACACCATTCTTTTTGTTTCAAAGCAGGTTGGGAGGCCAGTCAGGATCCCAAGAGTGGGACATGGCCGCCAGTGCTTGATGAGAGGAGCTGTGAAAAATTCATTTCACATCTATCACTCTAATCTTTGTCGGTACAGCTTGTGGTTTAAGTAATTTTGACATATGGTATATGAATACAATGAGGATAACCTTTATTCTCACAACATGTGGTCAGGTTTACTGAATGCAAGTTAATTTAATTTCATCCTTTGTTCATATTTTGTTCTCTTAGAAAATGCCTTTCACCTGTTAGTATCTTTCCATCAGCTTTCAACAGCCTATTGTCTCTTGTGTTATTAGCAGCTGTGGGACCTTGCCAATGTTACTGTACGATGATCTATCTTAATAGATTCTCTGTCTTTAAAGGGATTTAGCTGAGTCCTTATATTCATAATACTTTTTCTTTTTAGCCTCTCCCTTCGTAGAGATCTGAAAAAAATAGGTCCAAAGGCATTCTTAAACAACCTTTCTTCTTGACAGAATGTAAGATCTTGTCTTTAATGGTTTAAAACTTGACAAATAAGTGTCTGGGGGTCATTCTTAAAGGATAATTGTTGAGAGATATTCCACGCCCCCTCTCGTTAGCCAGGCCGAAGTGAAGTCATCTTTCACTTGAGGAAATTTTTCTTTGATTTCTTTTCTCTTTGATCATGATTCGTACAATCCTAGCATTTTCTCTTTTCTCCCTTATCCTTATTATTTCTAAATTGGATAGACCTTTTCTGTTTTTAGTTTTGTGACACTAGACCTGTACTATACCCATTACAAAATTGGAATTTCTGTATTCATTTACCTTTAGAACTCCTGACTTTGTACTCTGTAATGTCATTCCTGCTCCTTTGAGTGATCAGTGACATTTAGTGTAGTATTAATAAGATAGGTACAGCTTTACATATCTTTATGCACAATCCACCAAAAAATGTGTACACACTTCAGGAAAAGAAAAAGCTGTATCTGTATTTTAATATTAAATTTATTGAGACATGATGAGATTATTACAAGTTACCGTTAGCCTCTACAATTACAAGAGGTGCTTAAAGTGGTAGCCATTAGCTGCTAGGCATTTATTAGTACAGCAAATTACTGCTTTGGTAACCTTGGTCACTGAGATTACTGCACATGCGTTTTCAGTTTCTTCTCTAAGGGTCAGCAGTGTGGTGGGTTTTCTGTGATATACAACATCCTCTAGGGTTTCCCATATGAGGTTAAAACCATTTGTTGAATAAACATCATACTATTTTTCTTTTGCTGAAATGTGTATATATATATTTTTTGTAGACTCAGTATATTCCTTTTGGACTATAATTGTTTCTCTGTTTAATGTCTTAAAGTAGACATTATCAGTTCATTCTAAGATATCATCTCTATATAGTTAATGAAGTTAGATTTTTTCTCACAGTGAAATTTTGGAAATTATATTTAGCAGGAAGGAAAAAGACTACTAATGGCTCCATCACTCTAGAAAAAGTTATAGTATTTTAATGTTTCTTTTCAGTTCTTTAAAAAAAACTTTTAATTGTAGTGTAACAACCATATTGAAAAGCATGCCTATTTTAAGGGTACAGCTCAGTAAGTTATGCACCTGTGTAATCTCCATCCAGGTTAAGACACACCATTGCCGGCATTCCAGAGACTTCCTCCCAAATCTTACCCCTTGCCTCCTTTTTAGTAGTAACTACTCTCTCCTAGTCTTTTTCTTTATGAATGCTTGTTTTTCAAAGTTATGCTTGTACCACATACCCTATATCTTTTGGAACTCCCTAAGTGCTTGGTAAGCATACTCTTTACGAATGAATATTCTAGGGCTGGGGCTGTAGCTCCATTTTAGAACACTTACCTGGCATGTACCAGGCTCTGGGTTCAAATCCTAGCACTGCAAAAATAAATCAGTAAATAGAATGAATACCATAGTTTATCCATGCTGGCAATATGTGGCTACTATAGATTTTTCCTGAAAATAAGGTCAAAGAAATTTTATTTTCTTTTTTTTTTCTTTCTTTCTTTTTTTTTGGTGTTTTGAGACAGGGTCTCACTATGTACTTGAGACTGACCTGGAACTCACTATGTAGCCCAGGCTGGTCTCAAAATAACAGCGATCCTCCTGCCTCAGCCTCCCGATTGCTGGGATTACAGGAATGCGCCACCACGCCCAGCCCTGTATATTTTCATTTTGTTTCAGAAGGTACTTAGACTTGGTTCTGATGTAAACTAGTTCTTTAGATATATTTTTGAAAGTGTCTGTTAATTTTTTATTAAAAATATTAGGTATGATTTAAAAATTCAGATCATGTTGTGGTTCCAGTCTGTTTCTGTAGTCTTCAGTATCAAGTTTAAAGGTTGACAGTGGATAAAAATATTTTAAAATTCTCAGTATGAGTCTGAAAAACTGGAGTTTAGAAAGGGGCTAGCGTTACCAGTAGTCAGGACATCTGTGTCCTGTTTACCTTTTATCTCAGGTGACATTTTCTGCCTGTGTCACAGACTTGCTCTAGAGTTGAGAGAACATGTGCCAGAAGCACTTAGTGTCCTCGGGCACTAGTCTGCACTGTTTGCTCTCTGATGCTTCCATAATTGTGTAATTTTTTAGTTTAAAGTTATATAACAGGCGCTTGCTGTTCTCCCCCTGCCGTGAGTGGGATCTCAGAGCGCCCGGGATGGATGAGGCTGCCTGTCTGATCCTGCTGCACACTTCAGCAGCCCTTGAAGGAAGCTTCCCAGAACTGGTGACACCTGAGCCCCCACTCCCACCACACACTTTCTTATTTCTTCTCCTTTTAAAAAACAAAACAAAACAGCTTCATTTGGGCTCTTGGTCCTACTCAGCCTACCTCTGAAGTCTTTTTGCTTTATTGTATACTTTGCTTTGTTGCTATATTGCATAGGCTTCATACTGTCTTTTGTTGGCCCTTTTCAGGCTCAGGATCTAGACATTTGATCTTATATCCCACTTGACTGTAAAAACAAAGTTCCCAAGAGTAAGCATCTTCTTCCAGGACTGTCACCTCTGAATATTTATGTTCTTTATTTTGCCCCCTTTTTTCTAGTGGGTTCCTAATTTCCTCCTTGGTTCTCCCATCCACGTCCTTGCTTTCTCAATTATCCACTGTGTTTAATCTGCAGTCAGTTTTTTTTTTTCTCTATTTTTCAAAGCTCTGTGGGACTTGCTATCATTGGACCCCACTGACCTGTCTCATTACCATTGAGTTCTATTTCTCTGGTTGTTAAACATCTAGAATTAGTGGATGTATTTGTTGCCTTTGGCTTCTCAGAATGTACTCTTTTAACTCCTGTATCTTCTTTTCATCATTCATTTGAAGTTAAGCAACCCCCCAAATCACTAGTGAACTCCTGAAAAACAAATTCATCTTTTCCTCAGACTTCTTTCCTATTTGGCTGTATGTTTAACAATAAAAAAAAAAAAACACCTCCCTCCCCTATGATTTTAACACTACCTTGCTAATCTTTCTTTTTTTTACATCTTTGCTAAATGTCTTTGTCTCCTTTGCCAATTTCTTTCCTTCTAGTAGAAATTCTCCGGTGCTCAGTCTTAGTCATCTTACTTTTGTGTAACTTCCCTTTGAAGCTGCTGTTTAATTTTATGCTAGTGCTGCTTGACCCACTGTGGGATGTGAGTGGATGTCTTTTCCTCCAGTTTTCCTAACCTGATACATAATTGGCTGCTTGGTGAGGCTGGTCTAGAAACTTAGAAACTTAGCATGATTTTCTTGTCCTTCTGTGCCCACAACTGGGCATCGTGTTTATGATTCTTCCTTATTGGTATCTCTGAAGTCTGGACCATGCCTTTCTAGCTACCCTGCTTTCTTTGTACCTTGTTTGTACCTCTTACAACTGGTTTCTAAGCTCTTTCTTTTATCCTATTGATTCTCTGCACTGCCTTCAGGGAGAGGTTTCCATAATGCAAATTTGATTTTGTTAGTCCTTGACCTGAAATATATCAATGGTGTCATTAAAGGCAGAGGTGAGATGAGAATTGCCGCCACCACACCACTTCTTGTACTTAATGTGATTGCCAGCTTGAGTAACCCAAGTATATAGACTTTAAACCCATTAAAAATAATGCAAGTTCAATAAGGTGAGGAAAAATAAATATGCAAAAATAATACCCTGCACTACTAGCAATCATCAGAAAACAAAATGCGAAAAAGTACTTTTACATGGCATCAGTGATGCTATGTGTGTGTGTGTGTAGGATTCATGGAGGAATAAAAGTAAAACATGGGTAAGACTCTAGATGAAAATTGTATAACAAATAAGGGATCTTTTGAAAAGACTGGAATAGGCTGGGAATATAGCTCCGTAGTAGAGCACTTACCTAACGTGGGCAAGATCCTGTGTCCATCCCAAACCAAAACAAACAAAACAAAACAAAACCCACAAATTGAAACTGGAATAAATGGCCAAACATATCATGTTCCTGCGATAGCATAATTTTTTCTTCTTCTTTCTGCCAACTTTTAGATCTTTTTCATCCAATACAGATACTACTGTATTTGCCTCTTAACTGATCTTTCTCTTTCCTAACTTTATGGTCAGCCATTCCTGTGATGCTTTTAAACTACTCTAATCATTCACCTCCTACCATATTACATGTCAGGAAGTGTCATGTTGTAGTTTGTGAGTTATGGTCTGGTTTTCATTCACACAGAAGTGGCTAAATTGTCATTTTCATTGTGTCATCTTTGCCTAGACACCTTCAAGGGTAGAATAACCTTCGTCAGGTTGAGTCTGAACTTTTAATATTGTTTTCAAGATGCAGTACAATCTGTGTTCTTTCTAATTTTAGTTCTTACCATTGTATGTAATTCTCTGTTGCAAACTAATTACATTTGATTATTTGTCATCTCTGTCATTTTGCGAGTTTCCCTTGCTCTCCTCCACCTCTCCTACACAAAATATTTTTGCCTTTAAGAATCCAGGGAGAGTTTTCTTCCTTCTCTCCTTTTTTCCATTCTTTCTGTGCTCCTGTACTTATTTTGAGTGTCAACTAAATATTCTGAGTGCTAAGAGATATATTATAGATTAAAGGACGTGATGCATACATGCTAAATATATTAAATAAATGCAAAAGTTTTTTATATATTGGTCAACTCTCTCCTTACTTTTGTGTAAATCCAGAAAAATTAACAAAATAAATCATATTCTCCCCTGTAGTCACTTTCTATTGTAACTGTTTGAGTAAGTAAAACATGTTTCTTTTGTTAGCCAAAAATTAATATACTATAATGTAATGAGTCTGCCTTTTCAAAATTTAGAGTTGACAGTAGTGATGTTTTTCAGAAGGCCTTCTTTCTACGTACATATTTTTTTTATTCTTTTTTTTCAACTTTAATTGAGTTTATTGGTATATTTTAGGGATACAGTACAGTTACATTCATTGTTGGGATCTTGTACCTCTACATGACAAGTCTTGATTCTCATTTTTTCACCTTACCCCTGCCCTCCCTTCACCCCCTCTCCCCTCCCCATCTACAAACACTTTATTTTCATCTTTTCATTATCTCACATTTTTTTCTTTTCCCTTTTTACCCTTCCCCTACCCATCCCACCTTCCCTACACCTTTAGCTCCTTTCTTCTCATTTCTAAATGACAGTACATATTTTTGCCTAGTTCTGTCATTCATTCTTGCTAAGGAGGCCACATAGATAATTACAGTAGAATAAACAAGTTTCCCAATGTCAAAAACAATTGTGCACAAAATTTAGAGAAAAAGAGTAATAATGATAAATAGGAAGTAAAAAACTTGTCAATAAAGCAAATCTTTCAATGGTTCAGTTGGAATTCTTTATTTTCATAGCCATATCAGATCATTTGAGTTGAGTTACGTTATCAGTGGCATGTGTAAACATTTTAATCAAGTAAAGGGAATTGGTAAAATTAGGATTTACATTTCTTTTCTAAATTTCATGTGTATTTTATGTATTATACATATTTTCATATGTATAATTTCATTATAATGTTTCTGTCTCTAAAAGCTGCATTTAAGCTGGACAGGGTGACACATCTGTAATCGCCATACTCAGGGGACTGAGTCAGGAGGATCTCAAGTTTGAGGCCAGCCTGCTCTACATAGTGAGACCCCTGTCTCAAGAAAAGGGGGGAGGGCTGCATTTATAACCCTTAGTATTGAAGATGTCCTATAACATTTCTTCCTTGATTCACCAAAAAGTTCTAATTCTTACTTCTTACTGAAAGTGTTTGCCTCATTAATATTTTGGGCTATGGAGCATCTGTAATTTACTCATAGAAAAGGTTGAAATATTTAATACAGTTGCTCTTAAGTATCCCATTTACAATGATGTCATGATGTATGTGCCATAGTTGTATTTAGAAGTTAATAGGCTGTATTGATGAATAATACATTCAGGAATGTTTCATTGTATGTTTGAAGGAAATTGACAGTTTAGTGGAATTACAAGTAATTCTTATTTCTCATTAATAAGCTTATTCTTAAGACTTAAATTTTTTTTTACTATATAAAAGTGAAAATGAGATCGTTAAAAATATATCTTATATGGAGGCTAACCCTGCAAGGTTTTTAGTTCCCTGGGAGATAGCAGCTTTTAAAAATAGATACTGAAGATTGATTCTCTGTTCATATTTCATATTAAGTAAAGCAATTACAACATTTTGAAAAAGCATTTTTTTCCCTAAAATGTTGATAATTTTAAGTGAATCCTGGTGAGAAGGCTTGTGTTGTAGCGTGAGGTTGAAGGAAATTCAGAAGAGCTCAGAAGTGAATGTATGACAGTGGCAGCTTCCGGGTTAAGGAATACATTTTCCATGTAAGTAGCTTACAGCAGAAGCCCTGGAGTCTGGAGCTCCTTCCCTTTGGTGTCTTCAGGCACTCACCGCAAGGGAAGAGGCTCAGAGAGAACCGTCTTGGCAGCCAGCCCTCAGGAAACCCTAGAGCACATTCAGAAAAAAAGCCTCCTATCAAAAGTTACGCATTTCATCCGTGGTGTTAGAAAGCAATTTAATGGCCTTCAAGCTGGAACCTTCAGTTCTGGGTCCATTCTTATTTATGTCACACCCAGATTCTTCCCCCTTACTGAAGATGCCCCTGTCCCTCAAACAACAGTACATGCTCTCGGACTGCTGCACACTCCTCCTTTAAACCTCAGCTCAGGTTTCCTCAAATTTGGCTACTGGGGTCCCTTTGCTATGTTTAGTGGGCCCATGATGCTCTGTCCTGTGCTCATCCCCTGCATTACTGGTGTGTCTTCTCATTCATCTTTCTGCTGGACTCAGGAGCTGCAGGGCAGAGACAAGGACCATTGTGCTTTTTGAGTAGCCTCAGTATACTTCTGACACAGTGCTGTCGCTCAATAAATATTGGTTAATAAATGGATGAATATATATATATGTTGGGTTATGTTTTAGATATGTTTGCAATCCAGAGGAATATTTTTCAAAGAGCTTCTGGGACACAAAAGAAACATCTCTAAATAATATTCATTACCCTGAAAAATCCTTTATATCTCCCAAACCCCATAAAACATATTGCTTTTACCCAAATCTCACTTCACCATCTGATTAAGTGCGCTTGACCACGCGAGAGTCTCCCCGTACTTAACACAGTCTTGGGAGGAGGGGAACCATGTCTCGTACATGGATTCACTCATTCATCCAACAAGCATCTATTAAAAGCTTACTGTGTACCAAACATGAGGAATACACATTTACAAATTTGATCAGGATACACTTCCTGATTCTAAAAGGAAAAACCGAACGCTGTGCAGCTTTAGTTGGCAGCAGTGTTTACATCCATGTCTGGATGGTGTTAGAAAACAGAAAGTGTTGTTGCCGAGCAAGCTTCCCTCTTCTCCTAGCTGTCATAAAGCAGACAGCTTACATTGTGGTGATGCACTCAGCTGTGTCTCAAAGCTTTTGCTCCATTTTTCCCTTTAGGATAGATTCTAGTTTTTGTTAGTTTATTATTTTTTTTAATCTTTATTTGGCTCTGTGGGTTAATCTGTAATCCACCCCAGCCAGTTTATGACTTGACAGAGTACAAATCTCATGCAAAATGAATAAAAATATTTTATTAAGCATAATTTAAGTAATCAGTCTTTGAAGTAGAAATTCTGGGTCTGGGTTTACAGAGAATAGACCAGGAAAGTGCACAGGCTGTTGATTTAGGAATACTGTGGGGAGAGCTGTGCGCAGTAGTTGAGTCATGCTGCTCTTAGTCCTCCTCCTAATTCTCTGTCTTCCTGCTACACAGCAGCATACCAGATGTGGAAGTTAGATTTTAAATAAAAAATCTAAAAATATGGCACAAGGTGTTTTCCATGACTTAGAAGCTTGTTAATCTCTTCTTTATCCCTTACAAAAGGAGAATTCTTACTTAAGAAGACTATTTTAATCCTGCCAAATTTTGAATTTCCTTTAGTCAACAAAAAGTTTCAGTACATGAAATATTCCCAAGGAATTCCATCTTAGGTCCCAAGACAGAAACCCAGTTAGGGAAATCGATGTGCTTTCTGTTCTATATCTAAGATTCTCAAATCTAGCTGCATGTTAGAAAGTTTTCTATACAGCTGGAGAATGCCCTGGATTAGTGTTGAGTTTGGGGTGGAGAATCAAAAGATAATTATGGATTCTCTCTCCCCTCCTCCCAAAATGTATGTACACACAAAATGTTGCATTGGTGGACTTTCTGAAGCCCACCTATGCACCTTGCTTTAAAGACCAAGAATGTTTAGGCCCCGGGATTTAGCTCAGTGGTTCTACTGCCTGCTTTGTAAGCGCAAAGGCCCAAGTTCAATCCCCGGTGCCGGGAAAAAAAAAACAAGGATGTTTAAGACCAATGTGCCACAGATGCTGATCCCATTTTGAGAACCAGGGCCAGGAGGATGGGACCAGTCATCTTTACCTACAGGTGATCCTGGTGTACATTAAAACTCGAGAACCACTGCCTCATGGAAAGACTTCGAGGAAACCAGTTTAGTGGTATGCTTTTGGCCTATCTGAGGTTTGAAACTTTTCTTTTAAAAAAAACAACCAAATGAAGAAAGACATATCTTTTGTTAAATCACTCTTTTTGGATGATTTTTTTTTTTTAAGCAGAAGCATATATTTCTCTTATAGTCCAAGTACTAGGAAAAACTGTAACACTGGAAAATTCATCATTTTATCTGTTTCATGTTATCATTTATCTTTAATTTCATGCCCAATTTTAGACATTATTCTTGGCCTCTTTTTTAACAGAACTATCTACCCCTTCTCTCCATTTCATAATGTTCCTTAAATGAAATGCCTTTACTGGTAACTTACAGTGTTACATCCTATAAGAAACAAAAATTTTCATGTTCCATAGAAATAATAGTTACCCTGTGGAGGCAAATAAAGCTGTATCACTGTGTGTGGCCATGTTAAAAGATCTTCAAAATGGTGATCATGATTTTCATAGCAGTATATGAACATGTATCAAAGGTTTTATTGACCTTACTGAACTTATTTATGTAACATGTGTAAGATATTACAGCTAGCTTAAAGGAAACAAAGGTCAGACACATATAGGCATCCACCAAATGCTGGAATGAATTTAGTAGTGGGAACAAAACTGGTTAATATCCACAGGACAATAAAATGTGAAGTTTGGAGTCATCTCTTGGCGATCAGTTGCATTTCCACAGAGCAACATTCATTGCAGTCTCTATGGATTAGAATAATTTGTATTGTGAACAGTTTTCTATAATTTAAAGAATCACAAAGTGGTCTAGTTAAAGACAGTGTTAGGCACAGCCATAGAATCAGGTAACCCCGAATTGCTAATAATGGTAATAACTACCATTATTCCACTGAAAGGATACCAAAAAATCTTTTGCTGGTCTCAGTCTTTAACAATTTTTTCTCATAGCAAGTTAATGGCGAAAACGGTGAGTCCTCATCCAGGGGACTGAAACTGAGGTCAGAGATTATTAAGTGGATGGAAAAAGAGATATTTCATTGCCTTTCTCATCCTCTATTCTGAGTTTGTCCTCAGAGGAGTCTCCCTGGCCCAGAACAAATTCCTGGGGATGGGAGGAAGCAGGATGGGAGCTGGGAAAGATTCCTCTTTGACCACCTGAAGGCTGAATGGAGCTCATTCTGTAAAGCAGATTATTTATTCTTATGCCTTTTGTCTCTTTGCTAACACTTTTTATCTTAGTAAAGTCTTTTTAATATTTGTCAGTCAGCTCTTATTTTTAGCAGTCTTTTAAAAATGTCTTTGAGGCTGACCACTGATGGGTACCGTGGGACATTAAGAGGGCCCTGTGCTGATGCTCAGGCCTAAAATCAAAGGGGCAGCATTGCTGCCTGAGGCCTATGGGTGCTGATGGGAAATTAATGAGAGGCTGCGCCCAGGGATCATGTGGTATCATCCTTTTTCCTTACCAGGAAGTCTCTATAGTGCCAGCCTGAGAGAGTCTGGGGCCTCTTTCTCAGGGTAATAAAATGCATTTTTAAAAACCTTTTTGCTTGTAAGCTTATTTAAATTTGTAGAACTAGTTGGAATTTAATTAATTAATAGAAAAATGCCATTATTTGCATTAATTTGAATCAATTCATAATTCTGTCTATCATGGTTGTAGATCTTTCGTGTATAATCAAGTATTGATTTATGAGCATTTGCTGATTCAGTGGCCTTGACATTTTTAAGTTATTATAAGACTTGAATAAATAAGCAAATGGACTGAAGAGTGTTTAATAGAATTCAGAAACATACTTTATGGATACTTTGCATGAGAGGCAAAGTCATACTTCCCTGATTCTCTTCTCCACAACAGCTAACACTACATTCTGAAAGGTCCAGCCCTTGAAAACGTACACATGCACGAGTCAGGGCTAGGCTAACATGATGTCATTGTGTCTCATGCTATGAAAACTTGTATCTGCAGGATTAGGCAAATAAGATGGACAGTTCGTCCTTCACAAGGGGTTGTTTCTGCTGGAGACACTATGATGTGCATGGCCTATGACAGTCCTGCGTCCCTCCTCTGAGAGTCTCTAGAGGGCTTCCCACACTTGGCTTGGAATGGGCCCCTTTGTGAAGGCAAGAGCTGCACTTTATCTTCCTCCCCATCCTCACATAACCAGCTTTCATTTGCTGACATTTATTCAAATCTTTTTAGATAACTGTCTTAGTTACCTTTCTCATTGCTGAAACAAAATACCCAACATCCAGAGTTAAAGGAGGAAAGGTTTATTTGGCTCACAGTTTGTAGAGGTTTCAGTCCAAAGTCAGCTGGCTCCAAGGCAGGGTGGCAGGGCAGAGGGGCAATAGTCCACGGCAAGCAGGCAGGTAACAGCACATTAGTCCTCTTTCTGTCACTTGTATTTTACATTTCCAACACTCAGTGGCCCAAGATAGACATTTCCATTCCAACAGATAAAAATGGGATACAAAGGAATGGGACCAAAGCAAGTCCAAAATCCGGCAGGGCGAACTGTAGTTCCATATCCAGCATCCAGGGTAATCTGTGGCAAGATGTGAACTCCAAAGGGTTTGGGTGGCTCCATCCCCACCCAGCAGTTGTAGTTCCCACAGCTTCTCTCTTAGGCTGGCTCTGCTCCCTCCTTGCAGTTTTCCGCAGATGATCCACATTCCTGGCTTCTCCAAACTTCTAGGGTCTCTACTGTACCTTCGGCTCCACACTCACAGCTTTACACACTGCCCTACCAGGGACGCCCTGCCTGGCCTTCTTCTGAAATCTGGATGGAAGCCTTCCTGACCCCACAACTCCTGCCTTCTGCATGCACCTAAAACCAGCCCCATGTGGATGATGCCAAGGCCTGCTGCCAGCTGGAGCGGTAGCCAAGCTTCCTTCTGTCTTGGCTGTAGCGGTCGAGTGCCTGGATTGCTGAGCACTCTGAACCCCATCCCGAGGAACAAATTCTCTGGGCTGCTTCCATTCTGGAGCATGGTGCTCTGGGGCTGTTTTTTCAGAGCAAAATCTTTTACCTTTGCAACCCTGAGGCTATAAAGGCTGAAGTCCTGCTGGTTCTTGTGTTGTCCCTGGCCCATCTTTTTTGTCTTCCTCTGAAACACTTGGCTTTTTCTTTCTAGTCTTCTCAGTGACCCGTTTCTTCTCTGTTCCATCAGGCCACAGCTTTACTGGAGCTTCCTTTCTGAACAAATCCACAGTCTTTTGAATCAGTATGCTGGGCTGTTTGCTCTTGATTCTCAACATAAATCTGGCTAAAAGCATTCAAGAGTAGTGATGCCACTGCTTTCAAATTAGACTGTCTTAAAATTTCTTCTACAAGATTAATCAGACTGCCATGCTTAATCTAAGTCTCAGGCAAAGTCTCTGGACACAAGCAAAATGCACATAAACTTTCTACCAAGGCTTAGCACAGGTTCTGGACTCCAGCAGTCAACATAGTCCTTCTTCCCAGCTGAAACCTCCTGAACCTGGTCTTTATAGGCATCGTTTCTATTAACATTCTTGTCTTCTGAATCTCCCATCAAATACAGGGTAAGGCATTCCAGCTCTACTTTTTAAGCTGGCATCTCTGTGCCTTTCCAAACTCTTCCCATAAGCCAGCTCTAAAGTCTCCTGAACCCCATGGTCGGGTATAGTCACAGCAACGACCCCACTTCTGTACTGTCAAATTCTGTCTTAGTTACTTTTCTCGTTGCTGAGACAAAACACTTGACACCCAGAGTTAAAGAAAGAAAGGTTTATTTGGCTCACAGTTTATAGAGGTTGCAACTGGCTCCATGACAGTGGCACGGCAGAAGAGAAAAACAGTCCACAGCAAACAGGCAGGCAAGAGCACATTAGCCCTCTTTCTGTCCCTTATATTTTATGCAGGCTGCCTCCCCTAGGTCAGGAGTGGCACATACTCCCTTAATCCTAGTCAGAACTATGCCAACCCAATCAATCAGTGGACTAATATATACTCTAAATCCAGCCACCTCTGAAAAGCCTCCCCCATGACTCTATAAGACTTTGCGGGGACATCTAGACATAAGCCATAACAGTTAATATACTCATGAAGCTATATTTCTCACTCCCCACTTTTCTACCATCACTGCAATTTTAAACCACTGAACAAAAGTCTAGTTCACAGTGTAGTAGTGCATCTTCAACATTTAGCTCAAGAGGTAGGGAATTACGTAGCTCTTCAGTGACGGAGAAAATCCTTGCAGGCAACTTCAGTCCATTGGAAACAACCCCTGAAGTGTATCTTGAAAAGGAAAAATAGACTGTTTACCAAAAATGGATCCTGGTTTTTCCTATATAAAAGAATAAGGTACATGCCAAATGACTTAGGTTTTTGGTGCCAGTTTTGAATTTTTGTGCAGCTAACTGTGTTTCTTACTCTGTTTTGGTTTTGTAGGTGGCTGACTGTTCTTGGGATGAAACAATAAAGATATATGATCCTTCTTGTCTTACTGTTATTCCCACTTGAGATCTACTGCTCTGGTCAGAAACAAGGATGTTGGCTGAAGAATTACTTATCAGCAAATAAATCCACTGTTGAAAACATAGTCATGATGCTTTTATATGCTATTTAGATTTCAAATTCTTCAGATTTACCCTGGAATCAGTTTTGAGGCAGCTGATAATAAAGACTTTGGCTCATTCTGTAAGCCTGGTAGATAAACCATATTTCTTAAAATCCTAAAATGTAATTGATATTTTGGTGTATCTTGTACTACCTATTAAAATGTAATCTCTGTATTGTATAATGGGCTAACATATGAGAGACTATATGGAGGGTCATATGTTTCATTTTTGTCCTTTTTATGTAAAATACCCCTATTGTTGATAAAAATCTAAATAAATTGCATGTCTTGAATGTATATTGTTTTATGACCGCCCCCATAAGATTGCATTTTAAATATATATGTGAATACCATACTATGTGTCATGGATGCAGCTGTGGCCCACATAGGGGCTCTAACGTAGATTTAATTTATTTGGTAGTTATTTATAGAGCATCTATTATGCCCAACACATAACTGAATGAAATTGTCTCCTGAACTGGTGCCATGCCCTAAAAACATAGAATGCTGTGAGTTAAGATCTTCCTGGGTATTTTTAAAACATTTTTTCCACTCTTTTAGATATTATACCCGAGTCTATTTCTCCCTTCCCACTTCTCTACCATCAAAAAAATGTTAATCTGTCCATTAAGCAAAAAGTCTCAGGTCCTATTAAGGCTTCTGGGCACACCCTTGAACCTATTCCTAAATAATGCTATAAACCCTTCTTGACACCTGCCTCAGTCTCTTTGAAAAATTCGTAGATACTAAAAACTGGGGAAAGAAGTAGTTTAAAAGGAAATTATTAAAACAAACTACTTTGCATGATGTTTTGTGTAATATTAAAACGTGTTATAAATGGCAGAAATTCTAATTAAATTCTTAAGTTTTAAGAATTTTTAACAACAATGTATTTGTATTAATCAGCAAAATAAATTAAAAATACATTTTATTGTCTTATTTACATATTTTTAATTCATTCCGGAAAAAAAATAAGACAATTTAAGATACCAGAACAAGATAGCATAAGTTCAAAGGTGGAACAAAAAGCAAGAAATGGAAACCAGGGCCAGGGATTTAGCTCAGTGGTTCCACTGCCTACTTTCCAAGCACAAGGACCTGAGTTCAATACCTGGTACCAAAAAAAAAAAAAAAAAAAAAAAAAAAAAAAAAAAACAAGTAAAAAAAAAAAAAAAAAAAAAAAAAAAGAAAAGAAATGGAACCTGGAGAGGGGCGTGAAAATACAGACCTCAGCATTCAGTGAGGTTGCCACTGACTGGGCCAAAAATGTGTGCCTAAGGCTTCTAGTCTTGCACTCCTGGGCACTCACACAATCCAGTGCCCATGGTCTGAGGGCAGGGACTCGGTCCTAACACCAGGCCTGGCACATGCTAAGAAGATGCCAATACATATTTGTTGAATGAATGAATGGTCTCTGGGAACATACATATAGCCCATTTGATTCTTACATCAGTATTACCCATGTTAAAGTCGACCCTGCTTAACACAAGTGGATTGTAATGAATGAAGTGTTCAACCTCATCCTCAGAGTTGGCAGAGGATGAGTCTCTTGGAGCCTTTCCTTGTTGTTCCCTTCGCATGAACTAAAGGCATCATGCCAAGGTGTGGTTCAACATAGCAGGTCCACAGTACATGTGCTGTGTATCAGCAGAAGTTATAAGAATCTTGAAAAAATATCAACCCAGATCATATTTACAGATCCAGGCCGAGAGCCAGCTACCCTTTCTGCCTTTGGTACTTGTTAACTGAGCTCTTCCAAAAATGAGCTCTTATTAATTTCTTACTTAACAGGCCTCTCCTTGAATATGCTGATAGACAATAAATTTGTACACATGCACTTGTTAACTGCTCTTCCAAAAATGAGCTCTTATTAATTTCTTACTTAACAGGCCTCTCCTTGAATATGCTGATAGACAATAAATTTGTACACATGCACACACACACAGACTACTGAATACCACTTGCTTTCCCCACCTAGATCTCCCACAAGGCTTTGCACTTGTTCCACCCAATTGTACCTTGCTTTTTAAACCAGTTCCTCCTGCATGTCTTTTCACGTGTTAATAATGTAAAGCCAAGCTAAATCCAAGTTGAGGCCAAGCTGAAGACCGACAAATCATTCTTTTCTTTCCCTATTCCCCACCTCTCCACACAATTGAAAGTCCTATCCTTTTACCCTCAAAATATTTCTTCATTTTTCTCTTCCCTTCAACCTAACCACTGCCACAGTTCAAGCCATCATTAGCTTTTCTCTGGACAATTGCAGCTTCTTAAATGGCGTGTCTGTTTCCAGGCCTGTGCCCTGAGAGCCATCCTGCTCAACACAGCTGCCGGAGACTAATCTAAACTGCAATCTGATTATCCCAATTTCAGTGTAAAACCTCTCTTTGCTTGCAAGATTGCCTACAGAATGAAATTCAGGCTCACTAACCAGGCAGCCAGGTCTTCTGGGCTAGTCCTGCCTCTCTCTGCCGCTCTCTTCTTCATGAACAACACATGCATGTTCACAATTTCCCCATGGGAATCCCACAGGTTTTCTTCTCTTATTTTTGTCCAAGCTCGTCTGCGTGCTTCAAGTGCCCAGTATTGGCTTGACAGATTCTTACCCACCGCCGAAAAATTATAGTATGTGAAATGCCTAAAGAGAAAGACCGACAATATTAAAGTAGCAAAGTTAATGGAGAGAAGATATAATGGAAAAATGCATTAGCAACATAGAACAAGTGGTTAATATCCAGAATTTATAAAGACTCAAAATCACTATGACAACCAAACACAAAAGTGGACAAAGGATATCAATAGACGTTTCTCTGATATAGAAAGGCAAATGTTTAATACAAAAAAGGGTTTAGTCAGACTCACGGATGACAAAGAAATGCAAATTAAAATGAGATCCCTGGTTCTTCGCATGTCAGTTTGGCTAATACTTAAAATGTTAATAATATCCAATATTGTTTAATATGAGAGCAGTGTTTCACACTTTTTAATAGACAGTTGGGCAATAAATCAAGAACTTAAGACACCTTTGACCCAGCAGTTACACTTAGGAGGTCTTGAAGTACCTAAAGTTTGGGTCTGAACAGAGACTGAAGGACATGCATTGTGTCGTGATTGATAAATCTTCAGTGTCTGTCTACAGGAGAGATGTGCTGCTATACAACAGTCATTTGAAAGAGTAAGTGATGTCCTGACAAGGAGAGAGAGATTATTAGTTTCTATGTAACAAGTCTCAAAACTTTGTATAAAACAACTCATATTTATGATCTCACAGTTTCTACAGCCCAGGAATCCAACAGAAGCTTAGCTGAACTGTTCTGGCTCAGGTTTTCTCCTGACATTTGGTTAAACTGTCACCTCCATCTAGCGGGTCACCTTCCTAGGTTATTCACATGGTTGTTAGCAAGCCTCACATACTCACCACGCTGTGGCATGGCATTTGATTTCCTCCAGTCCACTCAATGGAGGAGAAAGAAAATCCAAGATGAAAGCTTCAGTCTTTTACAAGTGAACCTCAGTGGTGACCTGCCCCTACTTACACCATTCCTGCTGGTCACGAGGACCATGCTAGCTCAGTGTGGGAGGAGTTGACAATGCTGTAAGAAGGAGGAAGCAGTAGATGGTTAGAGACTGCCTTGAAAGCTGATTATCACCACGTGGTTTTTAAGATAGCAAATTCTGGACAGGTGGATGATATCCCAATTTTGCTATTTTTAAAAAGTGGAAAACATATATTTGCTATATTTGATTTTTGGTGCTGGGATTCAAACCCAGGGCCTTAAAACTCTGCTCATTAGTTATAAAATTTGTTTTCCTCTTACATATTACAATAAGCACATTACTTTCAAAATAAAAAATGATGTAAGTAAAATTTTGAAAAAGTGTTTTTCATTCTCTGCTCCTTCAAACTGATTTGATTACCCTCAGATGCTCCCCTTGTCCTGCGGGAAGACTTCCCTGTTGCATTAGTGGCATTGTGTTGCCTCTCTGCCACCTGTGAATCCCTAAGGACTGACTGAGTGCTCCTCTTTCTGTTCTCCCTGGCTTAACAGCCTATGTAGAACAAAATACTTACTCTGAATGTTTGTTGAATGAATGCACTGATTGATTTAATGCCACTAATATGTATTGAGTAGCTCTAAAGATAAAGAGCTTTTGTCTAGACCCTTGATACCTTGGCCAGCTGGCCAAATAGCTATTTGACTTAGGATCCACATTCTTGTTCAATTAACCTTGCTAAACATAGTATTATTATTTTTTCCCACTTTTCTTTAATAGTTTATGTAGTAAGTTGATTTTGTGGGACGTGGGATTCAAGTTTTTCTTTTCTTTTTAGAGCCCTAATAAAGAACCTATGCAATAAAATTAAGAAATGTGCTGTTTCATGCTGCTGTATGATTCAGATATTAAGCTAAACGGTCTTGCCTAAATGAAATGTGTAAGGTAGTTCAATCGGCCCCCAGTCTTCCACCTAATGTTATTACCACAAATGGAAGTAGTTATGATTGCTGGGAGAATGAATCATCTGTAAACCAGGTCTACACAGCTACTTCTTTATAATATTCATTTAGGATATTTAGGCAGCCATTCTTTAATTGATCCCTAGAAGCAAAAATCTGCTATTTGCTGATGTCTTTAAAAAGTTAATATTCATTAACTTCAAGATGTAGACAATTTTTATCTGTCTACATCTTGAGTAAATACTTACCATACACATACAAGTAATTTAAACTGCTGCTTCAGACTTATTTCTTAGAGAAATAACACCAGCTCTTGAACAGAGTTCCTTAAATAGCCAGTAGTGTCTAACCACAACTTTTAGCAATAAAAACCAAGAGCTCCCTGGGGAACCGGAAGCCACATATTTTTATTGTAATGCTGTCCAGCTTTATTCCTGGAAAGTTAGCATCGTGGGCCACTGTCAAACATTCTCCCGAGTGAGTGTCCACCTGTCGCGGACAAGAAAGTGGCTGTCCTAGGCGCTGGGCACATGAGCTAGTGGAATGCTTGAGACCTATCTGTCTTTCACCAAAGTGAGCACCTACAACAACAAAAACAAAGAAGCTGGCTCAGACGAGGAAAGCAGTGATGCCGTGACCCCTGTTGTAATTTTTTTTTTCTTTCCTTCTGCAACTTCCAACATCTGGGCTGGAGTCTTGCGTTCAACCCGGAGGTGGAAAATAGAGGCAGAAAGTAGAATGAGAGAGAAATGGATCAGGTGTGCAAGGTGCGCAGCATTTAAGTTTAGGAGGTTGCTTCTCAGCGTGGCTGAGGAGTAAACCGGAGCCAGCAACGGAAAGGGGCGGAGCGCATCATTTCGAACTCTCCTCCTAGAGCCTGAACCCTGGCAAAACCACAAATTTCAAGTAGCGAGAATACTAAACCGTGCCTGGCTCTTCGCGATGATCTCTGCTGGGCGAGCCCCTCTGCTGCCGACCTCACTACGGGTCGGGGTTGTTTCTTCCCAGGGCACTGAATTAAGAGCAAAGTCACTCAAGTCTGGCATCTGGGTCCTCTTTTTATCTCAAGTCACCTGGGAAGCACATTTGTCACAAGTCCTGCGGGGCGAAGGTGTAGCCTGGCCGGGGAGGGAGGTAATCTCTTGTCCTCGCCTTGCTCCCCAAAGCGGCCCTCGACTGGCCCAAATGTTGGGACTGTTCCCCGGATCTAATTAGGCCATAAAAAGCCTCCGGGCGGGGCGGAGGGCCCTGGGTTCCTGCCAACCCACCCATCCGCTATTAACTGTGCATCCGATCCCTCCACGCTACCGCTCAGGCAGCTATGTCTCCAGGCTCCTCCAGAATTGGTAGCGGATACTTGGACTATAGACTTCGTCTGCTTTTTGTTTGTTTTTTTTTTCTTCTTCATCCTAGCCTCTGTTGACTGTGTGCCTCCACCCCCAGGGTCTGCCTGAGGAAGCTCCCGCACAGCAGAGCGCGTTCCCCCAACACCCTCCCTGGAAGGGGCGCACACCCGGAGGCGCAGGAGCTGGCACCGGAGCGGGCCAACCCCGGGGCTCCAGAGCTCGCCCCAGCCGCGGGTTCTTTAAATGTCGCGGGGTGGGTGCCCCGATCTTAAGTTATCAGGGGATCCGCCGTTCGTCAGCACCGACGGGTTTCACTTCCCGCTGCCGAGCTGGGCGAGACCGTGGGTGGAAAATTCACTGCAGCACACGGGCAAGGGGCCTGGGGGCGCCCTCACTTGTTGCGACCAATAAGCGGTGCTCGATCCCGGAGGGCTGTTGTTTCTAAAACCGTCTTTAGCTGGGCCTGGGATCCCCACCACCCACGCCTCTCGGCTCGGCGGTGGCAGGAGGACAGCGGGAGCCGGCCCGGTGGGCGCTGGG
>NW_022900926.1:21961722-21962167 GCF_012274545.1 Fukomys damarensis | reverse complement strand
CGCGATGCGGCAGCTGTGTCGCGGCCGCGTCCTAGGCATCTCGGTGGCCATCGCGCACGGGGTCTTCTCGGGCTCCCTCAACATCCTGCTCAAGTTCCTCATCAGCCGTTACCAGTTCACCTTCCTGACCCTGGTGCAGTGCCTGACCAGCTCCACTGCGGCGCTGAGCCTGGAACTGCTGCGGCGCCTCGGGCTCGTGGCTGTGCCCCCCTTCAGCCTGAGCCTGGCGCGCTCCTTCGCGGGGGTCGCGGTGCTCTCCACGCTGCAGTCCAGCCTCACGCTCTGGTCCCTGCGCGGCCTCAGCCTGCCCATGTACGTGGTCTTCAAGCGTTGCCTGCCCCTGGTCACCATGCTCATCGGCGTCCTGGTGCTCAAGAACGGCGCGCCCTCGCCTGGGGTGCTCGCGGCCGTGCTCATCACCACCTGCGGCGCCGCCCTAGCAGGT
>NW_022900926.1:21939581-21961163 GCF_012274545.1 Fukomys damarensis | reverse complement strand
CCGGGGCCTGGAGGAGAGGGTGGAGGCGACCTTCGCCCCGCAATGTCCCGCCCGGGATGTGGAGCCACCAGCCGGACTCCTTCTTCCTTCCGATGCTCCAGGGGGCGCGGGCAGCGGCACCACGGGCCTGGGTGACCTCGGTGCCAGCCCAGGGGAGCCAGAGAGCCCACCCCGAGAGCATCTGCGCACTCCATGGCCTTTGACAGGAACAGAGGAGAACGGGTGACCCAGGGACATGTCAGGAAGGGACCTCTCCGTGCCCATCGCATTGTGCATGACTAAGCCTGGCTGTGGCATTTTACACGGTGGTCGATGCACGCTGGGCGTCCCTTTGGTATCCGGGAAGTCAGTGGGCAGAGCCGGGGCGCCAACTGCTTCTACTTCCCAGCTCGGCACGTTGCCCCAGCAGGAACCCACCCGCGCCAACCCGGTGTCTTTTCTCTCTTTCCTTCCCGCGCTGCGCTCCAGGAGCCGGCGACCTGACCGGCGACCCCCTCGGGTACGTCACGGGAGTGCTGGCGGTGCTGGTGCACGCCGCCTACCTGGTGCTGATCCAGAAGGCGAGCGCAGACTCGGAGCACGGGCCGCTCACCGCGCAATATGTCATCGCCGTCTCGGCTACCCCGCTGCTGGTCATCTTCTCCTTCGCCAGCACAGACTCCATCCACGCCTGGACCTTCCCGGGCTGGAAGGATCCGGCCATGGTCTGCATCTTTGTGGCCTGCATCCTGATCGGCTGCGCCATGAACTTTACCACCCTGCACTGTACCTACATTAACTCGGCGGTGACCACCAGCTTCGTGGGCGTGGTGAAGAGCATTGCCACCATCACAGTGGGCATGGTGGCCTTCAGCGACGTGGAGCCCACCTCTCTGTTCATTGCCGGAGTCGTGGTGAACACCCTGGGCTCCATCATTTACTGTGTGGCCAAATTCGTGGAGACCAGAAGGCAGAGCAACTACGAGGACCTGGAGTCACAGCCCCAGGGAGAGGAAACGAAGCCAAGTGGAGACCAGCTGCCCTTCGCGATGGGGGAGCTGCGGGGGGAGGATGGAGATGGTGGGTCAGAGGCTGGCGAGGGAGCAGGAGGCTCCGCTCAGCAGAGTGGACCAGGGGTGAGGGGCAGCCCCCGAGGGGTCTCCCAATCAGACCGGTCGGAAGAAGGGAGTAGGAGGTCCTTAAAGGATGCATACCTGGAGGTGTGGAGGTTAGTTAGGGGGACCAAGTACATGAAGAAGGATTATTTGATAGAAAACGAGGAGTTACCCAGTCCCTGAAAGGGATGTGCATGTATGTACCTATGTACATACAGTTATTTTATATATTAGAAATATCTTAATGAGGGCATCTCCCACTTTTATTCTTTGGGGAGTAGGGAAGCAGTGAGAGAAGCTGAAAGGGACAGAGCAACACAGCACCCGTGTGAATCACTTAGCTCAACTTGTGTATCACAGAGGGAACAAAGGTGTGAAGGTGCTTAACAAAGAGGAACAGTGGTTTCACTTCCACCCCTGACACATTTAGTCACCAAATATCTGCATGTACCGAGTCCTTCAACCACCACCTCCAAGGATGTAGTGTAAAAAGGATGACATTGCTTAATAAATTCAAAGGTTACCCCTCGGGGGCACATTTTTGATTATACAAATACAGTTGTTATTGCCAGCAGGGCAAAGAAATATTGTTGAAATGACAGATACAAATACACTAAATTGATGTTTACTGTTTAGAGTCATCTGGAATGTCATGTTTACGGTAATTTTCCTTCACTTGTTTTTTAAAAATAAATACTCTACTATTCTATATTGGTAGAAAATGAAGCTATTTTGACAATATGAGCTCTTCGCTTTGATTATGAAGTCTCAAGTCTGCTTTTAGTAATTGTAAAAATATTTAAAAAGTTGTTTTGGTTTCTGGCTTTGTAGTATTTATTATCGAATGCCATAGTCTTTGAAAAAGTCTGTTTTACTGTGAAATATTCTTTCCAGCAAATGCAGTGGCTGAGATATAATTGTGTGTTGACTGCAGCCCAGCCCGAAGGGACACCCCTTGTAACCAATTCCAAGTTGTACTGCACATGTTATATAAAAAGCAACTGCTATATTCACATCATGATATTTTTCTATCTTAAATTTGTCAAAATAAAGTATGAGTCTGTTAAAGGATGTGTTGATAGAGATCTATTTTAGAAAATTTATGTCCTATTGTTGCTGTCCGGTTCACATTTGACTTTGCTTTGGGGTGTGTGGTCTCAGGTGAGCAGGTGCCAGTACCCTGGGAACTTTCTAAGTTAACATGGCAGCTTGATTCAAAACAATTGCAAGGACACATTTTCCAGTGAAGGAAACCATTATGAAGTGAAGGACTATCTCATGCTGAGGGTGAAAGCCATCCACACCAGATGTGGTGTTTGAGATGCAAAAAATAGTAGCAACCTTGGAGGGAAAGGCCTCTGTGCACCCTGCAGGAGAGGTACTTTGTCAGTTAAGTGCTCTTAGTTGCCATCATATTCTCAATACTCTCATATGCTAGCATCTTATATTTTTCTTCCTTAATAAAAAAAAAAAATGCAGCTGGGTGTGGTGGCGCACTAGGGAGGCTGAGGCAGGAGGATCGCTGTGATTTCGAGACCAGCCTGGGCTACATAGTGAGTTCCAGGTCAGTCTCAACTACATAGTGAGACCCTGTCTCAAAACAACAACAACAAAAACTACCCCCCCACCAAATGCAAGCATGAAATTTCAACTCCATCAGTTTGGTTGCACAAGCTGGTGGTCAAGAGTAATACTGGCAGTTTCTAACTGGTCCTGGCTTACTGGTTCTCACAGGCAATCAGTGGCTTCCACAGGTACCTATGAGCCATTTTAGGTGCAGGAGCCCTCCCCTGGTGGCATTCAGAAGTGGTTAGCCAGAACTATAATAACTTTAAAAAATAGCCATTACTTCTGACTTCAGCTTGCCAGAGGGCAATGTACTATTGCAAGTGTGAAGCTGAGAATTAATGAAAAGTAGCAAAGTTGAATGAAGTCTGGTGTTTTGTTGTTAATACCACAGATAAGTGCATAGAATGATTGTTTTTCACTGAACAAAGTTCCCCTTTGATTACAAGTGTAATTTGGCATTTATTACAAAAGATTAATTCCTGCCAACAGACTTGTAGAGGTGGCATATTAGAGTTCTCCAGAAAAACGGAACAAGAGAAACAGATGGTGAGGGGGATTTTTAAGGATTTAGTGATTTGGGGGATGGGAAAATGTGAAATCTGTAGCACCGGAAACTCAGGTTGGGTCCCTGTGTTGTCTCGAGGCAAAATTCCTTCTTCTGAATCTTTGTCTGTGAGGCCTGCAACTGACTGGATGGGGCCCACCCACAGTGTAGAGGGTAATATGACGAGTGCAAATCATTGTAAACATTAACTGCATCTTGGAAATGTCTTCACAGTGACATCTAGACTGCTGGACAATCATCACAGACACCCATAGGTGGAGAGGAGGCGAGGCAGTGGGAGATATAGTAAGAAAAATCCAGGAAGATCAGCAATACAAGTTCTGTCACATCCTTTCATTTGAAAACCATTTGAGAGAAAGGAAGTAAGTGACAGGGCAGGCAGCTCGTCAGTGCTGGGGTTCGTTGCCAGAAAGTGCACAGAGGTGGCAGGCCTACCTGGCTTCTAAAGACATCCTCCACTGTCAGCAGCACATGAGCCCTGGGGCTGGCTCTGGTGCACCCTGACATTCAACTCTGGCATGGTCTCCTCATGACAGGAAGGAAGGAGGGTATCACCATGAGGGATTCGTCTTGAAGTCATTTACTATGCTGCTTGGTTGATCCAGTCTTTGTGTTTCATTTTAGTGACTCAGAGTCTCCTTTCTGAGATGACACTTCACCTTGTACCTACCTGGGTCCCTGCCTCAACATGTTTTTTCCCCTGAAGTTCCTTGGGATGGAGGATCTACCTGTTACTTCTCAGCTGGAACCAGTCCCCGAAACTAGCATGCTGTCAGAGATACCCCAGCATTGGCCTGCAGCTGGCCTCTGCCTCTGAAAGCTGTCTGTCACTCTATTACTAATTGAGGATAGATCAGCCAGAAACACTGGGGCAATGGCTGCTCAGGCTGCAGAGATGAGAAGGTGTGTGCTGTTACTTCATGTGACTGAGCAATGCCTAAAACCTTACGAGACCAGCAGTCATGGGAAAGCAGTCGCTTGTTGTCCTGGGGCCCAACTCTCTAAGTGATTGATGGCAATACTTATGAAGACAAAACTGGGTGAAGCTTACAAGTCCTTAGATACCTGAAGACTTTTTGCTTTTCAGTCTGGGAATGTTTTTGATGGACTTAGTTTCAAGTTCATGGATTCATTCCTGTCTCCTTAAGAGCTCATCAAAGATACTCTTCATTTCTATTCCATTTGTTTGCTTGTTTGTTTTTTAGTCTAGCATTTCTTTTTGACTCTTTCTTCTATGAAACTTTTCAACTTTTTTGGTGCCTCCTTTTGAGTGGAACATGCAGTATTTATCTTTCTGTGCCTGGCTTATTTCACTTAACCCAATGTCCTCCAGTTCTAACTATGCTGCCTGAAATGACAGGATTCCATTTTGTTAGTGGCTGAATAGTGTTCCACTGGATATATGTACCACATTTTCTTTATCAGTTCATCCATCAATGGATTCCATGTCTTGGTTATACAATCTTACTATTATGTGTCAGTCTTTTAGTAAACGTGTTCTGGGCTATCTCCTTCACAAGTGTTTCTCAGCACACCTTTCCTTCCCTGTGGATGGGCCAGGAAACTAAAGGTTCCTGAGGTGGGAGAACAAAAGCCCTTCCTCCAGATAAACTGGGCTCTGCTAAAGCTTTGCCTCTAGAGAGTAGGCCTTTGTTATGGAGAACACTCTGGGCACATTGCGCAGTGATTACTCTTCCCCTTCTCTCTGCCAGAGCACAAGGAGATCTGTGGGGCTCCTGGACATCAAACCTATTAAAATGTGGGTGCTTTCTACACTGTGGCCTCCAAGAATTTCTCATAATCATGATAATTCATATTCTGTCTCCAGAATTTTGCTAAAATTATCATTTAACAGTTTCTACCAGTTTTCATCTGCAGTGGCTTCTGATCCAGGTAAGGGGCTGTCAACGTAACTTTCTGGATTCACCTGACTCTCCAGAGTTAGAGGTGACAATTTGCCTCAAGACTTCAGTTCTAATGGGTCCAAGACAAGTCACTGACTTGCAGTACATTCATCTTTTTTCTTGTAAGGATGAGAATTACAACTTCTGGGCTATTTTTCTTCATGTTGGAGCTAAAACCTGAAGTCGTGGGTGAAGACTTGAAAAACCTGCTCTATTTCTGTAAAAACAGAAGTTGTAAAGAGAAGTTAGATACATTTATAAAGTATATATGTTATGACTTGTGTCTTGATGTCTCTTCAAAGCTGCCAAGGGGCCAGCCCGAAGATGGTCCTTTGCCTCCTCCTTACTCCTCTTCTCCTCCCTGTTCCCTTTCTCCTCCGTATTAGAGAGTCAAACGGATGGTGTTGTATTGTTGTGTGTATTGCAGACCCTGAAGGCACAGCCCCAGGAGACAGTTCTATTATGTATCCTTCCCTGTCTCTTCTTGTGCGTGCTCCGATCATGAAACAATCCTGCTACGTTCTGTTTTGCCTAGGCGACGTAGGCCACTTAGCACTATTTGCCTGGCCTTCTCTTCCTGTTTCTTCCACTATAAATAAAGAGTGCAAGGGACTGCAGGTGGCCATTAGCTCCCAATAAACTACCATTCCCCTTGGAGCCAGCCTTCATGAATAGTCTTGGTTTCTTAGTTTTTCCTCAACTCCTACTGCTTTCCCGGGCTTTAGACCCTACATTGTGTGGGTTGCAGCACAAAGCCTGATGCAGACACAGGTGGGGCTTTTTCAGAGGTGGCGCAATCTAGATTGTGTGATGGACTCATGGTACAATGCTAGGATTAAGGGTGCTAAACTTAAGAGTGACTGATTACTAAATCAGTCCCCTGATTCCTTTGGCAATGCCCTAATCCCAGTAGGCTGGATACAATATAAGGGATAGAAAGAGGCTTGACTTGTCCCTTGCTTGATTGCTTTGCAACATTCTACCCACCATGAACTATTTCTCCTCTGTGATGCCTGTCTACCATGCCACCCTACCTTGGAGCTGGCCAGTTATGGAGTGAAACCTCTACAACCTATGAGTTTAGTAAACTTTTTCCGCTTTACCTGTGGGTGCCAAATATTTTATCTAAGCAATGAGAGAAAAGCAACTAAAATAGAATTTGATAGCAGAGAAATAGGGTCATTCCTGTGACTATACCTGAGCATGTGCTTTAGGAGGCTTTGGAGCTGGCTTGTAGGAAGGGAAGAGTTAGGAAAGATTCAGAGATGCCAGCTTAAAAAGTAGAGCTGGAATGCCTTACCCTGTATTTGATGGGAGATTCTGGTCAGAGTTCGAAAGACCAGAAGGCTGATAGAAACGATGCTGGTAAACACCAGGTCCAAGAGGTTTCTGCTGGGAAGAAGAGCTGCATTTGCTGTTGGACTCCAGAACAGGTGTGTTAAGCCTTGGCAGAAACTTTGTCTGCATTTTGCTGTGTCTGGAGACTGCCCGAGACTGAGGTTAAGTGTGGCAGTGTAATTAATCTTGTAGAAGAAATTTCAAGATGGTCTATTTTTGAGGCAGTGCCATGGGTACTTGTTGGGTGCTTTTAGCCAGATTTATGTTGAAAATCAAGAGCAAAGAGCCCAGCATACTGATTCAAAAGACTCTGAGTTTGTCCAGTAAGGAAGCTCCAGTAAAGCTGAAGCCTGATGGAAGACAGGAGAATTGGTCACTTAGAAGGCTAGAAAGCAAAAGCCAAGTATTTCAGAAGAAGACAACAGAAATGACGGCCAGAGGACATCACAGGAACAAGCAGGACTCCAGCCTGTGTAGCCTCAGAGTTTCACAGGTGAAAAAGGCTTTGCTTTGAGAAAAGAGTCCCAGAGCACCATGTTCCAGAATGGTGGCAGGATAAGGTAGTTGTTCCCCAGGATTTGGTTCATAGACACTGGACTCCTACAGCCAAGAGAGAAGGAAGTCAGGCTCCAGCTGGCAGCAGACCTTGGCATCATCCAAGTGATGCTGGTTTTACGTGCATGCAGAATGCAAGAGTTGTGGAGTCAGGAAGGCTTTCACCTAGATTTCAGGAAAAGGCCTGGGAGACCAGGCAGGGCATCCCTAAGAGGGCAGTGTGTGAAGCTGTAAGTGTAGAGCTGAAGGTACAGTAGAGACCCCAGATGTTTGGAGAAGCCAGGAATGTAGATCATCTGCAGAAAACTGAAAGGAGGAGGCAGATCTGGCCCAAGAGAGAAGTTATGGGAGCTTCAACCATTGGAAGTGCTGTAGGGGTGGAGACTCCCAAGCCCTTGGAGTTCACATCTTGACACAGATTGCCTTGGATGCTGACATGGAACTACAGGACTTAATATTTGTCCTGCTGGATTTTAGACTTCCTTTGGTCCCATTCCTTTGTATCCCCCTATTTTTATCTGTTGGAATGGAAATGTCTATCTTGGGCCACTGAGTGTTGGAAGCATCCAACTTTCTTTTTATTTGTACCGGGGCTTGCAGCTAAGAGTTTGCCTTAAATCTTAGAGGATACTTTGCACTTTGACTTTTCAGCAATGCTGAAATGGTTAGGACTTTGGCAACTCTTAGAGATACATAGAATGCCTTTTGCATTTAGGGATGTGCATGAGGCTTTGGGGTCCAGGATCAAAATATTATGGTTTTGTCTGGATGTCCCACTGAAGACTCATGGAGTCACAAGTGGAGCTTTTTCAGAGGTGAATGAATCTAGATTGTATGATTGATTTATGGTAAAATGCTGGGATTAAGGGTGTGTGATCACTAAATTAGTCCACTGATTGGTTTGGCACCACCCTAATCCCAGTAGCCTGGATACAATATAAGGAATAGAAAGAGCTTGTCTTGTCCCTTGCTTACTTGCTTTGCCACCTTGTGCATACTTTGACCTGTTTTTTTCCTGTGAGATACCTTTCTACCATACCACCCTACCTTGAACCCACCTAATAATGACCTGAAACCTCTACAAACTGTGAGCTAAATAAGCCTTCCTCTCTTAACTTATGGTTGTTGGATATTTTATCTCAACTAAGAATTATATTATATGTTCTAAGGTAGTTCTAAAAGAAAATAAAAGCACCCAAAGATACTGGCCCTTCTTGCAATCGCTGCTCTTCAGTCTTGTAGGTTGGAGTTGGCTCTCTCTGTACTCAGCTGTGATGTTATATGCATGATTGGTAGTACCATTGAATCCAAGTCCATGATGAAAAGAGTCAGCACATGTTGGGACTAGTGTGCCAGGGTAGTTATGATTGGTATCAATTCCTCTTCTCTGTCTTGGTGTGCTTTGCTTCTGCTTATGTCTCTCCCACGTCCAGATTTTCTTTTACCATGTTTGAACTACCTACTGGGATGTCTGTAATTTTCACATTAACCTCCCAGTGATGACTGCTGGTCTTTAGATACCATGTTAGGGCTGCCAGGCTGTATCTCTCCTGGCCTCTCCCCTTTACATATCTAAGCATTACTTTTGATTCTGGATCTATTTCTCTCCTCATCTGCTTTGTCCTGCTTCTGAGATAGAACAGCACAGTTCAAAGACAGCCTATGAATAGAATGGAGTATAACAGATTATCAAGACACATGACCAGTAAACTCGAATCCTTAGTCCCTACTGGGAGCCATCCCCTCCCACTCTGAGTTTGTGTGGTTCACAAAGAATTGACTCTTTCCCTCTATCCTCAGGATGCAAGACCAGCCAATGCAATCAAAGCATTTCCTCCACTTCAGCACCCAGAATGCTCCTGGGACCTGATCAGAGTGCAAGCCATGTGAAAATGCTTTGGGCAAGGCTGGAGTTTTGTATTGGTTTTTCTCACTAGACTTGAACCAAACTTGAGGGATAAGAAGGATGGGTAGGATGGGGCAGATGTTCTGTTGCCATGCTGGTAACTGGAAAAGATAGAGTAGAAAGGCAACAACATGGTGGTGGGTGGGGAGGTGGGGAATCAGGGAGAAGGAGGAAGAGGAAAAGGAGGAGGTGGAGAGAGGGAGGAAGACAAAAAGAGAGGGAAAGGCAGGAGACACACACACACACACACACAGAGAGAGAGAGAGAGAGAGAGAGAGAGAGAGAAATTGAGTCCTGGTGATATTACTTAGCCCTGGTATTAAGCTGATTTACATCTTTAGATCACACTATTCCTCAGATTTTCAGTTATATAGACAGTCTTTTTGCAGGTGTTTGTTTTGGTTGTTATTTGCTAAGCTATTTTGAGTTAGGATTTCTGACACTTGCAACCCAGACTCCTAAGTGACACAAACATAAATTCATGGTTCCCATCCAACAGAGATGGATGAAGAATCAAAGGAGGGTTTATGTTTGCTTTGTTTTGTTTTTTTTTAAGACTGGGTCTCACTACATAGTCCACACAGGCCTTGAACTCACTATGTAGCCCAGGTTGGTGTTGAACTTGCAATCTGCCTGCCCTGCTTCTCAAGTGCTGAGATTACAGTGTGTACTGCCATAGTGGTTTATTTGTTTGCTTTGTTTTTGATTTTTCTTCACACGTCTTATCTCACTGTTACCTCTTGTTCCCAACCTGGGATTAGATAGATGCTCGCCTTTGGTCCTTTAAACATGATTTTACCTTCTGTCTTCTTCAGTTTGTAATTCAATTAATTCCTACATTCATGCTTCATAAATTCACTGGACCTTGTGGAATGCTGTATATTGTACGCTGTTAAAATAATAACACCTAATACTTATTATTATAGTGCTTTCTCTTTGCTAGGTGGGGCTCCAAGCATTTGACAGTTCATTCTCACAACATTCCTACAGTTTGGCATGAACGTTATCCCAGTCACACAAGGACCAACCTGAGGCACTTGTCCTAGGTCTCATAGCTACATAGTGACATATAGGTGTGTGATTTGTTGTGAAGCGAGGGGCATGGTTATACCACTCACACATCTCCCCACCGTGCTGCTCTGACTCTGGGAGAGAAGCAGTCAGTTTGGCATCATGGAGCTGGGTGTAGTGGGAACAAAAACTAAGCAGGTCCAGGGTTTGTGAGTTGTGCAGCTTGGTAAAGGCCCAGGCTCATCCAAACTCCTTTCTCTTGTGCTCAGAAGGAAGAGAAACAGCTTTATTTATATAAGCTGTGTGTGTGTGTGTGTGTGTGTGTGTGTGTGTGTGTGTGTGTGAATCACTGTGAGGGCTGAGAGACCAAGAGAGAAGCTAGGGACCATGAAAAGCAGAGTACAGGAAGGGACTCAACTGGAATCATAACCAAGCATCCTTATGCTGTCCAACCTTCAGGGTCAATCTCTTCTTTAATATTCAACTTGCTCTTTTACCTTATCACCTTGCATAACCTTGGAAAATACAGTCTGGCTCTAGGATTTCTAAGGATTTTTGGAGCATATTCCCTCCACGACTTTCCACTGTTTAATGCTACTGATTACTTCCTGCTTCAAGTATCTTTATCACTTTTTAAAAAACAGGTTTATAATAGTATTAACATAATTGAAATATAAATTAGAAACCATAAAACTGTTCATTCTAAAAGTGAAATTACAAAAGTCTTTAATATATTTAGAGAATTGTACAACTCTGATATCTAATTTTAGAACACTAATGCCTAATTTTAGATCATTTTCATCATCCAAAAAAGAAATTCTGTACATAAGTCACTGTCCATTTTTCTCCAATCCCCTCAGCCCTTGGCAATTCCTCATTAACATCTCATGTTCACAGATTTCCATGGCCTGTGTGGTGGATTAACTAATGGTCAACTTGGAATGCCCAGCTGAACTGAATCAGTGTGGTTTTGGCATGGAAGACCCACCTGTGGATTGTTGCCCACAGCATCAAAACAGAACTGGAAGGGAAGACCATGGGCTATTGATTTTCTGGGAGAAGTTTGCTGCAGTTTGGTTTTCCTGATGCAAACTTGGCCATTGTCAGAGGAGCTCCAATCCTCACTTCAGTGTGAATGGCTGCTGTTCTTGTCAGGGGAGCTCTGATCTTCACTGTGAGCATCACTTCCTGTCTCCAATGTGGATCCCTCAGCCTGGTGGCACAAATCCTTCACCCCACTGGTGCAAGTTTTCTGGTTTCCACCACTGGCCTTTGGGCCATCCAGGTGCAGATCCTTGATCTAGATAAGCATGAGACATTGCTGTGGGCTCTAGGCCATTGGGTGGACTTGTGGAGGAGATTGCCTTGGACTTTAGGCCTTTAACTGGACTTGTGCAGGACACTGATGTGGGATCCAGACCCTTGGCCGGATTCTTCGGGTTTCTGGTGTGCAGCTAGATCTCCCGTACTCCTCTGCATTTGACTTTTTGGGTGACTAGTATAAAATAATCCTGCAAATCATGTGTCTTGTATTAAATCTATTCCTTTGCAAATTCTGACTACAACAGCTGGAGAACTTCTTGCTATCCTAAAATTGTCTTTTCAGATTGCTCTTCGCAATCTTGTGGGCTTCTGTTTTTTTCCCAAGGTACTCTTGATACAAAATTGGCACTGGGTTGCAGTTGATAAAATTTGCTGAACACTCAAAGCCACCTACTATAAGAGCATTTCATTGCAGAAAATGAAAACTTGAAGATCAATACCAGAGGTCTCTGCTGTTGGAGTTTCTGAGCCTTCCTCTTTCCTTGCTGCTATGTAGCTCTAACTCAGAGGAGTCCCTTTCTTTGGCTACCTTTATCCAGACTCAAGCCTCAGTTCCTCATTTTCTTAATTTATTTTTCTCAAGAAGTAACCAGAAGGGCTAGAACAGAGTTCTCTAAAAGAACAGATCTCTAATGAAATTCAGAACTTCCTAGAATGTGGAAGAGATAGTAATTTCCTTGGGGGCATCATGGCAAATTGTTTGAAAGGTGCATTATGGGAGGTGTATAACAGCCACGTTTAAATTTAGAAGTATTTCTATTGATGGATTAATTTTAATCTTATGAGTTGTATCATGTTAAGCAATATGTACTTAACAGGAAAACAAGATATCAATAAAATAAAATATTAAATTTTACCATATGGGTGTTTAGAATAAATATCAGCTGTTTACCCACTTACAAAACCCAAAAATTTAACAGCAGAAATAAATTCCTATATGAACTACAATGAAGAAAGAAATGAAACTCACAAATAATATTTTTTTTTGGTACCGGGGATTGAACTCAGGTCCTTGCACTTGCAAGGCAGGCCACCGAACCTCTGAGCTAAATTCCTGGTGAAATGTAGGCAATTTTGAAGGAAACCAAATCTCTTCAGTGTCATTATTGTTTTAAAAGTGTTGGCGGCACATCTGTCACTTCTCCGTAAATCCTTCAGATTCTCACAAGTAGAATGATAAAGTCTTTCTATGAAGGCTTTTAGTTCATTTGGTGGAGGTGTCATGATGAATGTATTTTTGACACATATAGAATATTTTACTTATATTTCCATTATTAGTGTATTTCACAACATCTTGTAGTATATCATCTGTAACAATTTCCAACACTGAATCACACTGTTGGTATTCTAGCCAATAAGTTTCACTCCTGGCAAGAACCTAATAACCTTTTCCTGACCTAGTTCTAAGGATCATTCAGGCATACCATGGACCCTCAAGTTACAACCAGCCTGACATATGAACAACTTGTATAAATTAGACTGATGGAAGATTCATCTGCCTCTTGCTATCTATAGCATGTATCCAGGTAAACAGCCAGATCTCAGCTGTATTAACTTAAAACCAACTCGAGTTAAAGCAGCCCTTGGGAACCGATCGAATTTATACGTCAAGGGTCCACTGTATATACATGTGTGTGTGTATATATATATATATATATATGTATATATATATATATATATATGTATATATATATATGCTACTAGTGTACTATTTTTTCATTAGTTTAATTACCAACTATTTTGAATGAGTGCAAAATTCTATAGTATAGCTCAAATAAGAATTAATTCATAGTTTATGTCATTAAATATGTTTGAAAAAGACCAGTGAGTCATACCTCTTTGTCATTCATTCCTTTGTCATCAAAGAAAATATTTTAGAAAATGAAAGCAAAAGAATAAAAGCCATATTTTTCTCAAATCCCTCTTTATTGAAAACAAACTTGGTAGATTTTCAAAGTTTTGAAGAATCTAAAAATGGATTAGCCTCTGTGATATATTCTAGCAGTAATCTATAAAATGAACTTGGTATCACAGAAAGAACAATTACTAGCAAAAGCTTGCCTTTGGTTTTGTCAGTCCATGTGACATAATTCCAAATATGTTTGATTCCATTCTGGCTCCTAATCAATGTCTTCTTTGGCTGTGTTGTAAAGAGAATTTTTGATTCTAATCATCTGATGATGAAATACCTGGTTTAAAAAGTATAAAAACAAATTCTTGATGTTTTGGTACTTGACACAGAATATCTACTTTAGAGATATTTGAAGAATGGATCAAATTTGTTGCTTTTTGTTTTGCTACTTGTTGTCATATAGGTCCTGCATATCTCTGTGTGTGTGTGTGTGTATGTGTGTGTGTGTGTTTCCTTGTGTTAAAGATAACTTAATGAGTGAGAAGCGCTGTTGATCTTGGGCTGGGGTCTCCATACAATTATAAGCAGAGTGCTAATTTAGCAAGTGATTTAATATAACACCAG
Source organism: Fukomys damarensis (assembly GCF_012274545.1). NCBI lineage: Eukaryota > Metazoa > Chordata > Mammalia > Rodentia > Bathyergidae > Fukomys > Fukomys damarensis. The sequence continues at coordinate 21,947,422 of NW_022900926.1, read as the reverse complement.
CAGCTATAAATCTCTACTGTGTAGCACCCTTACCTTGGATTGCAGTAATGAATACAGGTCATGACAGCAACTCAGTAGTCCTGACTGCATGTAGAGTGCTTTCTCACTGATTGGCCAACTCTCTGGAGGCCCACCATTCTTTCTCATCAATAACTGCTGAGCCTCATAACTCTCACAGAGGTTCACAATGAGTAACCCAGTTCAAATTGCTAGTTCCTGTTTCTCCCTTAAGAAATAATGATCAATTTTCAGATGAATTGGGCAAGCAAGTGGGAAAAAGTTTTACATTTTGCAGTTCACCTAGTGGCTGTCTTCCAAACTCTGCAATGTATTTCATAAACGTTATTACTGAGTTGGTAAGCAGCCATTTCTGTAGGCACTTACTGTCATTGCAACAGTATAAAAGGAAATTCGCTTTGCTTAATATTCCCTAAGCCTTCCAGCACACTGCTGTAGTCATAGGATGGTGCTGCCTTTTTCATCAGATGAATGACTCTGTAAGCAGATATCAGCCTCTTTAATTCCATAACCATATGGAGAGATGATTGTGGAAAGGGTATGGAGGCCAGACAGTACACCCCCACAAAGACAAGCATTCTGTCTGTCTTATCAGCTCTCATACTTCCTGGGCCTAACACTGTGCTCAGAACCTGGTCTAGCACTCAAATACTTATCAACTGACCAAAAAAAAAAAAAAAAAAAAAAAGTAATCAGTCATGAGAGAAAAGCACAACTTGCATGTTCTCATTCCACTGGGGACTATAGTAGATTGTAAGCTTCTTTTAAAATGTCCCGATAGGTAAGCCTGATTTACCATCCTTAGAAAATCCAAAGCTGTAAAATGAATCTGTTGCAAGAACAGACAGGGTAATGCATGAAAGGCAGAGAGAGCAGGATGATCTGGTGCAGTGTGTTTGGAGTTCTCTGCTCAGCCAGGAGAAGAGTTTTTTGCTCAGCATCCTGGCACCCCACAGCTCCCTGCAGTGAGGTTTTAGGAGACTTGTCCTGGCTCAATCCAATAAAAATGTTCCTAAAGAAACTTTTTTTTTTGGCTAGGATGCTTGTCTTGAAAAATAATGTAGAACATTGTTAGCAATTCAGACAAGGAAGGTAGAAATAGGTCAGACAAAAAACGAAGGGTGAAGTTGGCTTGGCCTTTCTTTAATCTTTTGAACAGTATTTGAAATAGCTCTTGGCAGCTGAAATTTGTTCTGTATTTTGGAGTTAATATCTGTGCCAGGATTTCTGTCATCCCTCTAGGGGCAGTGATCGATATAACTAATAAATACGAAATGACTAGACTGGCCCTGAAGGGGGCCCACCGTAGAAGATATCCTGGGGTACCTGTCAGTCATTTCTGACCGTGGGGAAATGCGGGTCTCCACAGAGCAGGTAGCAGCCACCGAGTTAGCGCTGACTTATCTCACTTATCTCAACAGACATAGGTGATGTCAAAGGAGAATATTAAGAAATAAGAGATTGCAAGGAAGCAAACCAAAGAAGCGAGGGAAGAATACGCAGAAGAAGGTGAATGAGTAGAAAACAAGCAGGCCTTTCTTTAAAGGACAGCAGAAGAAGTTGCTAGTGTTAGAAATGAACCCGTGACCTTGAGGATGCCCAAGACGCCTTCAGCGCCATGAAGTTTAAATCCCAGCACCACAGCAACCTAAAGCACACCCATGAGAATCTCTGCTTAAATAATGATAAAGAAAAGATGTAGCCACTGAGTCAAATGTAATAGGAAAAGGTGTGTGTGGTCAGTCTATTTGAGAATCCAATAGAAGAAGGATTTGTAACTTTAATGTTTCCACAAGAAAAGCTGAGTAAGTCTTGCTTTCCCTTTAGAAGATTACTACTGAATTACTGTTAAAGGAACCAAACACAATTACCACGTCCCTGGTCATGTTGATAGGAAGTTAAAGGGTTACTTGAAGAACTGTAGAAGAGGAGCACAGCACGTGTTTTGTTATGACCTTGCCTGGCCTCAGTTTCTTCTTTAAGATTGGGGTGCTAAAAGAGCTTTTGGAAAAAGTTTTAAAAAATAGAACAATAAGTAGGTTTTGATTACTTTTGTATTTTTCTTTTGCGGTGCTGGGAATGGAACCCAAGACCCTGTGCCTGCTAGGCAAGGGCCATACCCCTGGGTTATACCCCCAACCTTCAGCTGCTTTTCAAAAGTTGAATGTATGAAATTCTAACTAACAAAAGATATACATGATTTACTTCCAGAAGCATTCTAAATGCTATTTCTTCAAGGAGGGCACTGGCAGATCCAAAGCGCAGAATCAAATTCTGCCAGTTTATCTAGAAGGGTCTATTCAGCACCTGCTGTATGACGTGCATCCTGTGTTTTATTTTTATTTATGTTTGTGCATTTGTGTCCCCACTAGACTGAGCTTCTAGGGAGCAGGGTTCCAGTTTATTCACCTCTGCATTTATTCCTGTGAGTCTGATTTCTAGCACCTAGTAGACATTTAGTTAAGTGTTTACTCAATACATGAATTCCCTCTGGTGCACTGAAAACATGTTTAGATTTATAAAAAGTATGTTTCTAAACTAAATTCCCAACGCACATTTGTTACAAAGATGGACAAAACACTGACAACAAGAGGATTCAAAGACCCCTCAACTGGAGACTTTGAAAAAGGCAACTCATCAAAAATCCTCCTGAAATTTTTTGTCATTGTGTTTTTGTCAAAATAGTAAAATAAAACTACAGCATAGACATTTGATTACTTCTTCTGTTTTTATAAAATCTTCTATTAATCTCTTACTGGCAAATAGAATTATCCTTAAATCTGGGCAAGACAATATTATATAAGCTAGACAGTTAGAGACCCCAAGTTGGCATTATTTTGTTTTGTTTTCAGATTCTAAAGTGAAAAAAGATCCCTGGGGAGTTCGAAAGAGCTGGACAAACAGAAAGAGCCCAGCCATGGGAGGATGGCAAAAGTGGCCTTCTGAGGGGGCCGCTGTGGTAGAGCTGCCTGTGTGGCTGAGGATGTGTTCAGTTGCCTGCCAGGACCTGGTGTTAGTTCCACTTGAACAGTGAGAATGTCATTTTATTGACCTGGCTCTGAAGATTCTTCCAAAGCTGGAGCTACTCCATTTCAATCTCCAAATCTTTTAATTAGCAAACATTCCTAAGTGGGCTACAGTTTCTCCTGACTGAACACCCTTAATACACAACATAGAAGTGCAATATACTCCATTAGATAATTATTTCAATGAGGTACTGCATACTTCGTTGAACAGACATCTTAATGAGTGAAACAGATATATTGCATATTTTGCATTTGAAATACTTATTAATACCACTATTCAAGATTTATGATGACTGCCTTTGATGAGAAGGTCAATGAAGGCCCTACACTGTTCATTTGCATGCAGCCCAAATTACCTTTCTTATTTGCTTCTATTCACGTCACTCACAGGAATTGTTTCAGAGGGTGCTGAGCTTTGCTAAGAGAATAATTTTCATTGTCAGATATGTAAAGTGATGTTTTCCTAGACTGTACAAATTGGTAGAGCTGGGAACAGTCATATAATCTAAGATGTTTTGTAGGGAAGCACTTAGCTTCTGCGTGAGACTTTCTTAGCTTATCCTGGGGCAAAAGACTTTTCTAAGATGGGTCAAAGCTGGCTAAGGGTCTCAGCTGGTGAAACTATCCCTAGAAGTATGAAAGGAAAGGTGTTGTTCTATCTCATAGGCAATCTTATTGGATGGTTGATTTGTTTGTCTTCCGCAACAGTTTGAGTTTTGAAGTCCCTTAGTTTATATTACTGTTACTACAGTTCAAAATCAGGCAGTGTATTCCTTACTGAAAAATATTAATATGGTCTATTAGGCTTTTTTCCTTGCCTGATCATCCAATTAAAGCATATTTATTAGTAATATATTTTGGAAGGCTCTGTGGACATACAAAGAAGTATAAGACTTAGTTCCTACTCTCAAAGGAGCTAACATTCTCCCTGGAAAGATAAGACAGTACACAGGAGGTGACCAACATAACACATAAACCAGTAGCAAAAACAAAATAAAACAATAATAATAGATTTTAATTCAGAAGCTACAGATATTTGCTTCAAGATAGGGAATAGAGTTAATAACTACCAAGGTGGGCTAAATTTCACTTGCTTGGTAAAAAATCTCTATGCTTGAAAGATTAAAGCCTGCAATTTGAGAATGAGAACTATCTGTTTATAATGAATACAAATCTACATTGTAAGCTAGGTGTTTTCCAACAGAAAGTAAAAGAAAAACTAAATTCCAAAATATTATATAAAATGACTACATATATCAAAATAATTATCAGAAAGAGAACCAAACATTCCAGAAATTCTCAGTCATGGTGTAATGAATGGACACAGTATAACTAGATGTTAAGAAAATTAAGAAGACCCTTTTTATGTACTACAAGAAACATTATTCTTCAGGTCACATCTCTTCTATTTTTCCTAATTTTTATCCACAGCCCTTTTTTATTTTTCATTTTGAGATGGGGTTTCACTAAGCCACTAAGCTGCCCAGGCTGGTCTTGAACTTGCAAGCCTCTTGCCAAAGTCTCCTGTGTCATCATGTCTGGCTTGGTGTATTATTATCCTTTGGAGTGGAAATTCTGCACTGTTTAGTGAACCTTGCTTTTTGCTATTCACCCTGGGTCTCTTTTTGTTGTTGTTGTTGTTTTTGTTTTTTTGTTTTTTGTTTTTTGAGACAGGGTCTCACTATGTAGTTGAGACTGACTTGGAACTCACTATGCAGCTCAGGCTGGTCTTGAACTCACAGCAAACCTCCTGCCTCAGCCTCCTGAGTGCTGGGATTACAGGCATGCACCACCATGCCCAGCACTCTGGGTCTCTCTTGATCTTACCATCTGTCTTTGTCACAGAGGGCCCATTCCCTAGCCCCACCACTGCTCAGGGAGGTAGTGGAAGCACCAGTTATTTTCTTGCCTTAGTCCATGTATGCTGAGATGAGTCTATCCGAGCTGATTCAAATCACCCCCTCTGGACTAGAGATGGCCTAGAATAACTCAGACCATGTATTGGTTAGCTTTTTGTCACTGGTGCAAACCTGATATACACATTTTAAAGGGGAAATGATATATTTTTATTCATAATTTCAGACCATGGTTAGCTGGTTCTAAGGCTGAAAGGACATGGTAGAGGCAAGCTGCTCACCTTATGGTAGGCAGCAGACAGAAAGAGAGATTGAGAGAGTCAAAGGGAAAATACAGCCCAGAATTCCAAGCCCCCATTGAGCTACTTCCTTTAATGGGGCCCCACCTTCTAATAGCCCATTCAGCTGTGAATTTATCAATAAATTTAACCATTATGAGGTTAACACCCCTCATGATGATATCTTCTGAAAATCCTACCTCTGAACACACAAAAGTTTTAGGGGACATTTTTTACTTGAACCATAAAAGACTGAAAGGTTACTCATGCTTGGAACAGATTAGAATTTGTATGTGGGTTTGTGCAAAACATTATTAACATTGCCTGAAAACTCAGAATTGAGGCTGGGGACCTCTGGTATCCCACTATATGACCAACTTGTAATACATGGAGGTTTTGGGGACCACTATTACTTTCAAACGCAGAGTTTTCCATTACCAGAGAAAAGGAAATGCAGAGAAAGTTATAGGAAGGGAAGGACACCGACTCTGAGAACTTAAACAGTAATATTTCAGATAACAACATCAATAGCTTAAAAAATTCACAAGTCTCCATTAAATTGAATTTCAAACTCATTTCTTTCGTGATCTGCTAATGAGGACACTTTGACATTCTCCCAGGTGAAATAATTTAAGTAGAAACCATGTGACATTATAATCAATTTAAGCAGCTCTCTACCTACTTCAAGTTTGTCAAAGTGTTTTACATTTAAAGCTATAATTAGCTAGCCCTTCTAAATTCACTGTGAGGTAGAGAATTGAATTACCAAGTAAGCTTTGTAACCACGAGAACAAAGAAGAAATCATCTTGAAAAAGAGTCAGCCACTTGGGTCCTGGTTGATGAATGTGCTCACCTTGTTAAAATGCACCAAGCTCAGTACTTAGGACATGTTTACTATTGTAAATGTATGCTACGTTATCAATAAAAAGCTAAAATTCAAGATGAATATATTAAGAAGGCTAATACATATAAAGAGAGAATTTAAATCCCTTTTACTAGACAGTATCTTCTGGAACTGTGAGGAAAGGCATTTATGTTCACTATAATGGGGCTTCAACACGCAGAGCCAGCCATTAACTCTTTTCGTCCTACACTTAAATAAGTGTTTGGAAATAATTGAGTTGTGTGCTTTAGGTTATAGATGGGCGTTAGAATGGCAAGAAGATAAATAGATGGAGTTTTGTATGATTTACTTACCAAATGGTTGGTTTCTTTAGTGGAACACTTGGGACATGGTTACGTGGGCCACCACATGGAGTGAGTCAGAGACTGTGACTTCCTCACCTAAAGCATTTATTTCACAGATGAGAGCCCTAAAAAACAGGTACTAGAGTGTGATGAGCCCTCTCAATCCCAGAGCATCAGTGTGTTGCAGTCAAATAGGCCTGCAGAGGCTCAGGGTGTGGCTCAGTGCTAGAATGCATGCTTTGCATGTACAAGCCTCCAGGTTCAATTGTCAGCATCCAAAAACTCCATAGTCCTGGGACCAAAACTCAGCTCCACTCTTATCTACATCTGGCTTTGGAGCAAGTTTCTGACTCAGAATTCACAGTAGTTCAAAGGAAGCAATATTAAAAGAAAAAAAAAAGATAATGTGGTAGAACTTCTAGGATGACAAAGGGAAAAATACATGAAATTTCTGACATGTGGTAAGTATTCCATAAACATTTATTCCTGACCCGCATACACCATTCTTTTTTTGCTTTACTGAAGAATTAGCTTAGAGCCTAGACTCTAGAGAGATGATTTCATTGGGGGGCATTGACCTCATCAGTAGTTTAGTCCATTGATGAGTTCATAGCTGAACGAGGTATTAAAGTGGGCCCAGTTACAGTAACTAGGTTACTTGTTGCATGCCTTTGAACGGAATGATTGTTCCTATCCCTTATTCATTGGCTCCTTTTCTGCTTTCTGGCTGCCATAAAGTGAGAAGCTTTTCTCTACCATCCTCTTCTGCCACTATGTTTCTGCCTTGGAATGAGTATTGTAGAGGGCTAACACCTCTGGAACAGTGAACCAAAATAAAATAAGCTTGTGTATGTCAGATATTTTGTCCCAGAGACAAAAAGGGGACTAACAGAGTCAGAATTCTCACTGATCAGGAAAGAGGACACACGGGGACACACACACACACACACACACACACACACTCAACTTTTCTTTTCAGTACTGGGGAATGAACCCATGACTTTACCAGGCAAATGTTCTACCTCTGTGATAGTTAATTGTGGTGTCAACTTGAGTAAGAAACACCCAGCACATTCGTGTTCTGACAGTTCTGGGTGTGTCTGGATGATTGACTTACTGAAGAGGGACGACCCACCCTGACCGTGGGTGGCACCAACTAATAGGCTTGTAATCTGGATGAAATGAAAAGGGAAAGGAGAAGAAAGTCTCAGTTTTGTTTCTTTGGGGACACTCCAGTCTTTGTCATTGCCTTTCGGCCTCCATCTGCAGGCTTCCAGCACAAACTTCCGATGTAGACCTGCTGGCTTTTCCATATAGACACACTGGACTCTGCAATAAGCTCCATGTCTCTGACATCTGACTGAATCCTCAGGCTCTCCAGTGAGCAGATGACCTTTCTGCATCCTTCCATCTCAACTCTGCAGGCAGTCATCATAAACCTATAACATTATGTATGTATATATATATATATATA
>NW_022900926.1:21922150-21939550 GCF_012274545.1 Fukomys damarensis | reverse complement strand
ATATATATATATATATATTCTTCTAGTGAGCCCCAACTGATATAGACACTGAGCTAAAGCTGCATCCTGGTGACAGGAGATGACATATTCTTAAGAGAAGCCTCTCTCTGACATGTGCGCACACACACACACACACACACACACACACACACACTTCTCCCCTTGACATGTCTCTGATGTCAAGCCTCTCAGAACTGAAGTCTGAGTTGCTGTTTCTGCTTGCCCATCTCCACTTAGTCTTAGTCTTTTAGGTCCAGGTTCTTCTGCCCTGACTGCTCCACTAAGCCTGCTCTGCCAAGAGTCTCAAGGCTGCCCTACTTACCAAGGCCGAGCCCCTTCCCTAGCTTAGTCTTATTATGTTTCTGCGGCATTTGCTCCTGTTGATCATTCTAGCTCTAAAACACTTTCTCTTTGTCTTAGTCACTTTCTTTGTCACTGGAACAATACCTGAAACCCACAGTTTAAAAGAGGAGAGGTTCATTTTGACTCACAGCTCACAAGTTTCAGTCCTTGCAGGGCCAGTGGCATGGTGGAAGGGCCTGGTAAAGAGAAAACCTGCTCGTGTCATGGCATCCCGGAAGCAGAGGGAGAAGGGAGGATCTGGGGCGGGAGATATTCCCTTCCAGACTATTCTCCCAGTGGCCTGCCTCTTCCAAGCAGACCCCACCTTCTAACAGCAGATTTATCTATAAACTCATGAGTGGACTAAGCCCCTCATGAATACAGCACCCTGTGATCTAATCATCTCCCAAATCTCCACTTTTGAATGTAGAAGGCTTTGGGGGGAAGGTCTAGTTATAAACCATAATACTCTCATTGGCTTTTACACAGCTCTCGTGTGTTTCACTCTGCCCGTCTGCCCAGTCCTTCTCAGTTTCTTTCTTAAGGTCCCCTAAACACTTGTGGGGTCCATACTTCTTGACCACCTCATGCTTACTTATTATTTCTCCTACCCTGAGGATGGCTTTGAAGTGTAACCTTTTACACTCCCCTATTTCCTGAGCTTCTGATCACGATAGACCAATTGCTCACGGCCTATTTCCACTCACTGAATGTGTTTAATCTAAGCTTTGCCCACTCTTGCTCCTTCCTGTCCTCCTCCTCTGTGAGGCTCTTCTTTCTGAGCCCTGAACTGCAACACCACCTACCCTCTCACTTCCCCACCATCAGCACATTCTGCGCGTCCCCTTCCTCACAGATGTCTCTTGAGCCATGTATGTCTCTTTGTCCTTACACTCACTGCTCCTGGGCTGCCTTTTATTCTGGCCCAGTAGCCATGATACGATTCTCTTGGGGAGGAACTGAGAGCTATGCATAACATTGTTGCTGTTAATGCAAATAGAATAATTCCCTTCTTTATCCTAGTAATTGCTTCCCATCTGCTTCAGAATCAAGTCCAAACTCTTGGTATAGTCTCAACATGCTTTGTGATAGCTCCTGCTTTCTTTTCCAAATCTATCTTTGCCACCCCACATCGTCTACCGTGGAATTGTGTATCCAAGAGTCCTAGTGATGTCCTTTACTGTTCTGAACATCTTTTGCCCTTCTTTCAATGCCAGGCAAGTGTTATGTCCTCTGGAAAGGCTTCCCTTCTGCTACCTCCTGCCCGGGTAGGTGTCTAACACTTAGAATCCTGCTCCTTTCAGACCTCTTGCAATGTGTGTCAACTTTTGTCTACTTGGCTGAATTTCTCTTTAAGGGCAAGAAAGGTATTGTTTCATCTGTTTCCCTGGGGCATACACATGGACGTCTCCTTCCAAAATTACAGCTGGAATGAGTGATGGTTTGGCTGGAGTGAGTCTGTTGGAAACTGGTGTGGCTTTGGAGGAGTAGGGAGTGTGTGTGTGTGTGTGTGTGTGTGTGTGTGTGTGTGTGAATCAGGAGGTTTATCAACTCCTCCACAGTCTAGAACTAGCTCAAAAGTAATTTAAATAAAAAATGAGGAGAAGTTCATTTTTTTTTTCTGATCCACCCACATTCTCATTTCACTGCTACCTGGGAGACTAAAAACCATATAACTTTCTGTTGCTTGCATGACCGTGTCAAAAGATCTGAAACATGCCATGCGTGAGCTGTCTCTCCTGTGAGTCTGCCACCCACAGGCTCAGACTCCTCCAAACCTTTGCTTTTTTCCTCTTAATTCTTCTGAAACACATTACATATGCCTGGGAGCTTTTTTTCCTGGAACAGCTCTCCTCTGATGAAAACATCCCCTTCATCTTATTCAAACTTCCCATCCCCCAGTAAACTTCCATACATAAAACAAACTTGATAACTTAGAAAATTTTTTAATTAAGGTACCTGGAAGGAAGGCACAGAAAGGGACTTTAATATTACACTTAAAAGAAACAAACAGATAATTGGCCTGAGTCTTTCTTTCCAAAAGCATCAAAGTGAAATACATGAAATTGAAATCCAAATTGTAAAATAGAAAACAGAGTGCCTATTAGCATGAAATTGATGCTAAACAGGGCCTCAACAAACCCACAGAAAGACAGTTCTCCTTTGAAGCAAAGTAAGTGCTAGGTGTAATGTTTTTGACTTCATTTATTTTCTCTTAGAAACACTAATATAGAGTAGAAGATAAAAATCCAAAGGCAAATGATTAAGCTTAGTCTTACCATTACTAATAAGTTTCTTCATGGTTATTTAGCATCAAAGTCTAGATCCACTTAGTTTATAAGGAAAAGAATATTTATTCTATGACTATGTGAAGAAAGAAAATCATGGAATTAAAAATGGTATTGGGTAAGAGAACGTATAATACTGAGGAAGTTTTGTACATTTTGTGACCGGTCTTGGTGAGCAGCTGCCTTGCAGTTATAAAAAATAATTTTCCCAGGTGAGAGAAAGGCTCTAAGAGTCACTGTTTAGCCAGAGAATTTCTCTATGTTTAGTTCATGTTTTACTGATAAAATGAGAATGAAAGGGTGATTGTTTGGGCAAATTCCCCTTCACCGTTGATCAACAAAAGCCTAATTTTTCCTACAAGATCTCTTCAAATCTTCACCCCCCTTTTATGATCAATAAATACAGACATTAATACCTCTGCACTGTGACTGGGCTCCTGGCCATCTGTTGCTGTTGCCACTGCTGTTGAGACAACTTAAAAAGGAGGAAGTAATATCGAAGGGAAAATTGGAGGCATATTCACAGCAGAGTCTCATAATGATGCAGATTTTCCCTGTCAGTTTCTGTCCCACATTTATGCAGCTCCTATCCCTTCAAATGGTCTTCTCCGCCTCTTCTCCTGTCTCCTCTGACTGGTCTTTATCCACAGCCTTCAGGAGCTACGTTATACCTATGTATTTCTTTCTTTTTTTTTTTTTTTTTAATTCTTTTTATGGTACCAGGGATTGAACTTGGGTCCTTGTGCTTGTGAGGCAGGTGGCAGAACCACTGAGCCCATATATCTATGTATTTCTCATGGTGGTCTCAGCTTATTGTCCACCAATGCAATTGATTTCCTCAGGAAACATATTTTTTTAGATTTGGTTTCCAAAACTGGGAAATGAAAATGAATTCTCTGCTACTACCTGACAGCAACTCTTTCTTTGGAATATTACAGTTATCAGGAGTTTTTATGCTATTGATTTTGTGCCTTGGAGAAGGGCCTTTATGGAGGGGTGAGATCATTAATGGAGTTATTCATTGGGGGAAAAACTCTGGCACTGGATGTTTATGGAAAAACCAAGTAAAAAGAGCCCCAGAAGGTCTAGCAGGTTATTTTGTGGATATCATTACATTGATCTTAAAGTTTATATAGAGAAGCAAAAACCCAGGATAGACAATGTAATATTGAAAGAGAAGAACAAAGTTGGGGGACAGACATTACTCTATTTCAAAACTTACTGTAAAGCTATGATAATCAGACAATGCGGCATTGCTGGAAGAACAGAAAAAATAGATCAGTGAAGCAGAATAGCGAGCCCAGACCTATGTAAGCAAAGTCAACTGATCTTTGTCAAAAGAGCAAAGGCAATGCAGTGGAGAAAAAACAGTCCTTTCAAGAACTGGACATCCACATGAAAAAAAAGTAAATCTAGACACAGACCCATGCCCTTCATAAAAATCAACTCAAAATGGATCACAAACCTAACTAAAATGCAAAAGTATAAAACTTTTAGATGATAACCTACACGGATGAAAATGTGCATGACCATAGGTTTGGCAATGTCCTTTTATATGAGACACCAAAGATACAATCCATAAAAGAAAGAATTGATAAGCAGATAAATATTTCTGCTCTACAAAGACAATATCAAAAGAATGAAGACAAGCCACTGACTAGTAGAAAATATTTGCAAAAAAGATATCTAATAAAGGACTATTATCCCAAATATACAAAGAACCCTTAAAACTCAACACTGGGAAAAGAATCCACTTAATTAAAAATAGGCCAATGACCTTAACAGATGCCTCATCAAAGATGATTGAAAGACGGAAAATAAATATAAGTATAACTTGTTATTTAGAATTGTGATGCCTCTTGTTTTGCTCTTGTTACCCAGGATGGCTTTTGCTATTCTGCTCCTCTTTTTGTTCCATATGAATTTTGGGATTATTTTCTCTAATTCTATGGGGAATGCTATTTGTATTTTAATTGGGATTGAGTGCATTATTTCTATATATGTTTGAGAATAACACAAAATACAAATAAAGATGACAATAAAAGATAGAAAAAGTAAAATGAAGATGTAAAAAGGACTGGAGATGCAGCTCAATGCAAAGGCTCTAAATTCAGTCCCCAGTACCCACCCCCCAAGAGCTCTGGGGAGCTATGGAATGGGTCTCTGCTGAGTTTTTTTTTTCCTTTTTAAAAATTTTATTATTATATGTTTGCAGTACATAATGATCACATTCATCAGGGTGAATTGATGCATGCACATAACATATCTCAGTTGCTTCTTGAGCCTCTTCCCGTCTCCTCCTGCCCTCCTCTCTCCATCTCTTGGTCCCCTCCCTTTTGTGAAAGATCTATTTCCTATTCCCTACTATCTGTTTTTTTATTTTGCTACGATCTGATCATGTGAATGGAATAATTTAGGTTCTTTTGCATTTACTTAAGCACTTTTATTAGCCAGTATGAAGTCTGTTTTGGAGGAAGTTCCATGTGCTGCTGAGAACAATGTGTGTTTTGTTGTCATGGGGTAGAACACTGCAGATATCTAATAAGTTCATTTGTTGGTTCAACCTTAATATTTCTTTTTTAATTTTTCTAGTTGATTTGTCTGTTTGTGACAGTGGGGTATTGAGGTCCCCTACTATAATTGTCTTGATGTTTATCTGATCTTTATGGCCAGTAGTGTTTGTTTTATGAAGTATTATGAAGCCTTTGTTTGGTGTGCATGTCTTCATACTTGTTATTCCTTCCTGTTCAATTGTTCTCTTAACCAGTATGTAGTGACCTTATTTCTTTCTTCTGATGAGTTTTGGTTTGAAATCCACTTTGATTTTCAGCCTATGAATTTCTTTTGGAGTTAAATGTGTTTCTTATATAAAGCATATCGTTGGATTTTGTTTCTTGATCCCTTCTGCCCAATCTGTGTCCTTTGATTGGAGAATTGAGTTATTACTGAAACAGTGATTTATTCCTCTCATTGCATTATTTCCCTGTTAATTTTTCTTTCTTCTGTTCTTCTCCCTCTCCCTCTGCTTCTGCCTCTACCTTCCCCTCCCCTCCCCTCCTCTCTTTCCTTCTCCTTCTCCTTCTTTCTCTGCCTGGTACCAGGAATCGAACTTAGGACCTTCCGCTTGTGAGGCAGGCAAGGCACCACTGAGCTAAATCCCCAGCCCTCTTCTCTCTTCTTAATTGCTCACTCTGCCCGTGTTTTGGTTCTATTAGACCTGTGGCTTTGTTATCTTCATGATCTTTCTTGGATATCCTTGAGTTTTGTTTTGCAGTTGTTGTTGTTGTTGTTGTTTTTTGAGTGCTGGTTTGGTGGTCATGAATTTCTTAAGGTACTCTCTGTTATGGAAATAACCTATTTCTCAATCAATTGTGAAAGATAGTTTTGTGGGACATGACAATCTGGGTCAGAAGCTGTTTCTTTTAGGCTTGAAACACTTCACTCTAACCTCTCCTGGACTTTAAGGCTTGTATTGAAAAGTCTCCTGTAATTCTAATGGGTTTATAAGTGATTTATTCCTTTCCTCTAACAGCTTTCAAAATTCAGTACTCATGTTGGACTTCTAGAATTTTGGCATTGTTCTGTGGTTCAGTCTTAATCCTTTCCCAAAATGGAGCCTGATTAAATACTCTCTGGTAATATAATAGCTGTGTCAAGTTTCTTTTCCAACTCTATCCTGCCATGAAGGAGTCATTTTTGGAGTAAAACTCTATGCTGGTTATATGGTTTACAATAGCTATGAGTTTTCCTTGGAGCCAGAGCTGCTGGTCGGGTCCATTATTTCTCCCCAGCACTGCCAACTCTCCAGGCTTACCCTCTGTCTCGGGGCAGGAGCCTGGTCCATGATCAAGTTTGTTGGTTGGTCAGTGCCTCCGCTGCCTGGACCTGGTACCCAGGGGAATCAAAACACAGAGTGAGCTTGGAGTTGGTGAGTGGTTGCAGCCAGGGTGTAGAATCTATGAGTGTGGAATTGGCTGGGGGCGAACATCACACGTAGGTAGACTCCTCCATCTGTAGAGGGTGTGGGGCTCTGTCGAGGTTTTAAGTAGAAGATTTCAAGATGTCCAAGAGGTAGTTCCTAAATGTTGGATCATACGATGGAGAGCTCCACACAGAATTGGGCCGCAAGAGGCAGCGAGGAGTCTGGAGCTCTATTTTCCTTGGAGCTGGATTGGAAGGTAGACACTAAGGATTTTGGAGCAAGTTGTGCTAAGTCAGCTGTCACATGATCAGAAGCCAAAGCCTAGTGTCCAATGTTTGTGCACTTATTGTATTCTTTGAATTAATTTTCATTTTGTTTTCTGTGAACATTGAATAAAGTCCTTTCTTCAGTATTGGGGGATCAAGCACAGGGATACTCTACCGCTGAGCTACATCCCCATCCTCCCCCTTTTTATTGAGACAAGGTCTTGCTATAAACCCCCAGCTGGCTTCAAACTTGTGTTCCTCCTGCCTCAGCCTCCCTAGTGCTGAGATTACAGGTGTGTGACACTATACCAATCTCTCATCCCTTTTTATTTTTTATTTTGAGATAGGGTCTTGCACAGGCTGGACTTGATCTTGTAATCCTCCTACCTCACCCTCTTCATTAGCTGGGACTACCAGTATAATCTTTTTGAGAGCCAAAGGTATTTTAAAATATACTAGGAGCAGCTAAAAGGAAGGTGTAGGCCGGTTAGGTGTCTAGACCAAGAGTATCTTTCCTTTAAAAAAAATCAGATAGCAAATATTCTAGGTTTTTCAGGCCCTGTAGTCTCTGTCACCACTACTGAAGTCTGCTATTGTAGTGGAAAAGCAGCCATGGACAGCACACAGATGAATGAGTGTGCCTGGGTGTCAATAAAATGAGAGGGGGAGGGGGAGAGGGAGAGAGAAAAGAAGAGAGGAGAGGAGAGACAGAGACAGAGACAGAGACAGAGACAGAGACAGAGACTAAGAATAGTGCCTTTCCAATCCAATCTTCTGGGAATGAAAATCCATTGAGCCTTTCTGTGATTATCACATCATGAAGAATTGGCTTATTTGGCTTATCAGATATTTCCTCTGCATCAGAGTAAAGCAGCCACTACATATTGATTGATGACCACAGGCAGGCACTTTGCCAAGTACTCTGCATTTGTTTTTCTACTTACCCCTCCCTGGAAACTCTGGAAAATAGTATTATCCCTGGCTTTTACGAATGGGGACACTGAAGCTCAGAGACGCTAAATGTTCTACTGAGATCACCCAGTGATAAATGGAAGAGACTAGGGTGAGCTAAAAGAAGCTCTCAAAGCACAAAGTTCAGGGAGGTGAACTCTCTGGCTTGTGCAAGTGCAGGTACAAGCATGCGTGAACCTGAGATGAGCATCTTGAGGTCTGCACACTCAGTGCCTTGCTTGCCTGATGTTCAGCCCAGGAGCTATACTTGGGCCTCCTGACCCCAAGGCCTCAGCTCCCAACCAGGACAGTATAGCTGAGCATTCTGGGCAGTGATGCTAGGGCAGAGAAGTGTGGATTGGAATGAGGCAGAACAATGGTGGTCTTCAATGTTACTGGATGTAGATGGATACCAGAGAGGATTCTTTCAAACCTGGGTATTTCTTACACATTATAAAGCTCATATCTAAAAGTGTTCAACTTAAGTGTACAGAGTTGCAAAGAATACAGTGTTTACTTCTGCTTTATTTGAAATAATATTGATGCATCAGTTTTAATGTATTCAGTGAAGTCTCAGTAGCAGTGATAAGAAACACCAGTATATATGAGAGGAGCATTTCCCCCTTATTATCCCCCCTTCCTTAAACTCTCTGAAATCATATTTTAATTTCATTCTCTAGTAGAATTTTATCCCGTATTTTTCTTCTCTTCCTTCCCTCCCTCCTTTCCTCCTTTCTCCTTCCTTCCTTCCTTTTTCTTGGGACTTCAGACCAGGGATTGCACATGCTAGGTAATTACTCTACTGTTCAGCTATATCCCCAGCCCTCATCCTGTGCTTTCTATGCTTTAAATTCTTAAATTTATTTCTGAACCAAATATGTAAAAACGAATTGAAACTGACTTATTTGACTATTGGATCGTGAGTGTTTCAAAGACTTTCTTCTGAATTAAATTATCACAATTATTAGTCGTATTAAACTGGTGTTCAACACCATTGTATTACAAGTGTTAATAAATATAACAAGTGCTACTAAATATAAAAATAAAACTTTATTAGAAATATATCTTTTAAGGAGATAGAGTGGGCATTTAAAAACTTATTTTATACATTCACGAGATATGAGAAAGATACAGAGTCCAACTCCAATGTGTTAAGAAAACTTAGATTAAGAAATTTACTACAATAAGTAAATGTTTGGGATGAAGTTTTGTTGTAGAAAAGCCATCCACTTGTCCAAGACAGTCATGGTGTCACATAAGAACAGACCCCATGTATGTGCTGGTCTCATAAGATCATGTTATATCACCTAGAGACAGAGTAGCTGTCCCAGATTGTGTAAGTACACTCTGTGGTCTTCATGTAAGGATAAAATTACTTCACATCATATTTCTCAGGTTACCTTCTTGCCATTGATTATGACTATATATCCTAACAAAGCCACAGTGATCTGTCATGAATTTCAAATGATTTACCAGCTCTTCTTTCAAATGAACCAGAAGCTACCTCATCTGCAAAAGTATTTGTCACTCAGCCATTAGACACATTCACAGTCTCAACACCAACCCTGAAATCAGCTAAGGTTTGGATCTAGGGAACATAAACTCCTTAAACAACAAACTTCCAGAGTTGTTTCTCAGAAAAAGTCTCCGGAATCCAGTCAAGGTTGCTTTGGAACCAGCTTTCCAATAAATGTCATGCTCAGAAGAAGCCACCTCAACTGGTCAATAACCGTTTGATGTCCCCCACACCATGGTAATTCCCTAAGAGTGCTGTGACCCGCACAGCGTAGGATCTGAAGCTGGGGAGAGTGATGGGAGATGAAGAGATGAGACCAAGAAAGAAGGATACATACCAAGATTGTGCTTGAAAGTTGGGACAAGGTGGAACCATAGCTCTTTGGGAGCTAATGGCCACCTGGAGCACCACACACTATTTATAGTGGAAGAAAATCAGGAAGAGAAGGTGAGGCAAATAGTGCTACATGCCCTACGTGGCCTAGGCAGAACATTGCGTGATTGCTTTGTGATCCGGGCATGCACAGGAAGAGAACAGGGAAGGACACAATGTAACTGTCTCCCATGGCTGTGCCATTCAGAGTCTCCAATATCTGGAGGAGAAGAGAAAGGGATCAGGGAAGAGACGAAGGTCCAGCTCAGCCCATGGCACATCCTTTTAGCTATCTTTTATTTTGCTCCTTATGTATAATTTGGGTTGAAACCATGTGATATTTAAACTTGTATGTCTGATTTATTTCACTTAACATTATGGTATCAAAGTGCATCCATTTTCCTAAAAATGACTCAAGTTTATCTTTATGGCAAAGTAGTACTCCATTGTGCATAAATGCCACATTTTTTTTTTTTTTTGCAGTTTCAACTTCTTTATTGCAGTGTGATATTTTGTTTCAGAAAGCCATAGGAGTTGGAATGGTAGTGCTCTGATAAGGACCCACTGTCATGGAACCATCACAGTCAAATGTTTTCAATGTTCATTACCCTAAAATATTTTCTTTATTTTTTGTAGTCAATTTGTCTCCTTCCATTGTGTTCTGGAGAATTCTGATGCATTTCTGTCCTCCTAATTTTGCCTTTCCCAAAATGTTGCATTAATAAATATGAGCCACACAGTATATTGCCCTTTGAATCTGGTGTCCTTCTTATAAAGCATTTGAGGTCTCTGCGTATTCCTACATACATAAGCAGATCATTCATTTTTACTGCCGAATGGTGTTAAATTTCACAGATATGCCACATTTTCTTTAGCCCTTTTAATCCCTTTTCCAATTAGATATATTTTGATTCATTGAAGATATTTGAAATTATGAATGCATCTGTTCTAATATGATAATATAAAACATATGTGAATGCATAAGCTTTCACTTAATCATGAGTTTTCATTACATGAGTAAATATCTAGGAATAGAAAACATGGGTTATTGGTAAGTGTATATTTGACTTATTGTAGGAAATGGCCAAACTGTCTTCCAAAGTATTCACCTTTATTTTCCCAGCTAACAAAAATCATATGAGATTTAGCTCAGTGGTTCTGCTACCTGCCTCTCAAGTGCAAGGACCTGAGTTCAATTCCCAGTACCAAAAAAAAAAAAAAAAAAAAAAAAAAAAAAAGACAGATGAATACCACATTTTCTTTATCCATTTATCTGTTGATGGATATATAAGGCACTTTCAAGATTTAGCTATTATGAATTGTGCTTCTATAAACACAGGTATGCTTATATCACTGTATTACGATCTTTTTAACTCTTTTGGGAAGATACCTAGAAGAAGAATAGGTAGGTCAAATGGCATTTTTAGTTTTAGCTTTTTGAGAAATCTCCATACTGATTTCCAAATGCTTGTACTACTTCATATTTCCACCAAAAATGTAGAAGGGTTACTTTCTCCTATAGCCTCACCAGTATTTGTTATTGTTTGATTTATTGATGCTGGATAGGCAGAACCAATATAATCAAAATGGGTATACTTCCAAAATTGATATACAGATTTAATGCAATCTCAATAAAAATGCCAACAGTATTCTAAACAGAACTGGAAAAGATAATCCTAAAATTCATATGGAACCAAAAGAGACCCATAATAGCTAAAACAATCCTAGGTAACAAGAGCAAAGGAGGAGGTATCACAATCCTGGAATTGAAGTTATACAGTATTACAAAGCTACAGTGTTAAAAACAGCATGGTACTGGCACAAAAACAAACATGAGGATCAGTGGAACAGAACGGAGGATGCAGAAACAACACAAGCACATTCAACTGTTTGATCTTTGACAAAGTGGCCAAAAACATGCACTGGAGGAAAGACAGCCCGCCCACTGTACGGCGAACCCGTCATTCACAGCGCGGCCGCAGGGGAAGCTGGGAGCCCTGCGCTGACTGGAGTTTGGAGCTCTCAGTCGCGTGCGCTTCTGAGTTCTGATTGTGTCTTAGTGTCAGTGTTGGACCAAGCAGTGGAGCAGCTGTTCCAGGTAAACCGCGACGGCCGCCGGTCGGGGAAAGGGCCAAGCAGCGCCAGGGTTGCTCAGCTAGAGCCTCCCCTGCGTCTGCAGTGAGCAGGCCTCGGGGTTGCGCGTGTCCGTGGTGGGTCTCAGTCCCTGTGGAAGTAGCTGTGAAAAGTACAGGTTCTTGGGCCCTGGTCAGTGGAGTGAGAGTGGAGGCTGGGGCTTGGGCCAGTTAGGTTTCAAGGGAGCTTTAGTTGAAAAGAGTTTTTGTGAAGGGGTGGCATTTTCGCCAAAAAATCACTGTGGTGTTTGAGGTGGGAGCCGGGAGCAATGGTCCGCATTGAGAACCCACACTCCACACATCCTGCTCTTCTGACTGATGTAAGCAGCCTGCGAGCCACACAAGAACATTTTTTGCTTGCTTTGGTGGTTTTGAGACAGAGTCTGGCCTTGTCCTCACTATGTATCCTAGGCTGGCCTTGAACTTGCTGCTGTCTTCAGGTCTCAGCCCCTGGAGTGCTGAGATCACAGGCACGTGCTACCATGCCTGGCCCCTTAACAAGCGTTTTACAGGTAGAAATTAGCATTTTATTTTGCAGGTGGGCTGGCTTAGGATCAAGCATGTTGAGAATGGTCTATTATGACAGTGATTGAAACTGAAAACGAATCTGCTATAGATTTTATTTACTCATTTAAAACTAAAGATGTGGGCTCACCAAGAACCTTACATTATAGCGGGGATTTGGACACATTAGCTAAAAGATGGCTAAAATAAAAAATGTCGACTTATGCTATATGGTGGAGAGCTAGTCTAAGAGGGCTGGAACTAGATTTAAATTTTGCTTTCTTTAAAGCAGTAGTTCACAAAGTGTGATCCCCAGGCCAGCAGTATCATTTGAGAACTAGCAAGGCCTGGTGGCAAACACCCATAATCTCGGCTACTCTAGAAGCCAAAGCAGGAACATCTGAAGTTCGAGACTAGCCTGGGCAATTTAGTGAGACCTTGTCTCAAAATTAAAGTTTTTTTTTTTAGACAGAATTTTAATATTTTTCAAACTGGCTTTGAACTTGTAGTGATCCTCTTGCCTCAGTCTCTTGAGTACTGGGATTATAGGCGTGTTGCTAGCAAACCCAACACAAAACAAAAATGTTTTAAATGTGGGGCTGGTGGTGTAGTACAATGGTGCTTGCCAAACCTATGCTAGGTTCAGTCCCCATTACTGCAAAAAAAACAACAGAGCTGCCGAATCAAAAACCAGGGATGTGGGCCAACAAGCTTACCCAGACCTCCAGGTGTTGGTGATAGAAACTAAGGTTTGAAAATTGTTTCCTTATAACAGTAAAGGGCATTGACTGACTTTAAGTGGGAAGATGAAAAGATTGTATATGTATGTGAAAATGCCAGTTTAGCTACAGATTTAGTAATTGAAGGCACCACTGTATATTCAGGAGGGAGACATGGTTAGCTTGAAAGAGAAAGTAGTGACAGTCCCTACAAAGCTCCTCTGTTCATGTAATGGCCTGATTCTGAGAGGTAGTGAAGACTAATTTGTGTGTGTGCTTGGGAAGAGGCGGCAAAATATTGCCTGAAGTGAGTACCTGCTATGTCCCTTAACCGATGCTAGAGCCCTTTCTTTGTACATACTGTCTAAAAAAAAAAAAGAGTATACTGTATATTTTTGTGACTTTATAATTTTATGAGTTTTGCTCCACAATTTTCCAGCTGTGTGACATTGGGCAAGATTCCCCAAAACTTCCACAACCTCAGTTTTTCTGACCATTCTGTGCCTTCTCCCCCCACCCAATGCCCACGCATTCTGTGTCCGTGTCTTTTCTGACCTGCTCAAAAGTACCTACTTGAAAGTATATCACTGTGAGTTCAAGGCAGCTGCATAGCAAGACCCAGTGTCAAAAAAAGGGGGAATAGGAGCCAGAAATGTGGCTCATTGGGAAAGCGTTAGCCTGGCACAGGGCCTGGGTTCCACCCTCAGTTCCAAAAAACTTTTAAAAATCATCATAGCCTTAGCCAATAGTCACCATAGCCACACATAGTGTGTAGTTTAGAAGAGACATTATACTTTCTTTTAGATAGTTGTCTGTGAGAGAATTTTCTACTGGTTGAATATATTTCAGTGTAAAAAAAAAATGAAGAAAAAAATAAATGGTGTCGGGAAACTGGCTATTCACATGCAGAAGATTCCATCTAGACCCATATCTCTTACCATGTACTTACTAAACTAAAATCAAAATGGATGAAAGAACTAAATGTTAAAACAGAAACACTTCACCTATTAGAGGATAAAATAGGTAAAACTCTTGAAGTCATAGGCATAGCAAGGACTTTCTGAACAGAGCCCTGGCTGCACAGGAAATAGTACCTGGAATTCATAAACAGGATCACATTAAATGAAAAAACTTCTGCACATCAACAGAAACAAATAGATTGGAAATAATCAACAAAATGAGAAAAAAATTTGCCAGCTATTCCTCAGACAGAGGACTGATAGATAGAAAATATAAAGAACTGTTTTGAAAGATGGGATTGGGGATGGGAGGAGAGATAAAGAGGCACCAGTCAGGTTGAGTGGTAGGGGAGGAACGAAGCACCCTAAAGAGTTAATCCAGTTTTGACTGTGTCTGGCCTCCCGTGTTACAAACCAGGCACTGACTCCCCAGCACAGGATTTAAAATAAATGTTTTTGTCTTGTACACAGTTATCTAAACCAATATAGGCTAGCAAATAATGCATTTTTGTGTGTGTGTGTTTGTGTGGGAGACAGTATGTTGGGTGGAGCTTTTACTCAAGAATTAGATCAAGAAAGGAACTCATTAAGATTAGAATGAGAGGTTGACAAAAAGAGGTCAAGATTAGAAGATGCAGGGCTATTTGGAAGAAGGCAAGAGGATTTAAAATCCAGAGAGGAGGATGCTTCTGTATTCCTGGTTTAAGTTATTAGCACTGAGTTAGCTGTAGATGTTCCTTACTCTTCCCCAATTGAATTAAAATGTCCTTAGAGCAGGAGTAATGCAGTTCAGTTCTGTTTCAACTGGAGTATTTGCTCTTCTGAACTTTCAAAACTCCTAAGGGTTTTATAGAACATGTGAACAATTTTACTGTCATATGGAAAAAGGTGTGTCTCTGATTCGTCTACTGGCAAATTGACTGTTCTTTCTTAATTCAGGGAAAAGTTTGCCATCGTCCTTCTGAACACTTACTGATGTAATTAAAAATCACTTTTGTTAGGAGGTGGAAAATCAAGTTAATGTTTAAAAACACTCTGAATGCCATGTGAAGTAACAAAATTAATTTTAATTCTTTGCTTGATGTACAAGTTCATGAAGCTCTATTGTTGACTCATTTTGAATATACAATTTTAAAATTGAAGAAAATATTTGTAAATTGCTTTCCTATTTTTCAGCAGAGCTTTTAATTGTATTCACCCAGTGAAGTCATTCGCCTGCCTATTTATAGAAATTCTGCTTCCTGATTGTGGTTCTTAAGCATATGTGTGTATCTCTCGTCATTAACACAATCTTTGTGAAAACAAAAGCAAATGTTACCCTCACACAAGTGTAGAATAAACTTGTGCGTGTGACACCGGGTCAGAGAAGTCGTCCAAGACAGAGCTTTCCCTTATTAAACATGATAACCTGCTCCTGCTGAGGCCTCCCAGGTCATATTGCCAAAGGATAATCCTGGTGTTGATTCATGAAATAAAGTAGATGGGAGAGGGCTCCTTCTTGGCTTTGACTCTCATTATTTTAACAGCCCCCCCTTTCATCCCAAAATATAACTCATTAGCAAATGCCACCTAAATGGTACTTCCTTTGTGACTTCGCAGCTGTCATTGTTATGCATTCATCAGGGCCCAAGTGCTCTTCTGTGTATTTCTGGAACGGCTTTATCTGCTTTAGCTGAGCAAACGGAGCTGTTTAAGCTGTTAAAATACAGTACCATAGTTATTTGTTTTTGCATCTTAATGGAAGGTTCGGGCTGGTTGGTTCTAGGAATAGTGTGGAAAACAGACCTAGAGCCTGTCTCCCGCAATTAAGTGGGATGCGCTGGGGGCGCCAGCCACCTCCGTGGAAGGGCGCCTTGGCTGCTCTCCTACCGTCTCAGCCAGCTCCGTGCTTGTGGGTAGTGGGCTGGGAGGCGAGGAGAGGCGGGGTGAAAAGTTAATTAAGGCACAGGGCGTTGCACGACCCTCTGCTTGAAGGAGCACGCTGCTAGTTTCTGCGGCGTCCATTGGATTTTGGACTTAGCCTTGCATTCGAGTATTTCAAGTGAAGTCCAAATGGGACAACTGAATAGAAGCTCCTGCCACCTCCAGGTCAGCCTGCAGCCGCCTCCTCCCTGTGGGCCCCTGGAGGGGGTTGCGCTCGCCTTGTAACTCTCCCTGTGCGGGGGCGGGGTGGGATGGCGTGAAAGAGCAAAAGACACACACACACACCCACACACACACCCACCCACCCCAGCAAGGGGAAGGAGAAAAACCGTTGGAAAGGAGAAAGTCCATTCTGAACAAGGTCCCACACTTAAGTTTTCACTATCTCTGCAAATTGGGGCGCTGGCTGGGCCAGGGATGTAGCTCAGTGGCGCCCCGCCTGCCTGGCAAGTGCAAAGTCCCGAGTTCTATCCTCAGTACCAGAAGGCGGGGGGGGGGCTCAAATTAGGGCGCCGGCCTTGCTCAGGGCATTGAGATGGCACCAAGGCCCCCAGGTGACGTCACCAAGATGCCCAAAGTAAATCTGCCCCACCTGCACCTAGAGTGCTCACGCTGACAGCCACAGTAAGGGACTCTGAGGAACTATACAGGGGTTGAGACAAAAGCCATAAACTGAACAAGCACTGTGGGAAGGGTGGAAGAGGAAGGCGTTGTTTCAGAGAATTTGAGTGCCAGGGGTTCTGGTTCGACTCCATTTCAGTTCATGATACTGTGACCAACGTGTATCACACAAGTATTCTGAGTCTTTCACACCTCACGAGGAGTGATTTCTCTCAGTCTGATAGTTTGCTTTCTCCCATCTTTAAAGTTACTATAAAATAATTATAGGTCATTATATCTTTAGGATTTTAAAATAATAATTTTAACATTGAAATTCAAAATTTCAATAAAAAATATTGAAATTTTTCAACAGTAACATTTTTATCTGGTTTGCTTACAATGCTTTTTTTCCTATTGCTATCAGCCATGGCTGTCTTGGCATGCCTGTGGTACTTGCATGAAAGGCTTAATTCCTAAAAGTGACTTCCAAAAATAACTAGAAGAAAATGTGAGTGAATGTATTTATACTCTTGAAGTTGAGAGAGTCATTTATATGTACACATGTGTAATTTTTTTTTAATGGGAAAAAAACTTTTCCCAGTAGAAGTTGGAAAAACTCTTTCAACAGTATATCAGACAAAAGGTTAATATCAATACATAAAGAAATAGAATCAATACAAAATTTAAAAGCTGTTAGAAAAGAAGGAAAGGCCATTTTTCAAAGAATTAAATTATAAATGATAGTTAATAGAGAATTGTTCAACTATTAATCTATGACAATAGATATTTGAAATTTTTTTAGATTCAATTTTTTTCAGCTTTAATTGAGTTTATTGTTTAGATTCAATTTTTGCCTTTTTTAAAAGTGTGTTTTTTTTTGTTTTTTTTTTTTTTTTTTTTTTTTTT
>NW_022900926.1:21878788-21922112 GCF_012274545.1 Fukomys damarensis | reverse complement strand
AAGACCCCCGTTAAATCCCTGGTTCTCATTTTTTTTTTTTTTTTTTTTTTTTTTGAGACAGGGTCTCACTATTTAGTTAAGGCTGGCTCCAAACTGGTGGCTGTCCTCCTGCCTTAGCCTCCTCAGTGCTGGTATTATAGACAGGTATGTGCTAGCATGCCAGGTCAGACATTTGAAATTTTTTCATTTCATAGCCTGACAAAATTTTATCAGTGTTGGCAAAGGCGTAGGGGAAACAGCTGCTCAAGCTGACTGACTAGCAGCTTCTCAGAGGGCACTGGACATCAGTTATTAAGATTATTAAAAGTGAAGTCTTTGATGAGGCATTTACTTATAGGTATTCATCCTGAGAGCATAAACGACACAGACATACCTGTGTTTATAGGAATAATGGTTACTGTTGTTTATCATAGTGAAAATTGCTAATGACCTAAATGTTCAATAATAGAGGGTTGGTTAAATCCATAAATACATATTCAAAACATATAAATACTATAGTAAGTAAATGCATATTAATTGGTATGTATACTTAATACATATGTATACAAACCCAGGACCTCTTATGTGATTGGTATGTGCTTTACTACTGACTTAGTCCTCCAGCCCCTAGATAGTATTTTTAAGTGAAAGATAGCACGTGTAGTTTGGAAAAGCAATACAGGTTTGGTTTAGTGCATGAAATCAGAAGCCTATGGAGTCAGTGGCTTTTCCCCTTCTTGGCTCCATGACTTGGAAGCTGTGTGGCCATGAGTAAGTTACTTAATGTGTGAGGGTGGCAAGGAATATTGAGCTACAGGGATGAGAGATCAATCTGAGATTCAAGTACAGTTTGGGCCCAGAGCCTGCATTCTTAGCCACTGGGCTGTATTGAGCAAAAGTAAAAAGGGAAGAGAAGGAGAGACAGAGAGAGAAGAGGGGAGGAAGGGGGACGGAGTGGGGGAGGGAGAAGGGGAGGAAGGAGAGAGAGGAAGAAGGGGAGGGGTAGGGAGGGAGTGAACACAACGTAGGGCAGAGCAGAGTATAGAATCCACCATGTTTTAGGTACTTTTTTTCAAGCCAAGATTTTATTTCACCTTTGTCATGAGCATTTAGCTCCATACCTGGTACCTAAGGGACACTTACAAATGAATGATCCAACAGCTCGCAGGCTGGTGCAGAATGGAAATTTTTCTTAATAATCAAACCATCCGCTGGATGCTTAGATTTGGAATTTGGAAAAAGAATAAAAAAAGCAGGGTAGACTCTGGCCAGAGGAGTGGAGGCCCATGTGGAATAATGGCAGTGAAGGGCTCTATTTCAGAACCATAACCTCTCTTTAAGCCTGCTTGAACTATGTATTGGTAGTTCCTGGGTCTCTAATTAGAGCCCAAGTATTTCCTTCTGTTTCCTAAAGGGTGGAGAACTGCCTGAGGTTGTCACCATAGGCCTTTCCCCTTCTAATCAGGCAGATGGCAGCTGCAGGAAGTGGCAGCCTAAAGCAGCAATCACAATGCAGTGTTGACAGCAAAGTCTTCAGCTGCACTAGCCTGTGCCCATTAGTGTCTTTATTTTATTTACTTTATTTTATCAGTCCATGTTTGTAGTATATGTTGATTACATTCATTGTGGGGAGTAGGTACATGTATATAACACATCTTAATTCTTTTAATTCCTCTCCTCTTCCTTCCATCCTCTCAAAATCCTCTTCCCATTTAACAAACATCTACCTCCCTACTTCCTATTGTCTAGCTTTTCTTTTGCTCTTTAAATTATTTATACTTTGGATTTCTCCTCTAAAAGAAAATGTGTGGTGTTTAAGCTTGTGCATCTGATTTATTTCACTAAACATTATTGTCTCAAGGGTGCATCCATTTTCCTACAGATGACACACATTTATCCTCCTTTACATTCTGAATCTGAGATAGTAGTAGTTTTGGTCAGTTGTACTTTCTATATTAGTTAAGGACAAATTCAACAACTTAAGACAACAGCTATTTGATTATATGAATATATTAGTCCCAAATAGGAAGATGCTTTAAAAAAAATTCTTCTAAATGAAAAATTCCTCTTTGAAACTTACAATTCATTGCTGCTCTTGAGAATCTCAAAATTTCACAGACTGAAAATGGCTTAAAGTATGTATGGCATTTGCATTTGTGTGTTTATTTTTTATGTGGAATATGGTAGAAAAAGAAAATGCACCTAACTTATTAGGAGTGCTCTATAACTCTCAGGATCTATAAGGGAAAGGGGGCCAGGAAATGTATCTGCCACAAGAGATATTTTCCTTTGATAAGACAGACTTAAAGGTTGACTGTAGCCTCCCTTAGTGAGGGCGATGTACTATTCAGATGTGATGATAGAGAGAAAGCAGATAGTTTAAGGACAGTGCCACTGAGCCCTTTGGGAAGTTGGCGAGTAGACTGTGTTGCTTCTGTGGGCATGAGCTGCAGACCCATCCATGAACCTCTTATTAGAATAGGGACAGTGTCCAACCATCCTTAATTGCTGAAAGACATACACCTGCTGCTTAATTTACTTGGTGTCACCTGTGAATTACGGCTAATATTAGACAGCAAGACCATTTGCTCAGTCAGTTTTCTTTGTTTGTTCAGCCACCCTCACACCTAACCATCCATCCAAAAGATTGAGGGTGATCACTTAAAACTGAATACAATGGGCTGTTTCTGTTGGTACAGACATTCCCTCTTGGAAAGTGTGAAATGACATGGTTTATGGCTAAATGGATTATATTTTTCCATCAAAACCTTATAATTGAGAGCTTGCATCTGCTCACATTTTCAGGAGAAAAATTACAAACAGGACTGAAATATTTAGCAAAATCAACATCATAACTAAAACCCCACAAACTTAATAAACTATAACATGAAATAAACTATAAATAAGCTATAAAATAAACTATGAGTAGAAGTACATTCCAAGACATAGAATCTTAGGGATGGGAGGGATTTTTATAATCTTTTCTTTACCCCACAACTGATAACAAACCAAGCTCAAAGAGAAGCAAGAACTTGCTTAATGTTATTACATAACTCAGAAAGTTAAGGTGACAATCTGTTCTCTAGGGTTCTCAGGCCCCTATTTCTTTTCTGATACCATATTTCCTCCATCAGAAAAATCTGAACACACTCGATCTATCTGCCTGTCCGTTCGTCCGTCTGTCCATCCACTCAACCACTGACCCATCTGTCTGTCTGTCTGTCTGTCTATCTATCTTCTAAATACCTGTCTGATGAAAGAAATTTCCCTTCCCCCGTTTGAGTCTGCTGAAATATACAGATAATAGGCTAACAAGAGAAAAGACATACAAGTGCACAATATGCATGAGGGCTTCCAGGAAAGTTGAAACTCATTGACATCTGGAAGGTTAAATGTCCTCTTTACAGGGGAGAAAGAAGTGGAGGCTGTGGACAGTTTTAGGGGAAGAGAAAATGATTTTTAGGGAATGTGAATGGGCCTAAAGGACAGATAATAGGTTGGGATGAAGTATGCTGGGTTCTGGGTGTCTTGTCAACTCTTGTCTTCCATCATTCTGCTAATCTTGGAGATCTGGTCTTTAGGTAGACGGGAGCTTTGGAGAAAGTCCCTCTTGCACTTTTGAGGGGAAAGAGGGACAACATATGGGGGAGCACATAAAAAAGAAGGTCCGGGAGACCCTGGTTTTGAGGGTGTTTTAATTAGAAGTTCTCAGCATGGCACACTTGGAGCTACTGCTTCTTGAGCCCCAACCTTATCTATCGCACTACTTAAATAAGAGGCCACAGAACACTGTAAAATGTGCAGACATTGTAAAAAGATACAGCTGTAGTTCACATGGCTAAATTTATAGCTAGCCAAAATAAATGTGAACAGAGTAACTGGTTTAACAATTGTTTGCTCTGTCAAGATCTAGTAAAATATGGAAAGAATGATGTTGAACTCTTTTTCTCTTAATAAAACTGCTCAGGAACTTTCAAGCCAGCAATTAAGAGGCCTCCGTCGTCTGCCTGACCTGCCTCCATCCATTCCTTCTTCCTTTCCCCAGCTTTGGGTTCCTGCCTCTGCCCGGCCCCTGAGCAATGTCTGTACCCACAGATCTGAGCTGCATTCCACCTTCTTGCTCATGGTCAGCACTGGCAAAGGGACACAACTCAGGGCAGGATCATGGGGCCACGGGGAGATTGGCTGAAAGATAACTCCCCAGGCGAGATTCCTTTCTGAGGATGAGATCAGCTGTAGCTCCCCATTGCTGGCCAGTGAGCTCCCAGTGAAGCTAGCCTCATTTATTATTTAAGTCCATTGATTTATTTCCCTTGTTTGTGTCCAAAAATGGATACATGGGGACAAATCCATCCTTCTCTCCCTCTCCTTGTCTCCCAGTACATTCTTATTAACCCCTTTATATGCAGGCTCTCTGCTTAGCATGGATACTGCAATCAGTGTGAATTTAGAATCTCTCACCAAAGGTGCTTAAGTATACAACACTGTTTCTCAACATGGTTTTTTATTATCACGGCCCCTTTTAGACTTTTTCTAATGCCCATTGTGAAAATTTGATGCTATACATATACTAGCCATACTTTTCATTGTAAATATGTACATTAAATAGACTTTTTTCATCTTCCAAGTAACAATGTTTGTCTTGGAGTCCGTGCTGTGTCCACTGAGAGTGATTCAGGGAAAGAGACAGAAGCAGTCATCTTAATGCCATGCACTAGGGGAAGGGCATTCCCAAGGCAGGGGCACCTACTCATGTACAAAAAGTTGGAGCATGGCAAATGCCTTTACAAAAGAGCCATTGCAACAGGTAAGAAGTCTTACCTTATTTGGTTTGAATCTTTCCTATTCAGTTCTTTTCTCTCTTCCAGCCTACAGAAGACTGAAGGCTTTGTGGGATAGCGAGCGGGTATGGAGCTCTGGTCAGAAGCCTTGGTTTTGTAGTAAACTGTCTTTTCTGTCATGTCTCTCAAATGTCTCCCATCTTTCTCATCTTTGCTGCCATTTTCATGAGCCTTCATCCTCTCTGCTTTGGGCAATAATTTTTCTTACACATCTATGGAAGACCCATAATATTTCAGGTATTTTCTATTATAGACTCAGTCAGCATAATCACCCTGTGGGCTAGGGCTTAATGGCTTCATTTTATAGAGGAGGAAATGGAGGCTCAAGAGTTTTAGTGACCTGCCCGAAGCTAGACGCTAATAAGATGCAGATACAGCTGGCACTCAGGCTCAAGTGTGTAACTTACACCTGTGCTGCTCCTCTGAGCTCTTAAAGTATTTTGAAAATTTTTAAAAGTGCCAATTGACTACATTCTCTTTCAAAATAAAACAAAGAAAAGGAGACATTACAGGTTAATAGTCTCTCCTCTCTATTCTTATTCTCTGGTCTTATTTTTCTCACCTTCTAAAGCTAACCACAGGTGTAGATTCTTCCAGATCTTGTTCTAGGCATTTTGTAATCTGTATTTGTTTGTGGTCCCTGCAATCACAATGCCTGGACTCATTGTCCTGTCTCGATGACCCCCACCCCCGCTCCCCATGACACAGGCAGCAGTATCTTGTATGTGACCAAGCAGCTCTACCTGGTAACTCGTTGGTTACAAATCCTTCCTATCAAGTAGGCTTATTATGTGCAGACGATTCTCAAAAAGGACAACAGCCTGAAGGACATTCCCAGGGTGAGGGACATTTTCAATACAGTGATACCATCATCACCTTACACAGAACCAATCAGAAAAGTGCTACTTTGGACCAATTAGAAACAGGCTATTTTCAATCCTTTATTTGAATCTGTTGCTGTTTATTGGCCAATCAGAAGATGCTCTTTCAATCCTTCATTTGCAGCTGGGTTTAACCAATCAAAAATTTTGAACCTTCATTTACATGTAATAGGAATCCAACACGTTTTTTGATAGGACAGTTTCTATATAGCTTGACACCCAGTGAGTGTTTGATAGGATGAATGCCTTCTTTGCATGAAAGAGAGATAACCTAGGAATTTGGATGCAAAAGACCCCTTTCCCTCATCTTTGGCTGGTTGTGAGCCTCTTCATTGGCCTGCTGTCACTCTGCAGATCATACTTCTTTTCTGCCTTCAGTCAAAGTACACTTTCATTGCTTTCACTGTGTTTCTTGTCCAATTCTTTGTTCATGACACCAAGCACCTGGAAAGAAGTCCCCTGGGACTCTCCATCCAGTAACATTTCTATTCTCTGCTTTATACCATGGAGCAAATATTTAATATGCTCCACTTTGTTTAGGTTTCTAACTCTTCTTGTTTTGGCAATTTCTCTTTATCACCTCTTTCCCAGAACATTTAGGTCCTTTTCTTTAATGGTGATTCTTTTTTGTAGCTGCTTAGGAAAGTTATTTAGGTAAATAACTATTTGGTTATTTGGTTCACAAACTCAATTCTCTCTCCAATCCTGGTTGCAAACTGAACTGGATGAGAACGGAGTCAAATTTCCCCATAAGGTCAACACTGACCCTAACCACTGAATTTTATTCAGTTCTTGTTGAACTTGGTTTGCAGCCAGAATCGTAGAATTAAGTTCATGAACTGAGGTGCCACTGTGTCAGTTTGTGCTGCACAGTTAGCTTAATGTAGCTCCTTTCTATGATGATGTAATTTAGTTCTTTTAAAAAAAGAGTGCACTCTGTGGTTTGCAGTCACACATACCACTCTCCTCCTTGCCACCATAGGGTGCATGTCACTTATCCTGTTTTATCCAAAATGCCTTTGGCTTCTGATGTTAAAGAGACTGGACAGAAAGGGCAAAGAATGGAGGGGCGAGGGAATGTGGGTAATGTTTTTGTCAAGTGTGCTGCCTCCATGAATTCTTTGTGTCACAGGACTCCTGGTATGAATCCCAGCCAGTACTTCTTTCAGTCATTCCTCTAGAAGCCCTTCTGTCCTAGGACCCAGATGTAGTGGAACAACTGGCCACACGGTGGCAGCACTGTCTCCTTGGCTATGATTAGCACAGGGGGTGCTTTTGCTTTAACTGCAGGAGGACCTTCACCCCTGCTCTTTTCACCCCCAGTACCTTCAGAAACAAGCCATTCTCTGAGGAGCAAGAGTGCTGTGCAGTACTTATTACAAAGAGATTTCTCAAGTTAATATCTTGGAAACGATGAGGTTGGGCATTAGGGGGCACCTTTCCGTCTTTTCCTAATAGCCTATATTTTATTTTTTTATTTTAATTTTTTTCCTCTTTGAGTTTATTGGTACATTTTAGGTATACAGTACAGTTACATTCATTATTGGGGTCTTGTACCTTTACATGACAGGTCTTGGTTCTCATTTTTTCCCCTTGTCCCTGGCCTCCCTTTATCCCCTCCTCCCCTCCCCCTTTACAAATACTTCATTTCCATTTTTTTCATTTCTCATATTTTTTTCTTTTCCCTTATTGGCTTTCCCCTACCCTTCCCACTTGCTAATAGCCTATATTTTAAATCTAATTCACTAGGCTGTGAGTCCAGTGGTTGTGCGACAGGCTTAGTGGGGACAAGGGAGGTGACGAGATGCTCTAATCGAATCAGAGCCGCTTGGATGTGGTAATGAGCAGGTGCTCTGGGAGAAGTCCAGACCAGAGCTGATGAACTGGCCCCCTTCCAGAGGAGGGCCAGAGCAGGGGGGGAACCTGGAAAGCAGGAGTGACAGGGACATATGGGATGGAAAGGGAACATTTGCAGAGGAAAAGATGTTGCAAACACTGCATTTACATATTGGAAGGGATGTCGTGGAGAAGAGAGGTTGTTAAAATCAGAATGGTTGAAGGTGGGCTTTGGAAAGGACCTCAGAGAAATCCCATCAAACAAACTTCATTTTATGAAAAAGGAAAAGAAGGTCAGGAGGTTGGCACTTGCTCAGTGTCGCACAGTTGGCTGGTGAACTATACTCAGATATGCTCTCCAGGGGGTTGTGAACCAGAGGATGGGTGGGGTGGTGAATGAGGGGGTGGCCTCTGCTTAGTGTTGAAGCAGAAACTGGACATCTAGAAGGTTCTTGAATCACCCTGAGGGCTGGTCACAGCTCAGTCACCAGAAAACCTCTGTTTACTGCTGTGGTTCTCTCTGTGACTGACACATGACTCTTGGAATAATTGGCAATAATTTACAGTGATAAAAAGTTTATATGTGCAGTCCTGGAAGAGGTAGGGGGTCACAAAGATCAGGCTCTTAGAAAAGGTTGCTAGTAGTGGTGGCAAATAGGAGACTGGCAAAGTCTCTGGCTCAGAGTTCCCTAGTGTCCAGGTTCCACAGGCTATGTCTTGGGTTCTGAACATGAAGCTCCTATGGCCAACTTTGTTCTTCCTTCCTGAAAGTCAGTCTCTCTTTCCTTCTCTCTCCCTCTCCTCCTCCCCTCCCTCTCTGTCCCCCCCCCCTTGAATTCAGGGAACAACGAACTATATCTCCAGCCCTTTTTATAATTACTGCTATTTTTAATATTGAGACAAGATCTTTATGAGTCACCCAGGATGGCCTCCAGTTTATGATGCTCCTGCCTCAGCTTCTCCAGTAGATGGGATTATAGGTGTGCACTATTATGCCCAGGTTGAAAAGTCCTTAAGCAGTATAAATTGAGCATCCCTAATCTGAAAATAAAAATTTGAAAGGCTCCAAAATCTAAAACTTTGAACATAACCTGACACCACAAAGGAAATTCTACATCTGATCTCATGGAGTGAATCATAGTCAAAACACAAGTTCATTAAAAGACATTGTATAAAATGACCTTCAGGCTATGTGTGTATGGAACATGAAATTCATGTTTAGACTTGGGTTCCATCAACAAGATATTTCATATGTATAAGCAACTATTTCAGCCACACCCCAGATTCTGAACACTTCTTGTCTCAAGCATTTTTGAAAAAAGATATTCAACCAGTATGTGATAGAAATGTTTTGTCACCTTTCCAGGCATTGGCTTGTTGCCCTCGTTAATGTACCCGCATGATTTGCTGATCTGTGGATGGTTTTGCCACACCTTTTGTGGCTTTGATGTGAATGGTAAGGAGAGTTCAGACTGTTTCCTAAATACAGAATGCTGCAGTAATTAAGTGCCTAATGACTGTTTTTAGAAGATTGGTAGGAGTGTTAGCAGTACCCAAAGGAAAATGAGGTCTTACATTCCATTCCCTTAAGCATGGACTGGTAACACTAGAAGGAATGGTGGTAATTATGCTTCCCAAATGTCTCACATGTATTGTAGTGATAGGGAAAACTTTAATAACAAAAACCCATGAAATGTCACAAGATGACTTCTGCCCTTTACTCTGCTTAGTTCAGTATTAACGGGGACCTAGTCTTGCTCAAAAGTTTTGTAAATGAAAAGAACCATTGTTAGCTTTGCTAACCAAACATGCCCCCTTCCCCTTGGCTAGAATAAGTAAGTAAATGAATTTTAAAGGTAACCTCCCCTACCAAGGAAGTGCTGTATCCGGGTTGAAATTCAACTGCTTCACCACTATGTTTTGAATATCAGCAATATGAACTGTGAAAATGCAATATAACCACCTGAATGAGATCAAGGCTGTAAAACCCTATAAAAGAAGGAGTTGTAACCCAGTGGGTCATCAGTCAGGGCACTGCCAGTAGGTGGAGTAAACTTTTGTTATTTTACCTCCATTCTGCTGCCTCTCTGTGTGTCACTTGCCAATTCCTTCTGTATCAGTAGGACTTTAGGGTGTGAAGGACATATTTATATGTAGTAGTTGTGTACATATCTTCAAATGTATTAGACATGTAATACCTAGGGTATTAAACTTCTTTGCTTAGAATAACCCTAAAAAAATTACTTAGTTAAAAAGGGGTGGGAAAGTGAAGGGGAAGTAAAAAAAATTCAGATGCTACAGCATCACACACACACACACACACACACACACACACACACACACACCCCACACAGAACTAAGCTGTATTATATACATGAACTAACTCCCCACGATGAATGTCATCATTATGTCATGTACTGCTTAGTTACTTTTCTCATTACTGAGATAAAATATCCAGTCTACGGCCATACCACCCTGAACATGCCTAATCTCATCTGATCTTGGAAGCTAAGCAGGGTTGGGCCTGGTTAGTACTTGGATGGGTAATAAAATACCCAACAAGGAGGAAAGGCTTGTTTTAGACCACAGATTGTAGAGGTTTTAGTCCACAGTTGGCTGATTCCAAAGCAGAGTGGCATGGCAAAGGAGAAATAGCCCATGGAGTGGCAGGGCAGGCAGAAGGCAGCAAGCAGTAGCAGCAACAGCAGTAGCAGCAGCAGCAGCAGTAGCAGAGCAAGCCAAACTTCTTTCTGTCCCTTTATGGCCCATCCAGGCTATAAGCCTTTTGCTTGGTGTCACCCATACCCAGGGTGGGGCCTCTATTATCCATACCCTTAATCTCAGGATCATACCCTTAATCTGTATTCACACACCCTAATCCAGTCACCTTTGAAACTACCCACTTATGACAACATAAGACTTTGGGGGGACATCTGGCAACTGCAAGCATGTACTAGTAAAAATTAAAAAATTAAAAAGTAAGGAGATTAAAAAAACAGCTATTATTGAGTTCTGTGTGCCACATCTTAAAAAGGAGATTAAAAAAATAACAGCTGTTACTGAGTTCTGTGTGCCTCATCTTTTACTAAGTACTTTGTATATATGTCCTCATTTACCCAAAAGTTGAATTCCATTTTATAGGAAACTGTGTTGGAGTAAAGGAAAGTTACAAAATTTGCCCGGATTATCACAATTAGAAGGGACAGACCTGTTCAATGCAGATAAACAGATCTGCCTGAAATCACACCCTGGGATCTTAAGCAGCTGAGAACATGGCTCTCTAGAATATAATCATGCCTCCAACAGAGGGGCTTTGGTTTTTATGGGTCCCCAAAACAGAGTAGACCCCCTACAAATCCTTGTTGACTCAACAAATGGGTGGATAGATAGCCCAGATGTATGCTAATTCTGACAAAAGTCATTAGGTGGCACCTGGATGCCTCAAGTTTAGGAAACCCTGACCCAGATTAATGGTTTAAATCATGTTCTCAGGAACCAGCGGGAGTTCCTGCCACACGGAGGCTCCAGAATCTCAGAGGAGATTCCAGGGCTGATCAGAGTGGGAAGGTCAAGAGGCAGGTCATGCCCCATTCGCCCACTTTCTACCAGAGCAGCTCCCTTCTCTCACCTGAATTTTATAAAAAGTCTCAGCTGCTGCTGCAATTAAAATAAAAGGAAGCAAGAAAACAAACAAAATAAAACAAAAAACATAGTTTAAAAAAACCCCACTCCAACTGTCCAGCAATTATATGGATGAAGAAATTGGGATTTGTGGAAGCAAATGATTAGAGTAGAGCCAGCACTTCACACTTTGCCAGGCACACATTTCATCGTACTAAGAAGTTGGACTTGAAGCTATTGAAGAGCTTCAAGATAGTAGGGACACTGTGTCTTGCAGGCAGGGAAACAGCTGTAGGACCAGCCCTGACCTACATAAAGATGCTTTATAAATGCTGGGTGTTCCCCTCTAGAAGAATGTCTGAGTGGTACAGTTCTCATCAGTTACTTCAACTTAAAGAAGAGGTCATTTGGAGGCACATATTTAGGAGTGGGTGGAATTGGCCAGTCTGATTCTTTAAAAGGGTTTTAGGGCACAGTGTAATAAAAGATATTGCTCAAACTAACCCAACTTATCTAAGCACAGTTTAAACCCTACACATAGATTAGCATTGTGACACAACAAATAAAAGCAAGATGAACCAGAAGGACAAAATGGCAATGTTAGTAGAGGAAGAGTTAACTTCTAATGTGCCTGACATCAAGGCTTTAAGTATGGTAGAAATAGCTCTGGAGGGGCCTTGGGAAATTGGTGGAATCCAAGCAGTCAGAGAAGAGCAAGATTTCGGGAAAGTGTTGGAGTTGGACATTGGTTGGATATATGGTAAATGTGGAAACACTTGAGATAGAAGTTCTATTTTGCTATTTACTTGAAATAAAGGATGTGGAATATTTTTTAAAATTTAATGAAATTAAAGAGATGTCCAAAAAAATGAAGTATCTAGGAATCAACCTAACAAAAGAAGCAAAAGACCTCTACACTGAAAACTACAGCACTCTGAAAAAAGAGATCGAAGAGGATATAAGAAAATGGAAAGATATCCCCTGCTCCTGGGTAGGAAGAATCAACATAGTGAAAATGGCCATACTACCAAAACTGCTATACCGATTCAATGCAATGCCAATTGAAATTCCAACACTATATTTCACAGAACTAGAAAAAAGAATCCAAAAATTCATTTGGAACCATAAGAGACCAAGAATAGCAAAAGCCATCCTAGGCAAGAGACACATGGCAGTGGGTATAACAATTCCCAATTTGAAACTATACTACAAAGCCACTGTGATAAAAACAGCATGGTAACTGGCAAAGGAACAGACCTGAGGATCAGTGGAACAGACTGGAAGACTCAAAAACAACTCCAGATGTACTCAGCTACCTCATCTTTGACAAAGGAGCTGACCGTCCCCACTGGACGAAAGATAGTCTCTTTAATAAATGGTGTTGGAAAAACTGAATCTCAACCTGCCAAAGATTAAAACTAGACCCTTATCTCTCACCATGCACTAAATTAAAATCCAAGTGGATTAAAGATCTAAATATTAAAACAGAAACACTAAACTTTCTGGAAGATAAGTTAGGCAGAACTCTGGAAGACATTGGCATAGGAAAAGACTTTGTGAACAAATCCTCAGTAGCATGGGAACTAGCAGAAAGAATCAGCAACTGGGATCTCATCTTATTAAAAAGCTTCTGCACTGAAAAAGAAACCATCAACAGCACTAAGAGGCAACCTACAATGTGGGAAAAATTTTTTACCAGCTGCTCCTCAGACAAAGGACTATTATCTAGAATATATTAAGAGCTCAACACAATCAGCCCCCCCCAAATATAAAGACCCAATTCAAAAACGGGTATCTGAAATGAACAGACATTTCTCAGACAAAGAAGTAAAAGCAGCAAGTAAATATATGAAAAAATGTTCCACATTACTGGTCATTTGAGAGATGCAGATGCAAACAACACTGAGATTCCACCTCACCCCACAAAGAATGGCTGCTATCAAAAAAAATCACACAATAACAAATGTTGGTGGGGTTGTGGGAAGAAAGGAACCCTTCTCCACTGTCAGTGGGAGTGCAGACTGGTGCCACCACTATGGAAATCAATATGGAGATACCTCAAAGAGCTATTTTTTGACAAAGGGACTAGAGGTTCCATTTGACCCAGCCATAGCTCTGCTGGGTATCTTTCCAAAAGAATTCAAAGAATCATATCACAGTGATATATGTGCACCTATGTTTATAGCAGCACAGTATGTAATACCTAAAACTTGGAAACAGCCCATTTGCCCATCAGTTGGAAACTGGATAAAGAAGATGTGGTTTTTCTATAAAATAGAATACTACTCAGTCATAAAGAATGAGAAATTAGAGTCATTCATAGGACAATGGATACATTTTGAGGATATACTCCTAAGTGAAATAAATAAGTTACACATGTGTAAATACCGAATAGTTTCTCTGGTGTGAAAAACTATAATAGTACAGAAGATCCTAATGAGATAATTAACAATGTGAAATAGGAAGAAAAGAGCTAAAGGTGTAGGGAAAGTGGGAAGGGTAGGAGACAGGTAATAAGGGAAAATTAAAAAATATGAGAAAATGAAAAAATGGAAATAAAGTGTTTATAAAGGATGAGGGGAGGAGGGGGTGAAGGGAGGGCAGGAACAAGGGGAAAAAATGAGAACCAAGACCTGTCATGTAAAGGTACAAGTTCCCAGTAATGAATGTAATTGTACTCTATACTTAGAATGTACCAATAAACTCAATAAAAAGAAAGAGATGTTCATCATCAACTTTATCATTTAAAATAGATTCCTTCAACTATAGGCAGTATACATTTTCATTATACTTTAATACCTGTAAATATTTAAAAAACATTGGGACCAACATTGGGAATAAAAGTAAATTGTTAAATGTAAGTCAGTTTAAAAAGTGCAATAACATTTTAAATGAACTGGAGATTTTGTTAATGCAGTCATATTGTGAAGTTTTATTCTTATTAAATAATAAATCATTGAGTACAAATATAATGCTACTTTATATTTTGAGGAACATAAGATTTGATACATCTGTTCTAAAAATAAAACTTATTATGAATAATAATTTGTGAGATGAGCTGTGGAAATTCAGAGAAGACAATGGGAAAGGGCCCAACATTATTATTTTTTTTTCCTCATTGAGTTTATTGGTACATTTTAGGTATACAGTACAGTTACATTCATCATTGGGATCTTTTACCTTTACATAACAGGTCTTGGTTCTCATTTGGGCTCAATATTACAATAAAACACTTAATAAGATAGTGTTACACTGGTATAATAATATAAATAAATTAGTATAATCAAGAAAGTGATCCTGGCCTCTAAGATAATTTAGTATATGATAAAGAAGGCCTGTTAATTTTTATGGTTGGTATAACAAAGTACCAGAGTGGATGGCTTCCAACAGTGTAAATGTGTTCATTGTTCTAGAGGCCAGAAGTCTGAAGTCCAGGTGAGGGTAGGCCAGGTTGCCTCTAAAAGTATCTAGGGAAACCTGTACCTTGCTCCCTACCTCCAGATGGGTCCTGGCTGTGGTTACTCTGATCTCTGCCCATGTCTTCACATTGGTCTCTTCTCTCTGTCCCTTTGAACTCAGCTGGCATTCTCTTCTCTGTGTCTGTTTCCAGTGCACCACCAGTTACATTTCCAAGACCATTCTGAGGGACTTATGGTTAGAAGCTTAACATATCTTTCTGTAGGACACATTTTAAACCATAAGAGATGGTTTCATAAAATAGTAAGGAAAGAAACGCTTGCTCAATAAATGGGAACAAGGCATTTGTTAACTCTTTGTGGGGGATGGAGTTAGAGGGTTACTTTACATTCTGGCCCAAATAAGTTTCAAATGGATTAAAATTAAACATAAAATATAAAAAGGTTTTTTAAAAAAGAAGGAAACTATAGGTGAATATTTGTTGCTTGTTAGATCAGAGGCTATAAAAGCAATAGTAGATGTTTATAGACACCTAAATTTGTCAAAAATTCTTAAAATAAAAAATGATAAACTAGGGAAAATGTGCAACAAATATAAAAATCATATGATAATTATTTGAATTCAAGAAAAAGATTAATATGTCACTAGAAAAAAATGGTACAAAATTATGAACAATTAATACATTTTGATTGGGCTTTGTCGCTATCTCATTAAAACTGCTCTTGTCAAGGTCACGAGGGACCTTTGCCTGGCTAAATCAATACTTAGCCCTCACCTTCAAGAGCTCTCAGCAGTACTGGGTGCTGCCAATCTCTTGGTCCTTTAAAAAATACTCTTTGTCATGCTGTAACCTCGTGATTACCACTTTCCATCCACAAGCATGTTTTCTACCTTCAAAATGTGTTCTGAATCTGTCATTTCTCCACTATTTACTGAGGTCAAGCCTCATGCCTCCTGGGCTTCCTGGGTTCCTCTCTGGTTTCCCTTCTTCCAGCCTTGTTTCTTACAGCGATGTCTTCACAAAGCAGCCGGACATTGCTTCTTTCCAATAGGGAATACATGTACAAGGCACACAGTAATATCTATACAAAAGAGGGGAATGGGAAAACAATGTCTTTCCCTCTCCTGTCTCCCAGCCCACCCAACTGCTTTCCTCAGAAGCAACATGTTTCCTGCATTTCCTTTGAGAGTTATCCTATAAATTCACCAACATATTTGCTCTGTCCACTCAGATTGCAGGGTACTCCTGTATATACAATATTCTGTGTCTTGTGTTTTTAGGGTGATCTTCTAAAATCCTAAATCAGATGACTTACTCTACAGCTTAAAACTCTGTAATGGCTCCTCATTGTACAAAGAATATAATCCGTGTGATCTACATGACCCGCCCCTGGCTTATTGCATCTCCTAATATCAAGTACTTCACCCCAGCACTTTGTGCACTGTTCTTCCCTTGGGGCATTTGCAGGTGCTTGGATTGTTCTTTTCCCATTTTCCCTCCTTCATTTCATTGAGGCTGCTTCTCTGATGTGACCTTATGGGAGAGGCTTTCCCTGAGCATACTTAAAGCAGCCCTCAGACCCACACCTGATAACACATTTCTTCTGTATCTTACTTTGTTTTTCTTCATAGCTTTTGTTCCCTGAAATTATATTACATACGATAGTTTCCTGAAATTATGTTTATTTTTCTCCCTCCTAGAATATAAACTTTGTGAGGAAGTATTTTGCTCAATACTGTGTCCAGTAAAATTCTGCCTGGCCTATGGTTGACACTCAATAAATATTAGCTGAAAACAAGAAAAGCTAAAAAAAAAATAAGATGAGCTGAAAAATATGAAAATGTGTTTTCTTTACAAGAAGTTGGCAAACTAAAGTTTAAAAATATTAATAGTAATCAGGCTATAAATTTTTCCCCGGGAAACGATTTAAAATCCATATCATGAAATTCAACAGTACATGTATTCTTTGGATACATATCCAGGAATCTGTCACAGAGAAACATTTTGAGGGAAATGGGAGTTATACAGAAGGATGATCATTACCTGCATAAAATACATTATTATAAATACATAAAATTAAATATTTTCAGTTTATTAAAAATTTACAGGTAAATAATATATAATGACATGTGAAAATTGATTGCTATAATTTTAGATTAAAAAGGAAATATGAAGTCCTATAAATTCATAAGCAGAGGCTCATTTTCACAACTGACTTTCCTGGTGTGGAGAGGACAGTGGCACTGCCAGAGACTTAGCTTTTGTTGAAATCAAGTGACTATGGGGCTGAGAAACTGACACTGGAGGGCATTGGAACAAGCAGAGCTTACCCTAGAATAATTGAGAAACAGAGAAATTGCATTAAACTCCCTTAAGTGATGGCTCTTTGGGAGATTAAAAACAAAACAAAATAAAACAAGGAAATGTGAGTTGAAATATATTGTTCCTCTGTTTGGAAGTAGATTTCTCAAACCAGTGCTATTTCCCATCCCAACACTTTTATAGCTCAGGTTGCCTTATCTGTATTGTTGGCTGGTCAAAGTTTGGACTAGCAGAAACTGATCATCCAGTCTTGGCATTTGTCCCCCTAGAAATGAAAATACAGCACTATAGACAAACTCTTCTAAAATCCCATTAGTCAGATTTTCATCACCATGGCAAAATACCTGAAAATAACAATTTAAAGGAGGAAAGGTTTATTGTGGCCCCTAGTTTCAGTCTACAGCCAACTGGCTACATTGGTGCTGGGACAGAGTGAAGCAAACACATCAGAGCAGAAGGAAAATTGCTCACCTTGTGGCAGCCACGAAGCAGAGAGAATATGGGAGAAAGCCTGAGAAGGAGCCAGGAATAAAATATACCCTTCAAAGCTATTCCCCCAGAGACCTGCTTTGCCTAATTAGAGCCCACCTCCAAATAAACCCATTTAGTGAATGGTCTCAATAATGGATTAATCCACTCTACAAGGTTAGAGTCAGCATAATCTAATCATTCTTTAAAACCCATCAACTACCAATCAAGTCTTCAACACAGTGAGATTTTTGGGGGACCATTTTGGTTCCCAACTATAACACTTCCCAAAGGGGAATGATTTTCTCCTAAACAACCCAGCTGTTGATGTCCTGTCCTCTGTGCCTACCTGGTAAGGAAATCCAGGCATGAAATTCGTTGTTTTTTTTTTTCCTGCTTTCCTTCCATTTTTTTTTCTCTCATTCTGTCTCCCACTTTTGCTTTCTTCTCTTCCTCCTTTCTCAGAAGCAAAGAAAATTCTTCAGTTTGCCTTTTAAACCCCAATTCAGCTTTTCTCTGCCCTGAATAATGATCTTGAAGTCTTACCCTTAGTCCCAATCAGCTGTTTAAATATTTCTTTCCTATAAATGTGTAGCACTTTTTCCAAGGAATACCAGGAAATAAGTTTCTCCACCCTTCTTACATTTTTAACAGTGGTGTTACAGAATTAGCAAAGTACAATGCTAAAAATAAAACATTAGCTTATTCTTTAAAGACTACCTTTTATAGTGCAATATTTATGTATTGGACATTCTCCAGTTAATTTTCCTGCCACCCTTCTGGAAACCCTATAAAATAAGTATTATGTTTCCTATTATTCAACTGAAAAAAAAAAAAAGAATCACAAAGAAGTTAAGCAATCTGTTGAAAAGCACATAGCTAGCAAGTGGGAAGGTGGATTGGAATCTGGTAATTTGATTTTTATTATGATATACCTAGACATTTAAAGAGGCATATAGAAAATTAGTTTTGATCTAATGTTAGTGGGGAAGTAGGACAAAGTATTAGGTAAGTAAAATGCATTTAGAAATAGGCCCTTGGAAAGTTGTATTACTTCAGTAATTATTCTCAATTTTAAATCCTGCATTTTATTCAGGACCTGAGTTTGCCAGGCACAATTTTTTTTTTTTTTGGTTAAGATAGTAACTTTTATTTTTTCTGAATAATTTCATTTATTCATTTTTCTCATAGTTCTTTTTCTTTTTAAGTTTTGAGTCATTTTCTTTATTAGTACATGTTTGTAGTTCATAATGTTTACATTCCTCATGGGGAGTCAATACTTGTACTTAATACATCTTAATTCATTTTTCATGCCCTTTCCTTCCCCTCCTTTCCTCTACTTCCATCTCTTAATCCCCTTCCTTTTTGGGGGATGTGTTTGCAATACATAATGTTTACATCCCTTCTGTGGCGTTGCCACATGTACATATCATATCTTACTTTATTTCTTCATTCCCTTTCTTTCCTCTCCCTCCTTCCCCCCTCCATCTCTTGATCTCCTTCCCTATGAGAAAGATCCATCTCCCTATTTCCCATTGTCTATCTTGTATTTTGCTCTTATTTATACTTCAGATTTCTTATATCAGAAAGGCCATGTGATATTTAAGCTAGGCTGTCTGCTATATTTCATTTAACATTGTGGTCTCAAGCTACACTCATTTTCCTCAAAAACAGAAACTAGAAATTCCATTTGACCCAGCTATTCCCCTTCTAGGAACAAAATTTTCTTAACTTCAGGTTTGAGTTTTGTCTTCAAGCCAATTCAGAATTCAGGGAGAAAGTTGGGTGAACTGGGGTTAGTTGCCATGAGACAGAGTTAAGAGATCTCCAGGAACAAAAGGCAGATAGATGCACAAGTAGGCCTTAATACAGGACTTGTTACCCATTAAAAGTGTGGCATGTAGTTTTTTGTATTTCCTCTTTTCCCAAATAATTTTATCACCTTCAAAACCCAAGTAC
The DNA here is from genome assembly GCF_012274545.1 of Fukomys damarensis. Taxonomy (NCBI): domain Eukaryota; kingdom Metazoa; phylum Chordata; class Mammalia; order Rodentia; family Bathyergidae; genus Fukomys; species Fukomys damarensis. The sequence continues at coordinate 21,902,787 of NW_022900926.1, read as the reverse complement.
AATATTGAAACTAGAATGCTTCCCCTATAGCATCTCCAAGAATAAAGTAACTTACAAAAATAAAACTGGGGCCAGAGATGTAGCTCAGCAGCATAGTGCCTGCCTAGTAAGTGCATGGCCCTGAGTTCAGTTCCTGCCACCACCACCCCATAAAAACTGTGGGGAATCATTACAGAGGGACAGAGGACAAACTCCTGAACTTTAACCTGTTACTCACGTAAAGTATGACTTATATATTCTTCTGAGACAGTCAAAGATTTAAAGCTGCTTTTTTTGGTACCGGGGATCTAACTTAGTTCCTTGCACTTGTGAGGCAGGCAGCAGAACCACTGAGCTAAATCCCCAGCCCCTAAAACGGTTTTTGTTAAAACAGTGATTCTTCACTTCTGCCTGCAGATGCCCAGTGGGTAACTAAAGCAGATTAGAGCTTGGCATCTCTGTCTTCATTTTGTATCTGTCTTCCTTATTATCTTATATTTTGGTTTAGATCCCTGCTCAACTCTACCTAATGGGAAGGTTGGTAATTCAGGGACTGTCTGTCTGAAACTGATAAGACAAGGTTTATAAGCTCTGAATTTACCTTATTTGTCCTATCCTCTTTCAAGACTGAGGACACCATGATAAGAGATTTGCAGGGACATTTGATGTCCAGTGTTTTACACTGCTAACCCCGAAGAGATGCCTAGAAGCCTCTAGTCACTGTCCTAATGCTGCAGTAGTGCTGGATTCCAGCAGAGCATCCACACAACTGAGACTGCCCCCAGGGAAGAGCAGTCATCTGTGGGGAGTGAATCAGCCCTAAAACCATAAAGATTTCCCTGTAGCGGCAAAACAGGACTGAAATAATGATCAACCAGTCTCTAGCCCCTCCAGCAGCTCTTAAAAGCTTGTGCCTTTTCTTTTGTTAGAAGGCCAGTTTGATCCTCTTTGTCAAAGCTGTGCTCCTTTCAGTTCCTCAAGCTAAATTTCCTTTCCTTTTTCCTTCACTTTTCTTTGTTAACCCTCAGGGGGTCCTGACTCATCTGAGAGATACAAGAAAACTCTTTTCTTAAATATTGTTACACATATCCCGTGAGGAGGTTCAAGGTCAGGAGTAGCTGTGACAAATGCTAAGCCATACAGTTTAAACCATCAGTTTGGTTATAACATGTTTTGTAAGGGTGTGTAATATTCGATAGTGTAGGAGGTGTGATGTAAAAATACTGTGAATGTTTAACTTAAAAAAAGATTACTATAGGGCCGGGGATTTAGCTCAGTGATTCTGGTGACTGCCTTGCAAGCGCAAGGACCTGAGTTCGGGAAAAAAAAAAAAAAAAAAAGAAATTATTATAGTAAAAGACATAGTGCCATTAATCCCTCCCAAATTATTTCCCCTCACTTTAAACACACATCTTTCCTGCCATTTCTGAAGCAGTTCTGGAATCCTCTTTCATGAGTGTCTTTAGTTCCCCTGTCATGAGTGCCTAGATGTCCTGAACTGATTCAAAACATTTACCTTTCATAATTATTTTGACTTTGGGGAAGAGCCAGAAACTGCACATTGCCAGATCTGGTGGATAAGGTGGATGTGGACACACTGTTATGTTTTTATGAGCAGCCTTTCTGTTGTGTGGCACTTGGCAGTGGCATTCATCTTACTTTTGATCACATCTCATAAGGACAGTAAAGACATGAAAGAGGACTTCCAGAACTGCTTCAGAAAGTGGCAAGAGTGATGAAATGAGTGCGTTTGAGGTGCTGGTAGTGGGAGTCTATTTTGAAGGAGATCAGTGGCAATGTGTCTTTTACTGCAATAAATTTTAAAAATTTAAATATTCACTATATGTTTGATCTCACCTCGTATTGTCTAATAGAGATACTGTAAACTCTGATAAATATTGTTACATTTCTTTAATAATTTCTAGATTGTGATGGAAAACAAATATTTATTATATAAATATAATAAATGCAAATCTGTAGGGTTTTAAAAATATTTTCACATTTTAGCACGTACTAGTAATGAGTGTATCTCTCAGAGTCACAAGACCACTGCTTAATGTTTTAGATCATGACTTCCCAGGGATAAAGAGGCCAGCCTAAGGATCTCTGTCCTGGATCAGCCTCCCTTTGGCTCCTCAGGGTGACATCTCTTCCCATTTTTTTCTAACTTTTCAATTTAAGATTTTGCCTATAAATTCATGCTGTTGCTTCAGTTTTAATTTCTGTTGTCACTGAAGCAAGGACCCATATTAGCTAGTGACAGCTAGGGCTTCTACATACTCTCCAACTTGTTTCTCATCTCTTAAATGAGGGCTGGTCTTTCTGTCTTGCATAAGGATCAGGATTCCAACCTACCCCCTATCTAGACTCTTTCATTTTTTTTCTTGGATTCTCTGATTCCTCCTGGTTATTTCTTCTAGCTCCCACCCAAACACGCAAACTCTCTTCTTCTAGACTAACTCATTTGGGGGGAAGTGACCTTGGAAAACATGCATGGCATCCCCAAGAAAGGAAGAGTACATATACTCCAGTTGACCTACTGTGTATTTCTTATGCCCAAGTTCCTCATGCTCTCTATAACTGGATGCCTGAAGTCCTGCTCTTCATATCTTGCCTCTTATATATGTCAAGCCCAGAAAGGCATAGAATGGTGAGGGCAAGGGAATAAAGACCATTTTTCTACTCTAAGCTGTCTTTACATCTGTATCCTTCTAGATATAAAAAATGAGTATATATTTATATATAAAGTGTGGGTTTTGGCAACAGGGAGAATAACAACTATTGTTTGGGTCTACAAAATTCTATTTTTTTCTTTAAAACAACACACCCATAAATTACTATTACTACCATTACATCACCTTTTACAAAATATGAAAGTACTTTCAAATCTATTATTTTATTTAATTATCATAAGTTTTAAGAAGTAATTAGATATGATTATTTTGTGTGAATAACAAGTTCATGGCTTTTCCTAATTAGCATTTTTCATTTTCTGGCCTGTTTGCTATATTCAGCAAGTGTGTCTTACTGCATCTGGTTAGTTTTTCTAAACTATTTTCCATGGATTAACTCTGTCTTCTTTTATTTCTTAGGTTGATAGAATATAAAAATATTAAATCATAATTGTTAGAAGGATTTTTTCTCTTGCTACTTTAAAGTGATTGGCTTCATGTTTTTCCAATTTTAAAATTTTATTTTCCTTTAGCATCTTTATGAATAATACTTTTTTCTTCATAAATTATTATATGCTATAATTTTTTAAGAAAAAAGCATAAAGAATAAAATAAAAATCATTGGTGATATAAAACTATTCTACTTAAAAATAAACCTATAAGCTATTTTTTGTATCTTATTTCCCAGATTCTCATGTCATTTTTTTCTAATACCATAGACTCTTAAAATTTTGTTATATGATTTTGTTTATAATTTTCTTATGTTTTAAGGGATTCCATTATAAAAATCTTACAAAATATTAGACTATAACTGATAACTCCCTAGTAAGGTTCCATAATTGCTTTGAAGGTTTTTGATGAATAATATCAAAAGCTTTAGGTATAATGATTAGTTCAGTCTTTGCCTACATATAGAGTAAAATAATATTTTAGTTTTTATTTTATATTTTAATCTCATGAGATAATATTTTTGTGTATACGAACTATCTTTTATTGAAGGAAAATTTCCTTTGCTTTTGTTTTGGTATTAGTACCTGTTTTCAGTATATAATGTTTCTATTCCTTGTGTGGAGTTGGTACATGTGCATAACACATCTAAATTATTTTTCTCATTCCCTTTCCCTCTTGTCCCTTCCCTTGCCCTCTGTCTCTTGATCCCTTTCCCATTTGAGAAAGATCAATGGCCCTGCTTCGTATTATCTAGTTTTTATATTTTGATCTTTTAAAATAAAATTTGGATTTCTCATATAACAGAAACCATGCAATATTTAAGCTTGTGTGTCTGATTTATTTCACTTATCATTATGATCTCAAAGTACAGTTCTTATTCATTTTCCCCCAAGAAGTTAATTTTAAAAACCTTATAATCTTGTAGGAATTCTTTCTATGCTAAAGGTATTAATTTCCTATCTGTTACCAATTCTAATTAGCTTTCTATTTGCCTTCCTCTGCCACTGTGGTGCTGAGGATCAAACCCAGGACCTTATACATGCTGGGCAAGTTCTCTATTAAGCTGCACATGCAGCCAGTCATTTGCTTTCTTAACTGTGTTTAACAACTTTTATTTGAATTAAACTATGATTATTGAATTTTACCAAATTTTATTGCTACCTAGCCATAATTTTTCTTAATTTTAAATCTTTATACTGTGGTATATACTGTTGGACTATTCTTGTGTTCCAAAACTCTACTTTGACACAATGTAAGTTTGTTCGCCTTTGATAGTACTTTTCTGGAGATCAAACCATCTCTGGCTATTATGGATGCATGATGCTTCCTGCCACAGAGATCTTCTGCAGCTGAGTAAACGGCTCTGCTTTCCCAAAGGCAAGCATTAGCTGGCTGTGCTGGGATTAACCATCTGACTGGTGGAGTGCCCCTGTAGTCCCGCCAGTGGCCAGGCTGGCACGACAGTGAGTCCAGTTGGGCTTCCCTGTCGAGTACTTAGGACATTGAGTCAGTGGGTGATGAGCACTGGCATTGACTAATGCCGGAGAAGATAGGGTGCCAGTTGTGCAGGGCCCTGTGCAAGATGACCTCACACATGTTCAGGAAGCCCTGTCACCTCTGAGACATGAAACTTGCTCAGTGGGTTCCTGAGGACTTCTGCATTTCTCAAGTTCTGATGATCCTCAAATGCACCCTTTGTCCTTGGATTCTGTAAAATGTTCCGGAGTTCTTTCAAGCATATCCTTTTCTCTTCATTCTTTAAAGTAGCTGAAGTCGATTTCTAATTATGCAATTGAAAAACCTTCCCTGGAAACACACACATCCTTCTACTCTCACTTTGCTAGGTGAAGGACCTGGCATTATAGTCAGATCCTCTGGGTTCTCACCTCCTTCCTAAAAATAAAGGATCAAACTCTGCATTAAACAATCCCAAAGTGGAAGTTTCCTTCTAGTCCTGAGTCTTTAAAATTAATGAAGCCTTTTATGGGGACATTTTCTAAATCCAGCCTGGTAGCACTCTAGAAAAGATAAAGATTAATAAAACACAGACACCAAAGGGAATCTGTTGTAGAGGCAGATGCTCAAGACAGGAAGAAATTTCTCATTTCCAGAAAACTGTTTCTGTCAAACTGGGATGAGCATTTTGCCCTTGTGTCTTTGAATGAGAGTACCTCTGCTTCCAAAGCTGTGTGTGCTTCTCTTTAGGAACCAACCAGGCCTCTGGCAGTGACAGGTAATCAAATCACCTCAAAGGACACTGAGCCATCTGCCACTGATCTCAGTCCTCAGAAGGGAGCAACTGGGAAGGGTTTCAGCTTTTCATCTTAGTTTCCAAGCCAGCACCATCCAATTTTCTCAAGGAAGGTATTGATTTAGGTCTTTAAAAACAATTAGTGATATCATTGTCATTAGGGTGACAACTCAAAGCACTGTGAATAAAGTTGTTAAGTCTGTGTCTACGTGCAAAACCAAACTTGACATTAATTTCTTACACATCCAACAGGAAAGGTCAGCAAGACTACTGGGACTCTAGGAAGCTATAGTCTTGGGAAGTTGTAAGGAGGATGAGGGCATCAAACTGTGGTCCTCCTGGAGGCATTGCTAGACTGAAGTGCTTCCCACTAACATTGCCCTGAGATGTGCGAGATAGCCCTAAATTAACAATTTTTGACAACTATGCATTTTATATTGTGTGTTTCATTCATCTTGTTGGTATCAAGATGGAGGCAGTCTCTTTTTATAACAAGTATATCTTGTAATAAAGTACAAATGCAATATATATAACTTCAAATATATAACTGCTGAACTGTTAAAAATTTGAATGGTTAAAAGACATCTGCTCTCAATTGGGATAGGTGAAGATGGGGATTTTATTGCTTTATTTTTATAGAAGCATCAAATTTAAGCGAACACCAAAACTGATTGGCTTTCATATTACTTCTATATCCCTGGTAAGCCCTATTCTATTCAGGTTTCTTTGGATTGTGTCTTAGGTTGCTATTATAACTTGAATATGAAGTCTTCTGAGAATCAGGTTCAGACAGCTTGGTTCTTTATGGACTTTGGGGGAAGTGATTGGATTATAAGGGCTTTATCAGTGGATTAATCCACTGGTGAGATCATAATTTGATGACATGCTTGGAAAGTGATGGAAACAGGAAGTGGGGCTTAGTTGAAGGGAGTGAGTCCTAGGGGCATAACTTGCTTGGGAACTACATCTGGTCCCTGACCATTTCTTCTTAGGTTCTTTCCCTTTCTCTGTTCTTCCTGGATTCCAGAAGATGAACAGCTTTCCCTCATCACACTTTTCAGCCATGATGTTTCTGCCTTACTACAGGTTTTGAAGCAATGGAGCTAAGTGACCTTAGGTTGAAACCTCTGAAACCATGAGCCAAAACCAAACTTCCCTCCTCTTAAGTTGTTTTCTCAAGTATTTTGTCACAGTGACAAAAAGCTGACTAATACAGATGGGTTCACAGAAGTGGCCCAGGAAATGAAGAGTCACATGAGAACAGTCTTTTAGGAAATCCTCAGGAGAAACTTGTGAGGAGATAGGGAACTAGGACAGGGAAGGGAGAAGGCCAAGAAAGGGTGCTATCTTAGTGTCCCATGGAAGCTAACTCTTACTCAATCCGGCAGTAAGACATTCCCAACTCTAGCAAGGGTTAAGAATAGCTCCCAGCACTATGAATTGCTATGCACTTGACTAGGGACAACAGGCTGGTAGCTAGAGAGTGGACCTCTAACATAAGGGCTACAGGAACTGGTTGGCAGGAGTGAAAGCACATTTAGGGAAGTCACTTCACCTACTGCAAAGTGAATCTTGCAGGATATGGGTGAAGACAAGCAGCAAGTTGCAAGAATGAAAAACCCACTCAAGCTACCTTAAGTAAAAGGGCAAGCCAATTAAGATTATATGTGACTGCATGTAATAGATGCCTGACTTTGTGCCTAACCAAAAGAGTTGGTGTTTCTGATGTAACACAGAGCACAGAAATTGGTAGCCTGGGATTAATGTAGCAGCTCCTTGATGCTATCAGTGTGTAGCATCCCAGCTGTGTCTTCTTGCTTGTGGCTGCATAGAGGCAAGATGGCTCTACTATCTCCATCTCCCTGTCTGTGCTCCTTATGGGAAGGGGAAAAGGATCAAGAAGGCTGTATGTCTACCAGGAAAGCAAGCATTTTCCAGAAAACTCCAGCAGACTTGAACTTTGCTTCATAGGCCATAACTGAATCACCTTTGGATGTAAAGAATTCTGGAGATGATAGAAACAAGGCTACCCTGAAAAGAATCAGTTCTTTTTTTAAGTAAATAAGAGAGGATAAACAATGATTGGTCATGTAGCAGTGTGTATCCAATAGTTGATTTTTGGTAAAGTCAATAGGTCATCTTATGTGTATCCAAGGGCAACACAGAAGTAAGTTGGATATCTGGGGATGGTACAGAACTAGCCAGTGAGGAACAGGAGCAGGACTGGTCCATGGGCCTGTGAGCCTTGGAGTTGCACAGGGCCTTGAACTCAGAAGGGGTCCTTTATTTCTGTCTCTGAACATGTGATCATAAGTGAAGTTGGATTGGGCTATTGTGCAGACAAGCTATGTTGAAGCAGCAGCATACTCCTTAGCTCAGGCCTGTGGCACAATGGGTGAGCAGAGGGCAATGTGCTGCCAAGCCATTAGCATGGCTGCACTTCGGGGTCAGCCTGGGCCCAGATTGGTGGTGATGATGGTGATAGCAGCAGCAGTCATAGCTGGGAGAAAGGAGGATCTCTCTCTATGCAGACAGCACAGTTCTAGGATCCTGTCCTAGCGATGGTTTTCCTGTTTGTCCCTAGGGCCTTTGCACAAATCTTAACTTTCTGATGAGGAACTGCTGGTTTTCCAGCAGTAAAACTGCCAGTAAACTATTGCAAAATAAATATGTACACATAGTGAAATAAATCTTTTGAGCTAGTTATTATTTTTTTTCATTGTTTAAAATTCCTGGTTTTGTGACTACTGTAACATTAAAAACAAATATCCATAAGCTAGAAACAGAAATTAGAGACCATCTCATTTGATGGAAAAAAAATACTGTGTTTATATGAAGCATCAGATGAATCAATTATTAGTGAAACAGTTTGAAAGTTGAATTTTTTCTTGTAATTGATAATATAGTGATAGAATGCATAAGCAAATGTTTGAGTTATACATAAATCATTCTTATACAATCTATACGCTACAAGAAATATGAAAGGAGATATTAAAGTGCCACTGTACACATTTGCATTTAAAATCAAATTCAGGGGCCAGGGATTTAATGCAGAGGTTCTGCTGACTGCATTGCAGTGCAAGGACTAGAGTTCAATTCCTGGTACCAAAAAAAAAAAAAAAATCTAAAATCAAATTCAGGTTTGAGTGAAACTGGTTTGTATAAGAGTTAAATCTTTTTAGAAAAATTGTCCTGCAAGAATCATCAGCCATAGAAATGCATCCAGATTCCAGCAAGAAGCCTGCATTGACCAGAGCTGCACATAGATCTCGGCCATGGCCCTTCCCAGACACCAGCAGCTTGGGTCCACAGGTCCCAGCCAAAGGCCTGCCTGGAAAAGAGGTACATAGGCAGGCAAGCAACAGTCAGAGCCCCACTCAGATACCATTGGAATTGGCACAGTGGTGAGGGGCAGAGAAAAGGCCTCTTGGTGACCTGCTGATTATTGAAGACCACTGGGCAAGCAAAAAGTCCTCTCTACAAAGGTGCAGCAGGCTGCATCTGTTGAAATAAGAAGACATGTAAACAAGTCTCAAAACCAGACTCCAGACCACGTAAGGCAACCCCAAAGGACAACAAGATAGAACAGTCTGATACTCAACCATCTGGATGGACTCTCTGAACTGGCAATGAAAGAGGATATGGAAAAAATGAAGTCAGAGATAATTTCTCAGATAACAGCAGAGATTGTGCCCATAGTACAAGACACAATTACTAAATTTAGAGTGGACACAGATTTTAAAAAATGGAGTTGAGAAACATGGTGGAATCCCAACATAGGAAACAAATGGAATCCATAAAACAGATGCAAACAGATTTCCAGGAGATTAAAAATTCCATTGAAAGTGTATGCAGCAGAATGAATCAATGTGAGGACAATATCAGGTATAGAAGACAGGATTGCAATTAGTGATGAGGAAAAGAAACATTTCTTAAAAATAGTAGGAGACCACAAGTAATCAATCCAGCAGCTGTTAGGTAATGAAAAGAAGAATAACATAAGACTGATCAGAGTCAATGAACAAACAGGAGAAAGTACAAACAACATAAACTGTTCACAGAAGTAAGGGCAGAAAACTTCACAAGCAGGGGAAAATAACTTGACATACTGATAGGTGGCACATATATAGGCCTCCAACTAGCCATGAAAAAAAAAACTATACCTTAACATATAATAGTTAAAATTCCAGAAACCCAGCAGAAGAATAAAATTCTACAAGCAGAGAAAAGAAACAAATCACATATAAAGGAAAGTACATCAGAATCATAGCAGATTTCTCAAACCCTCAAGGCAAGAAGAGCCTGGAGTGAAGTATTTCTAGACCTAAAAGAAAACAGCCTCTAACCCAGATTAATGTACCCTGCAAAACTATCTTTCAAAATTGATGGAGAAATAAGATACTTTCATGACAAAGAGCACCTGAGGAACTTCATGAATACCAAACCAGCACTCCAAAAAATTTTAAGCAATATCCTAGAAAAAAACACACTGAGGATCACAACCCCAGGAAGCCCAGTGCAAATGAATTTATCAGGCACAACAAGAAATTAAATGCAAACTGGAGAATCCAACAACAAAAAAAGTCATGACAAGGATAAATCCATACATATCAGTTGTAACCATCAATTTTAATGGTCAAAAGTAACAGACTGGGACAAGGGGTTATGAAGCATGATCCAATAATATGCTGCATACAAGAAACACAATTAAAGAAGAAACTCATAGACTGAGAGTTAAAGTTATGGAAAACAGTAAGCAACAGGAATCCCCCCAAAAGCAGGAGTAGCTGTCCTATTTGCAGATCTAATAGATTTCAATCCAACCTTAATTAAGAGAGATGGTGAAGGACACTACATCCTTGTAAAGGGAAAAATCCAAGAGGAAGAGATGACAATCCTCAATACATATGCACCAAATACTGCACCCAACTATATAAAACAAATATTAATGGACATGAGAAATCAAATAAGCTCTAATATAATAGTAGTGAAGGACCTCAATAACCCACTGTCACAAATAGATAAATCAAGTAGACAGAAAATAAACAAAATATTAGAACTCAAACTCTTGAACAAATGGACTTAACATGGTGTTCCACCCCACAAAATCAGAATACACATTCTTTGCAGTTGCACATGGGTCATTCTTCAAAATAGACCACATACTTGCTCATAGAACATGTCTAAGTGCAAAGGAATTGAAGTTATCCCCTGTATATTATCAGACCATAGTGCAATGAAATTGTAGATCAATAGCAAAAGAAACCACAAGAATTTCATAAATACATGGAAATTAAACAACAAACTTCTGAATAACCAATGAGTCACAGGAAGTTAAGAAATCAGATAGTTTCTATAATTAAATGACATTGCCAATACAACATATCAGAATCTATTAGACACAATGAAAGCAGTCTTATGAGGCTAATTCACAGCTCATACAAGAGATGGAATCATAAAGCTCTCAGAGCAGAAATCAATGCAATGGAGACTAAGAGAATAATACAAAAAATAAATGAAGCAATAGTTATTCAAAAGAATAAACAAAATTGACAAACCCTTAGCCAACCTTATAAAAAAAAAAAGGAAAGAAAAATCCCAAATCCATGTAATTAGGAATGAAAAGGGTGAAACTGCAGTGGAACCAGCAGAAATCCAGAGAATCAGAAATACCTATTTTGAGAGCCTATACGCCAATAAGATGGAAAATACAGAAGAAATGGACAGATTCCTAGATACATATGAATTACCAAAGTTGAATTACAAAGGCCTAAAAATTCTAAACAACTCAATATCAGTCAATGAAATTGACAACATAATTAAATACTTACCAATGAAGAAAAGTCCGGGTCCCGATGGCTTCACTGCTGAATTCTACAAGACATTTAGAGAAGAACTGTTGCCCTTACTGTTTACACTCTTGAGTGAAATTGAAAGGCAAGTAGTACTCCCAAATTCATTCCTGGAAACCAGCATCATCTTGATCCTAAAAGTGGAGAAAGACCCAACTGAAAATGAGAACTATAGGCCAATCTCATTAATAAACATAGATGCAAAAATCCTTCATAAGATACTGGCAAGTAAAATGCAGAATATCATCAAGATCACACACCCTGACCAAGTGGGATTCATCCCAGGGATGCATGGATGGTTCAACATATGCAAATCAATAAATGTAATATACTATATTAATAAAGCCAAAGACAAAAACCATATGATCATCTCAATCGATGCAGAAAAAGCATTTAACAAAATCCAACACAGATTCATGATAAAAACCCTACAGAAAATTGGAATATATGGTGTCCATCTCAACCTGATGAAAGCCATCTATGAAGGACCAGCAGCCAATATCATACAAGTGGTCAAGTCCTTTACACTAAAATCAGTAACAAGACCAGGATGTCCACTATCACTACTCCTGTTCAATATAGTTTTGGAAACATTAGCCCCGGCAATTAGACAAAAGAAAGAAGAGGAATAGAGATAGGAAACAAAGAAGTCAAATTTTCAGTACTTGCAGATGACTATTCTATATAGAAGGCCCCAAGAACTTCACCAAGTCTTCTACACTTAATAACTAAGTTCAGTAGTGTAGCTGGATACAAGGTCAACACACAAAAATCAATAGCTTTACCAACAGCCAACTCACTGAAAGAGGAACTAGAGAAACAGCTCCCTTCACAATAGCATTCCCAAGGGCTGGGGATTTACCTCAGTGGTTCTGCTGCTGGCCCCACAAGCACAAGGACCCAGGTTTGATCCCTAGTATCAAAAACAAAAAAACAAGCAAACAATAGCATCCCCCAAAATGAAATACCTAGGAATCGACCTAATGAAGAAAAGACCTCTACTCTGAAAACGACAGCATTCTGAAAAAATTAGATCAAAGAGGATATCAGAAAATGGAAAGACATCCCTTGCTCCTGAGTAGGCAGAACCAATATAGTGAAAATGGCCATATTTCCAAACTGCTACATAGATTTAATGTAATCCCAGTTGAAATTCACAGACCTTGAGAAAATAATCCAAAAATTCATTTAGAAGAAGAAGAGAACTAGAATAGCAAAATCAATTCTAGACAACAGACATGACAGGAGGTGTCATGTTACCTAACTTGAAAGTACATTACAAAGCTACTGTGATAAAAACATCATGGTACTGGCAAAGAAACAGACCTGAGGATCACTGGAACCAATTAGAAGATGAAACAACTCCAGACACACTCAGCCACCTCATCTTTGACAAAAGAGCCAACCACCCTCACTGGAGGAAAGATAGCCTCTTTAATAAATGTTGTTGGAAAAACTAGGGTCTTTAGTACTTGGAGAAAGGGTGTTTGCTGAGGTTATTAAGGTACATGGAATAATAAGGGGGCTCTAATTTACTAGGACTCCTGTCCTTATAGAAGAAGAGATACCATGAAGCTTTCTGTCTCTTAGCACCAGCCATATGAGACACAGTGATAAAGTACACAGCCATCTGCAAACTGGGAAGAAAGTCCTCAGCAGAAATCAACCCTGACAGCACCTTGATATTGGACTTCTGGCCTCTGGAACTGAGAGAAAATAACTGTTTGTTGTTTATCCACCCAGTCTGTGGCATTTTGTTACAGCAGCCTGAGCTGCCCCTATTACATATATCCTATTACACATTATAAATGAGGATTGAATTCAGAGCCTTTTGTATGTTGGACAAGCACTCCACCAGAAAACTACAAAATATATAGCTCTGTAAAACATTTTTAAAGGAAACATTTTTATATTTTAGTACCATTTTGCATATGGCACCACAAATTGAATAGCCAGTCATGCTTTGAATTGCGATAATAATTCCATGCCTCCCCCAGAACCTCGCAGGGTTCTTCTCCCTGCTTCTTTGAACTACTTCTCTGTCTAGATCAGTTACTTCTGTTCTGATTCTACAGAAAGCAACTGAGTAATTCTGGCTCAGAGCCCTAACCCTAAATGTCAGGGAGAAAGAATGCAATTAGCTTGGACTCACCTATAGATTTGTTATTCTAGGACAGGTTTCCTTTGGTGCCAAGGGGTGGGGCACAGGTGTACCTGGTTGTCCAAGGCTGTATTTGCTAGGGCTCAGGTGGAATGCAATTCTAAAGGAGATGATAAGGCTGCTGGATTTATACTTCCACCCAAGGCATTGCAATATGTACAAGGAAGTAACTTGGTTTCAATTTCCAGCTCAGCTTCTTAAAAGGATGTTCAGCATCTTCACTCCAGGAAATAAATATAGCCAACCAGAGTGAAAAAGGAAAAAGAAATCAATGCTCAGCTCTGAGAACAATTTTAGGAGGCTTGCTCAGTTCTCCATTGACAAAGAACACAATGACAATGGGATTATTTGGAGAATGTCAACATGTCTATAAATTTTTAGTGGAGTAGTTTAAATTCATTTTAATTGTTTTTTTTCTTTTTTCATTTTGGATCAGGGGCTTGGACCCAGTGCCTCATGCCTGTTAAGCATAGCTCCACTTCTGAGTTATATCCCAGTCCCTTAGCATGGATTTTTAATCATTTTCTGTCGTTTAACTTTACACTGTTTGAATAATTTAAATAGGAAAGATATAAATAAAAATATAAATATTAGTGACAGAAATCCGAAGACTATATTTTTTCTGATTAAAATATAGATCACAAAAATATAGTAAGAAGACTCTTGCTATACATTTCCACATGCAAATTTGAGATTCTTGTTGAAATAATAGTATAAGTTAAAATTGCCGATTACCCTCAAAATTAGTACAGTAACACTTTAATAACCTAGAAGTCAGACTGAATGACAACTACAACATGGAACATGGTACAGTACAAAATTCCCTAAGGAGCTGGAACGGTTTTCACAAATCCATGCCCTCCAAGCTCATTTGCTTTAATTGTAGGAAGGGAGTCAGAGCAGTACCCTGATTTACACACTGCCTAAATAACTTTGCAAACTTGTAATTTATTAGTGGAGTCGACTGCTTTTAAAACACTGAGAATGATTATTGACATCCGTTTAGGAAGCCACTAAAGAGAGGCGTTGCAAACATCACAGTAGTTGGGAGATATTCAATACACAAGCACCTGATACTCACCATTGCTGCATACTTTTATTAAGCCTGTATTGATTGCCTGTAACCAGCCTATCACAGTGCTACATGCCAAGATTCAGAGGTTTATATTCTAGCACATAGGCTGGTAAATTAAAAGGCAGTTTACACTACAGTGTGGAGAGTGAGTGCTAAATAAAGCTGAAGCGAGAGTGATGAGCTAAAACGAATCTCGAACATTCCTCTTCAAAACATTGAAACCCAACACTATGACAGCTGCAGCAGAAGTGGAGAAAGTGTTGGACTTGAGAGGTTAAAGAAATTGAAGTCCTGATAGAAGAGGACTGATTAGATGCTAGGGGCAAGGGAGAAGAAAGAAAGCACCTTGACTGGGCTCAGATTTCTGACTTGTATGAACAAGCTTTGGAGGCTTCTGTCACTTGTTACAGCTGACATTTGAAGTGGAGACTTGGGAATCACAAACAAAAGGTCAGAGAAGTTTGAAATCCGTTTAGTAGTGACTTTCTCTGTGGGGAAGAAAAGTTCCCATGGTAAATGACTGGAACACAGACAAGCCCTGGTAAGTTCCTTGAGGGCAGCCCACACATCATTTATCCATCTGCCTCCAGTGCCCAAATGTGGGGGATGCACATTTGTGGGGGATAACAGTGTATTTATTTGCTTTCTAGAAACCAATTAAAAACATTTTGACCTTTTCTAGTCATCTCCCATTAGGGAGTAAGATAAGACTGAAGAAATTTATAGATGTATTTGTCCTTGAGCAGATGGCAGTTGGCTTCACACATATTTCTCTTTCAAACCCAGTTTATCTTCAGGGAATTGAAAAGGCCACGTTGTCTTATTGGATCAGATCTTCCTAAGAACCTGACAGGCAGCCTTTCCATCTCTTTAGGTTTCAACTGCTCACACGTGGCAGACACCAGCTATCTGAGTCCTGTGGGTGTGGCAGGACGGAGGCCGGTGCGGACCTCACAACAACAAAGCAGCCCTTTGTGCCCCCAGATCTGCCACCTGCCTACGGGTGCAGGGAAGGGTTTCTTCAGCAGATTATCTCTTGAAGCCTTCCTGACCCCTAGAAACTTCCATGGGGGCTTCTTTTCAGAACTGAAGCTTATCTCCACCTGTACATGATTAACTTAAGATATACTAAAAACGCAGAATTAGGTCAGCATTAGACAAAATCAAGAGTAGTTTAGTTGCATTATTAAGCAGTTTCTTGGAAAAGGACTGCTCTCGTGATTTTAATTATTGACGTCTACTGCAGCAGTGGTTCTTAAATTTTTCACTCGAATGTTGAATTTTCAAAGGTAAGCCTGGGAAATGGAAGTATTTTATCTTTTATCAAATAGCTGTGAATCATGGTTGATGAGTTTAAAAAAATCAGCCCTAAAATCTCAGTTGGCTATGAAGCAAGAGAAAAATCTAAACAAGACATAATCTCACAAGGAAAATCGATGTCCAAAATCCCTCCCAAGAATATTCATCCTTGCATTTGAAAATGTGTGAGTGATTAGATGTACAGTGTTGCCTGGGTAAAAGGTATTTGAATTAAAACTAAACTGGGCAATGGGCTGTTGGCTTGAGGTTTATGTTCTTTGGCTGGGGGAACCATTTTGCTTTTCCCTTTCGTTTGAAGTCTCCTGAAATAGCTGTGATTTGCTGCAAACCTGGGTTGAGCCATTTCCCACTTCAGCCACTTCTTGGTGGGGAAATCATCCTGGAAGCATTTAGCCTGGGAAAAGGAGGCCGCTAAGGCTCCTGGGAGTCAAGAAGGCAACAGCGGGGGCGGAGCGGACCCCCAGAGGACTGTGAGCCTCATCTTCTCTTCATGGACTTGCTTTCCCCATCGAGGGGCCATATGACCAGTAAAAGACAAGGTCAAAACCAAAACGGACTCTCTGACCTGCAGATAGGCAGGCACAGGAGGTTTGGGGGTCTGGCAGGATATGGATGGGCAGAACCCCACGGGGCAGTGACTAATCCCACCCCGTTTCTGAGTTTGGGGGATGAGGAAAGGGGGCGCTGATAATGTAATCACCCTGCTAAGAAGCTATCGTTGCTCTGAGTGGAGGGTGATAAAAACATGACAGGCTTTTCTGGGAAGACTGTGGGATCAGATCGAGCCATTTTTGGATGTAAATGTCTGTGGCTTTGCCTGCAGCAGTTCAAGGAAGACATAATTGCTGCCGCTGCTGCCTCCCTGCACGCCCTTCCCTGCACTTCACCGCCCACCGTCCTTGAGCGCATCCGCAGGCCTTTCTTGGAGCGTGGAGGGAGCCAAGACCCGCAGAGAAAAACCCATTTTCCCTGGGTAGAAGCACCGCCCTGACAGCTCCAGAATGGGGGGCAAAGAATAAACTGAAACCCAGCAGCTGTGTCTGCCAAAGTGCACTGAGTTTCGTGCATTGTGCAATAAATTCAGGACTTGATTAAAATCTTGCTGTGGGGACCCAAAATTTATTTTTTGGTACTGGAGAGTGAACCAGGGCCTTGCGCATGCCCAGCAGTGGTCTATCTCTTAAATCTCCCAGCGCAGGGCTTCAAAATTTAGTTCTGATGCTACCTTCTGTACTTGCCCCTGAAATACAGATAGGACTCGGAGATATTTAGTCATTACTCTCATCACATATATAGAGTCTATAAAATCCCTGCAAAGCTTGAAACCTTAATGTTTTTCTACTATTCACATGGCTTCAAATGGCATTCAAAAGGTTAAGACACTTGTTTATACAATGATACATTTGCATATCAAGTTTTATATGAACCAAAATGGCTTTCATAGGTGGGCATCTGTTCTATAGCAGTATTAGAATAGTTAAAAATTTCGCCCCATTTACAACCACAAGGTTTACTTTTGTTCTTTTAGTCAATTACAGTTTCAGGGTGAAGTTTCCCCAGGTTGGACGAGCTCCTTATCTGTGAGTAAGCTGAAGAGCTGACATTATTCTTACCGGGAGACACCTTACAGGACTGTTTGTCTTCAGCTACAGTCACCTGGCTTTACTTCTGTGTTAGACATTTTGAGTGTCCCTCTCTGAGCATGTGTGCTGTGCCTGTCCTTTTCAGCACTGTTGGAAAGATACCTTTCATCTAACCCTTACGATTCTATCTTAATTATTTTTTCTCTGAGGCTTTTGTTCCTAGAGTGAGCCTAAAGCCTTTCTGTTCCTGAGGGGTAGTGCCAATAAAAGAGTAAATGTGTAGGACAGGAACTCCAGGGTGCAGGTGTAGCTCAGTGGTAGAGTGCTTGCTGCTTAGCTTGAGCAAAACCCTGGGTTCCATCTACAGAGAAAAAAAAAAGACTTTCTTCTCCTTTAAAAATGTCACAGGTACTACATATTCATGATGAGAAATGAAAGCAAGTAAGCAGAAAGAAAAACCATGTGCTTTGTGTATTTATAAATACGTGTTTTAAAGATGTATATATGTTTTAAAAAACGTGCTACATTCCATGCAGTGTGAACATTTTCCTTTACTGCAGCTTGATTTTGCTGTTGTAACAGATGCAATGAAATTGATTGATCTTTTGTTGGAGACACAGATTATTTCAAAAGCTTTGCTACTATAGACACAGTGATTAATATTTTAGAGTTACGTTTTTATGCATTTGCCCAATCCTTTTTTTGTAAATTAAATTTTCTTGGATTAAAGTTTCTTTTTGACCATGGCTCTGCTCATGGCCCCAACCTGTCTCTCCTGTAATGTGAGCTAATTTTGCTGATGCAGAGGATGATATTGCTTTTACTGGATTATTCACATTAGTTCTCTAACCTTAAGCCTCCTTTTTAATTGCTGTATCTCTTGAAATTTCTCACTTTGGGTTTTCTGTTCTTTGCTAAAGGCCACCTGGGGTTGGGCAAAGTTCCCTCATTTATTTTCCACAATTCTGTCCTTGGATCCCTTTTTTGTCTATACTAACCCTTAGTGTGTTCATTTTCTGATTCTAACTTATGTTAGAATGTAAGAATTCATGAGTAAGAAATTTATTATTTTCTCCAATCCCTTGACATACATTGTGTATTCCTTGGCATCTCCTCCTGACGGTAGTGCAAGCATCTCCTGTTTGTAGTCCCCAGACTTGAATCATTCTTTCCTCCAACCTTCCAGCAAGACAAAAACAAATACAAATTAAAACCAAAATCAACTCCAACTCCAAAACATCAAATCACTCACTTTTTTCTTCCTATGTTCTTTTTAAAGTTGAAGGTGCCCACTGATCCACTATGACACAGTCAGATTTAAGTGGAGTTGACATTTGTTGTTATGTCAAATCGCACTGGCCTCCTACATAAAACTCTCTAGTGGCTTCCCAATGCCATCAAAGTGTAACCCCAAATCCTCACAGGTACCACAAGGCTCCCATGATCTGGCCTCTGCCTGTGCCTCCCTTCCTCTCCTTGAAGTCTCCTCCTGCTTTGCCATGGCCAGGGAGGGACCTTCTCTCTGACCTCTCCTCCAAAGTGTAAGTATAGAGGCCGAGCACTTACCTGGCCCTTTCCTGGACCCATGACCCCTTTCTGGATTGAGCTTTGGGTGTTGGTGATAAAAACACATCACCAACTCCAAGGTAAGGTAGATTTTCTGCTTCATCTTTTCGTTTGGATGTTTTACAGTTTTGCATTTTACATTTAGGTTTATGATGACATATTCTGAGTTTAATTTTTTGTGAAAGGTGAAAGGTCTTGTTTAGATTCTGTTTTATTTGCAGTAGATTTCCAGTTGTTTCAGTACCATTGGTTCAATACACTATGCTTTCCCCATTGAATTGCTCATATGCCTTTATCAAAGATCAGTTAATTATCTATGTGTGGCTTTATTTTCTGCGAAAAATTTATATATTTTTAGAGATTCATTTATTCATGCATTCCCTTAGCAACTATTTAATTGAGTAGTTGTGTGTTAGCTTTTCATTGCTGTAATCAAAATATCTGACATAAATCGCTTAAAAGAGGAAGGTTTTATACTGGCTCCTAGTTTCAGTCCATGCTCAGCCAGCTCCATTGCTTTTAGGTCTGTGATGAGGCAGAAAAATTGTGACACAGGGAATGGAAGAGAAAAATTGCTCATTCATGGCAGGCAGGAAGCTGAGAGCACCAGGAAGAGCCCAAGAAAAGATAAGCCTTTCAAAGGCACACCCTAGTGACCTGCCTCCCCCAATCAGGTCCACCCTCCAATAGCCTGTTCAGCTATAAACTCAGCAATAGATTAATTCATCGATGAGGTTGGAGTCCTCAGTACATGAGCCTTTGGGAGATACTTCATATTCAAACTGTAACAGATACTATATGATAAATTCTGTTTTAGGTTCTGGGAATATATTAGTGAAAAAAGAAGATAAAAGTCTCTGCCTTCATGGAGTTTATATTCTAGAAGTCAAATGACAGATTGCATAGGAGGATAGTTTCATTCATATTCTCTATGAATATTTCTTCCACAGCTAAGAAGAGCATGTACTTCTGTACTTCAGGGTCTCTGTTTATGCTTTCAGTGCATTATTTGCTCATCCCGAACCTGAGCAGGGTGCTCTGCATCCTGCAGTGTACTAGGGGTACAAAAATTTCTCCTCCTTCCCACCTCCTCTATTTTCACTTTTTTCTAATTCTGTTGTAAAAGCAGAATTGATGCCATTTTTATTTATTTTTATTTTTATTTTGGAGACAGGGTCTAACTATGTAGTTGAGACTGACCTGAAACTCACTGTGTAGCCCAGGCTGATCTCGAACTCACAGCGATCCTCCTGTCTCTGACTCCCGAGTGCTGGGATTACAGCATGTGCCACCACGCATGGCTGATGCCATTTTTAGATTAGTCATATGTGAGACCTTTAGTGAAGTAGGAAATGGGATTTTAGCCAGCTTATACTTAATGTTCTCTGATACCTACAGTAAAGGAACCCCATTCCATGATGATTTCCTGTGGGTTTTTTTTTTTTTTTGGTATTTGTGATGAAAACAGATAATTTTGTTCAGATTGAAAGGTTGATATGGACAGCATTTGACAACTGTAAACTTATCATTTATTTGTACTTCTTATGTGCATAGTTGTTTCTGTGATGTTTAGTCATGGTTTAGGAGTCAGAGATTTATAGGTCACAAAAGGGCCTTTGAGCCTTATTTGTACAATCTTTCCTTTTCTGACAATCCCAAAACTTTTTTTAAGAAAAAAAAAAAAAAAAGGAGATTGGAAAAACAGGATAGTAATGAAAAAAGAAAGAGGGAAAGATGAGATTTCCAGACATACTAATATCCTGGAAGGACGAGGGGACAGAACTGCTGGTCTAGTGCTACATTTTCACTAGACCTTCTGGGTCACATAAAGAAAGGTGCTAGTTGGCTCCTCCTAGCTACATGGAAAGTGCACATCTGTGGCATTTTATGGAAAACAGAATAAGTTGGGAACCAGTGAATTGCTTAGAAGAAAAAAGAAGAAATAAATATCAGTCTAAATAATATTTTTTTTGTATTTTTATTAGACAGAGGTGAAAGAGACTTAGAGATCTATTCAAATCCCTGGCTTCATGGAGGAATCCTTTCTGCAAAAGCTTCAGCAGAAATCAACCTGTGCTTGAACTATTTGAGTGATAGGAAACTCAAAACCTCTGGTGGTTGAGTATTAAGAGCTGCCCCTTAATTATAAAAATACTTTCTTACTCAGAACCAAATTCTGCCTTCTGATAACTCCCAAATGTGTGTCCCAGTCCCAGTCTCTGAACCAAAAGACTGTCTAATGTCCTTGTTTGTAGGAAAGTCTTTTTGTGTAAGTAGTTATGAGGGATTCACTACACATCCTGGATTTTCGCCTCCCTTCTCTGTATGTCTTGTCTTTCATACCCTCTTTAAGGTTGTTTCCTGATTGGTTAAATTTCTTTAAATATGATTCTAAGAAAGAATTCAATACTCCTGGTTTTTGATACCAGGTCTTAGTTGACATCCAGAAATATCTTCATTGTACATATTTCTGTTTACACTTTCATTATCTCTTTTGTTTCGCAAACATTAAATGTCTAAATTTTACAGTTGTGCCTGAATTAAAGGTGTTTCTACTTGAAAGTGTTTAAATCTGTAATTTCACAATTCTTTCATTTTGAGAGCTTGTGGCAACAAGCTGCAGGAACTCTGGACACAGGAAAAGCAAACAATCTGTTTGCTAAGGGTCACTAAGCATTTGTAAGCAAGTGAAATTAGGGAAAGGTCCAGTGAGCTGAAGTGCAAGTCAAAGCATCGAAAAATCCTAAAATCTGTTCTCTGCATACTAATGTTCGCTAATAGAGATGAACTATTAATTGCTTCATAAAGGAAGGATTTTTTTACACTGTAATTTTTGTCAGTGGACTCTCTTCCTGGTAACTAATTACTTATTAATTATTAATACCTGTGAATAGCAAAAAGGGACTTGCACTTAAGAAGCTGTGTGAATCACATGTTATCCTTATTTCCTGCCAGAGCTCAGGTATTTCTTTTTTGAATAATGAACACTCTTTGAAAAGCCAAGGTGTTAAGCTCAGGCCCTTCTGCAGAGCAGTTCAACTAATCAACTTGTCAACAGTTCTTCCTGTTTAGAATTCTAGGCTTAATCAAACATTTTGTAAATAGAACATGACCATAAATATACTTGCTGCTGACTTCCAAAGGAAACTGTATAGTAGCCCTTGTAATTTCAAAAGCCATGACTAATATCTTGAAGCTGATACTTATTATGGAACTTATGAGAGTGAAATTAAAAGTCACTTGGCTTTTGGAGTCCCATTTTGCTTAATTAAGTATGCATATATTGGAGCATGTATTACATATTCAGTTAAAAAAAATAACCAAGTGAACAACCTTGTTTTCACCACCGTCTAAGGAAACCATTACCAAGTACAGTGACTCCACCCGAGTACAGCTCTTCTCTGTCCTTTGGTTTCCAAAGGGAATCATGATTCTGAACTTTGTGTTGATAATTTCTCTTTCTTTATAGTTTTACTGCACACATGTATCCCTGAACACCACATGTTTAACTTTGAATGTTTTAGGACTTCATGTAAATGGAATTCTTCTCTATCTAGGAATCACTTTTTTGTTTAATAATAGTGAGGTTCATTCATGTTGCCATGTACAGCTGTATTCCACTTATCCTCAAAGTTTTCTCTAACTGATAAACACATGTTACTTCTAAATGTTCTATGCACATCTTATATATGCCTCTGGTGCGTTTTAAAAATTGCTGACATTTATGAGCACTTTCTTTGTGCCAGATACTGTCCTAAGTACTTTAAATGATTCATTTAAACCTTCCATAACCCTATGAGGTAGGTATAATTATTATTCCCTGATGAATGAATTTGATCCAAAGACCAAATTTTGCTGAGATGACAAAGCTAAGAAACTACAGAGCTGGACCTTGAATGAAGCTTCTCAACTTTTGTAATCAATATTCCACACTGATTCTTCTGCTAATCAATCATCCCATCAGTCAGTGAGGAAAGCTCTGACGTTTGTTTCCATTTGTTCATGTATCCTTATGTTAGTAAATTACTGCCAAATTCTTCTAAAAGCATAACAGTCAATAAATTTAATGGAGACCCAGTACCCTACACATCCTTCTTTGGGGGTTGGGATTAAAATCTTCATTATGTTTCCCACCCTCTCCTCAAATATTCTAAAATTTTTGCATTTTAAATCAAGTTAAATGGATTTAAATCCATCCTTAGAATGGGGAAGAATGCACTTGTATGAGAAGAATGAATAATATATAATCTTTATATGAGACTTTTAAGAGCAGAGTCTAATTCTTGTGTCCCATGGAAATTAGTTCCAAAGACACAAATGGTAAATGATATTTTCTCCATCAGTGTTCATCTGTCTCAGTGGTCCAGGCATGAAAACACAAACACGAGCCATATGTCCATCTTCAGAGTTGGTGGGAAGCTTCCAAGTACTATCTAATCCAAAGAGCGACAGATTGAGATATCAAAAGAAATCTGTTGAGCAAGGTAAGGCTTAGAGAAAGCTTCATCTGCTTCTGGCTGTGGTAAAGGGTCAGAGAGCCAGGGCTTTGGGACAAAAGGAGCTACACCCCACCGACTCAAACATTAATGTGCAACTACCACATAACATAACAATATACCAGCCCACATATCTGTCTAAAGGGAACCATGAGAATAACAGTGTGGGACAAAGCTTAACCTGACATCTTTACTAGCATGAAAACCAACTGCAAAATTTAATGATTAAAGTTAGAAGAGTAGGTTCAAAGCTTTGAGAGGCAAGGAGGCTAGAGGGGCAGAGGTCCTGCTAAGATGGTAACAGAAATGTCCTGTATAGCCAATCCTGCCTTCAAATCATTAGTGAGGGTCTCCAGGCCTTACGGATGGTATTAGTAGGAACAAAGCATGAAGAGCCCAACATGTATAAGGGAAGCTATGTGACTGATCTACTAGTCATTCAGCCACTTTGAAGGAGTGATAATTTTCTTTTCTTTTCTTTTCTTTTCTTTTCTTTTCTTTTCTTTTCTTTTCTTTTCTTTTCTTTTCTTTTCTTTTTTTTCTTTCCTTCCTTCCTTCCTTCCTTCCTTCCTTCCTTCCTTCCTTCCTTCCTTC
>NW_022900926.1:21855691-21878595 GCF_012274545.1 Fukomys damarensis | reverse complement strand
TCTTTTTTTTTTTTTTTTTACCAGGGTTTGAACTCAGGTCCTTGTGCTTGCAAGGCAGGCCACCAAACTGCTGAGTTAAATCCCCGGCCCAGGAGGTAGTAATTTTCAAGAAATAATGCTTTTGAGAAATTCATCTATCTTTGAAAGACTTCTGATTTCTATCCTGAAACAACCTGGTTCTAGTGTTTAAGAATTGGCCTTATAGGGCTGTGAGATTGGAGAATGAGGGAGATAGATACAGAACTGCACAGAGGGCAGTTTATTAGGGACTTACTGGTAGAAGCCAAGGGCAAGATCAGAGGATCCCTGGGATTTGGATCAGAAATAGGGGAATTATCATATGGTTGGGACAAAAATGATTTAATCCTAGCTAGAAGGTGCCTGATTAGTCCTAATATAGCTTTGAGGACATTAGATACATGCCAGGTACCGACAGCACCAGACTAGTTGTAAAGCTCTACATATCATTTTAATATTTTTGGTTATTTTTAGTATGCTGGGGAACTACATGAGGAAAACTGACCAGAGATACATGGGACAATCATGGAGATTATGACTCGGGATGGCTTCAGTCATGTCCAACAGAATCTGTAAGATGCTTAACAACTCTTGATTTTTGGTCACTGTTTTGCTAAAAAAATTTCAAAGCATTATGTTAAGAGAAAGTAATTGCTAATCTGCTTTAAAAGTTCTAGTTTGAATATATCATAAACTTAATCTATAAATAAATTAAGATAGTTTATTATGCACTTTCGAGTGAAAGGAGCAAGTTAGGAAAGAATTCAATATGATCTTCTATTTTGAAAAAATATTTGAATATATGCAATGAAAAGTGTACACCAGGGTTTTTGTTGTTGCTGTTGTTTTTGTTTTGTTTTTTTTGAGACAGGGTCTCACTGTGTAGTTCAGTCTGGCCTTGGACTCACTATGTAACCCAGGCTGGCCTTGAACTCCTGGGCAACCCTCCTGGCTCAGCCTCCCCAGTGCTAAGATTACAGAGGTGCACTCCACACCCACCTGGCTTTATCAACCTAAGCACTGTTGACACTAGGAGTGGATAATCCTTTGTTATGAAGGGATGATCTGTGTATCATAGGATTTTTAGTAATATTTCCAGTCTCTTCCCATTAGAAGCTAGTGGCACTTTCTCCCTGAACTATAACAATAAAAAATGTTTCCAAGCCAGGTGTTGGTAGAGGTGCGTGAAGTCCCAGCTACCTGGGAGGCTGAGGCAGAGGCTTACTTGAGCCTTCAAGTTTAAAACCAGCCTGGGAAAATTAGAAGATGTCTCATTTAAAAAAATGTCACCACTCATGGCTAAATGTCTGTTGGAGGTAAAAAGTGTCCCTAGTTGAGAATCATTTCTCTGTCCTAATATGCCTACGGTGGTTAAATTGGCATATTTTCTTTTTTTCCCTCATTTATTTCTTGTTAGTCTACAACATACACACACACACACACACACACACACACACCTTAATATATCTTCTATGTTAAAAATAACTACTATTAAAACACCCACAAGCATAGTATTATTTATTTTTTAAAAAATTAAAGACATGTTTTTGAGCAAAGTCTTTGGGGAAAAATGTAAGTAGATGATTTATGGTGATATTGGTAGGTAGAAGATTTGTGGAGAATCAACCCTCTTCCCCCCAAAAAAGAAAAAGAAATAGAGAAAAGCAATTCTAAGATAATTCAGCTTGAATTCATCTGGAAGATGTGGAGGTGGAAATGTGAGGGCCAGAAAGACTTTGATTTATGACCAGGTACACCCATCCATGGTGATCAAGTCCTCTGTTTAATATTCTCATTAGATTCATCACCCCAGGAAAACAGATTTTCCTTGGTGCACTGATCTCCTTGCAGCTGCACTCAGCTGGGGGCACCAGGTATTCTCCTTGGTGCGGGCTTTGGGGGCAAGTTCTCTTCCCTTGAGCAGGATGTGACAGTTTCACTTGCTTTACAGTGGTGGTATTTTTCATTTACTAGTTGTTTAGGACTGATATATGAAAAGAGAGCCACTGAGATGTTTTCATGAGGAAAATTAGCCTCGTGGAAGCAGTACAGTATGTGAAGTCCTAGCGTGGATAGATGACCAGTGATAGTAGGAGAAATTCTTGTCAAAGTCTCTGACCCAGCAACTTCACAGCTCTACTTGAACCTCAGGCCTAGGCTGAAATCCAATAGAGGTGGTAAGCCCTGGCCACAGAAGACAGGGTGCATGACAGCTTCCTCCCAGACCACATCTAAGATGTCATCTCCCAGGAGGAAAACCTGCCATAGGCTCATGTCTGAACATTCAGACATGCCTCAACTAGTGATGGGTTATCTCTTTTTATAAGTTGAAAATGTAAGTAAAAAAAAAACATTTAACACACTATATTAGTCAGCTTCACACCACTATAATGAAATACCTGATGTCGCTACTTGTGCAGAAAAGAGGTTTACTTTGGCATACAGTTCTAGAGACTTAGGCCCAAGATTGGATAGCCTTGTGGATTGGTTTGGGCCTCTGGCGAGGATGGCACATCATGGCAGAGGTGCATGTGGGAGCCACTGTTTGTAGCACAAGGCAGGAAGCAGAGGCAGAGAGATTTGGGTCCCATAATTCCCTTTGAAGGTACCTCCTCAATGACCCAGACTACTCACCCACCCACTAAAGGTCACAGTGCCTCCTAACAGTGCCACCCTGGGGGACAAACTTGTAACATATGGAACTTGGGTGACATTCTTCCAAATTATAGCCGTACATCAAGGTCAACACAAAAGTGATTTCAACCTAGCCAGGAAATGCATGGATAATCTTAAGCCCACAGTGAGGCATCAGCATCTCCCCTGTGATCACATTGCTGGCCACTGCTGGCCAGCATCTGGAGAGAGGACTGTTCCCATACATCCCACAGAGATGAGCTTCAAAACTTTAGAAACAGTCTCTACTGAGTGTGTATGGCTTTTGCAACATGAAGGTGAAAAGCCCAGATTGTACCCAAAGCTGTCAGGGACATCTGAGTGTGTGCGTGTATATGCACAAATCTTGCAGAGCAGTGTGGCAGCAAAAATGGAGGGGCACTGGGTACTTCTGATATGGTTAGAATGACAAGAGATGGAAAAGCAAATCTGCATTAGATTTCCTCTTCCAAAGCCAGAAAGTGTGGTTCAACCATGAGAAGATTTCAGTCTGAAGGCACAGAGTAGGAAGAAAATTACTATTGTACTTTCAAATAAGAAAAGCAAAGTTAGGTAAACCCTGTCACTGAATCAAAACAGAGCCATATGTCTAAATGGTTCTCTTTCTGGTGCTAAGCATGTGATCTGGCAATTAATAATGACGATGACAAACAGTTTATATCTCTCATTATGTGCAAGGTACCACTCTAAGTGCCTGTATAGTTCAGCCTAAGGAAGTTGTTACTTTGATTTCACAGATGAGGAAGCTGTAGGATGCAGTAGGTACTCAATAAATATACACATGAAATTAATAAGCAAAACTCTCATCAATTGATTTCTTTTTTCATAACTCATTCTCTCCTACTTCTGAACTTCTTTTATAGTTCATTTTACACATTTGTTCTTCAAAAAAAGCAGACTCATTTCTAGAAAGATTAAGAAGAACAGAACATTCTGATTAATATAATTATGCTCCAAATTAAATCATTTGCTCAGAAACTGTTTGAATTTGTGGGCAGTCACAAAGGACCATGACCCCAGAATCCATCTCTCCTACCGGGATTGTTTGCCTGTGCCAAAAACGTAGCTAAGGAAACACATCTCTGTCTTCCCGAAAGAGCAATAATGAGTTCATGGCTAAAGCAAATGTATCTCAAGGTAAACCATATGTAACTGCTGTTCTTGTAGATCCAAGACAGCTAAATATCAATAATTTTATATGGCTCAACTTTATAGATTCTGTCACATTTTAATGTAGCGTGACTGAAGAGTTTAATTTTCTTAACAAATGATAAAGGAGATGGGAATAGCTACTGGAGTTTAGCTAGGAAGGTATTATTTCATGGTATACCAGCCACAGTAAATTATGTCAAATTTTAATAAACCCTCCCCTTCCTATTCATTTATTTCTTTGCTGTGTTTATGCACTGGCTTTAATACTATATGGACACAGGATAGTCTTTCATACATATTCCAAAGAATCTTCACCCTTCCCATCTTTAGCAGAGTGCTTAACATTATAATAGCAACATAGTACTTCAGCTGCTGAACACTTTCTAGTTTATTATTTATACAGATGTCTTTTTAACAACATTTTTCCCGAAATTGTGTAATGTTCCACTATAGCATGTGGCATTTTCTTTTGGGTTAGTTTTGAGGGACAATAAAAGCTCCTGCTAAATAATTGTTAGAAAAATTTTCTGACTAAAAGAATAACTGTTCATGCTCATATTCTAGCACTACTCATAAATTGTTGAATATTGTCTTTTAAGGTAGACAAAGGCGTATGGTATCACGTCTGATTTATTCTCTCTAAACCTGAATTATTTTGACTGAACTGTGGAATAGTGGCTTGAAGTCTTGATGTGTGACTAGCTTCCTGCCACCCTAGTCTATGTGTGGTATGTACATATTTATATATGTATTTGTTTTGCAGTGCTGGTGGTAAACCCAGGGCCTTCTCTGAGCTACATCCCCAGGTAGTGCTTTACAATGTCTTTTTCTTTTTTTAAATATTGAGACAATGTCTCCTTAAGTTCACTAAATTGCCTAGGGTGGGCTTGAACTTGTGATCTTTCTGCCTCTGCCTCCCAGAGTTCTGGGATTACAGGCATGCATCACCAAAGCTCAGCCATAGTGGTATAGCTCTAGGTATCTCTTCATTCTCATAATCAATGCATTCTGGAAAAGTAGTATTTGTAAAATGGATGGTCTTTATGAAATACTTTGCAGTGTTACCTACACAAGGTAAGTACATACCCAGAAAATAACTGGAGATTTATGCTTGTTAGAAAAAAAATAAACAGAATGGCCACACTATCCCTTCCTGAATCCATCCTGCAGGGCAAACATGCATTGAATGCTGACTCTGTCTACAGCAGAGATCACCCCTTGCACCCCCAGAGCCCCACAGGCAGCATGAGGGACCCACCAGCAGCACCCCCCCACACACACACAGGAGACCGGACCACGCAAGTGCAAGGAGCACAGAGAAGGGCAGTAATCCTCACTACACGGAGGACTCTGAACATGCTTCTCTTAGCCCTGGTACTTCACCTCTACCTGCCACAGTAGAGGTCCGGCACAGTCAAGGCTTGCTTGGGTTAGTTTCCCATTTGCACATACAGTCCCCATTCCTCCATAAATTGCAGGAGATAGTTTTCATCTTCTTCTGGCCTGTCTGGCACCTGTTCCTCATAGAGTCCGGACAACAGGCCCTCCTCTGCAAGACCATCAGACCCATGATACTCGCTGCCCACAGGGTCCTGGTCATAGCTAGATAAGGAGGGGATACACAGCCTGCCTGTCCGAGGGTCCCAGTCAACCAGTGTTGTTGACAGCTCCTCCTCTGGTCCCTCTTCTGAGACTGAGTGCTCCTGTGCCAGGTGACGAAAGTCACTGAGCTGAGGCCTGTATAATGTTGGTGGACCCAAGCTTGCCAAAGCTGCCTGTTGTTGAAATAATTTTCTTTGTACGGGTGCAGCCTCCTGCATGCTGAACTGATGACGTTTGGGTCCCCCATGAATGTCAGTTCTCATATCACCCTCATATTCAACCACAGCTTTGCCGGTAACTTTTGTGCTGCCGAGTGACTCTTGCTGGGTCAGAGAAGTAGCTCTGGTGTTTTCCTGAGAGTCACAGGAAATTCCCACCAAATGCGGGGCATACCCCAAGTGTTCCACCTCCACTTCCTCTGGAGGGGGCTCTGGGTTCCAGAGGGGCTCAGGATCACTGAGTTTGGATCCATCATTGCTTTTGTCCGGTAGAATCATATCCTTCTGAGGAATTTGAGAATCATCCAAAACATTCAGGGTGATGAAGTTAATCATGGTTTTTTCAGTAGGCACAAAGAATCTTTTGTCAAGTTCATTTCCATAAATCAAAATCTATAAAGAGAGAAGAGAGCGGTTTTCACCTTTTTACTTTAGAAAGACACTATAAACAGCTGTTAAGCAGAATTTGTAGTGTCATCCAGGAGTTTGAATGACCTACTCTTACTAAGTCATGAAGATGAAAGTTATGCTTGGAACAGACCGCAAACCTTATTGTCTGGAATTAAGGAACCGAAGACACACAGAATGTGTGTGTTGCACAGGAGGGTACTGATCCGGTGTGAAGTTCAGGGTGTGGCTGGCCTTCCTCTACATAACTGAAGGATTGCAGGTGAATTGCTTGATTTATTGAGTATTTTTAATTTTGAAAAGTTAGAATGTGGCCATATGAACAGTGGCAAACACTGAGACAGGGTTTGTGAAATTATAAACCATAAACAAAGCAATTTCACAAACCCTGTCTTAGTGCTAGTAAGAAGCTTACTGTTACACCTAAATGTCAGCAGAGTAATAGAAAAATTTACAAGTGAGACTAAGGGGAACAAATGTATGTACTGTGAACACATCTTTTAGTAATTCCCAAGGAAATAGATTTTAATGTTAAACATAATGCTTCCCAGCCCTTTGAAACCTTTCAGCAGACAGTCTGGGAATATGGGGTTTATGGGGTTTATTCTTCTATTTGCTTGCTTCTCCTTGACGAGTTATCACATCCTGGCTGTATTCTTCCTACATGTGTTTCCATTACAAATTCTTATCTCTAGTACTCTCCTCTTTGGGATGCTTGTCTTCTCTCCCTTGGACAAGGCCACAGTTTCCTAAGTGTTTTCCTTGGTTCTAGTCTTATTCCCCTTAAAGTTGTTCAAGCAGTTATGGTGACTCTCTTAACTTCAAACCTCTTGGAGACTTCTCTTTGCAGGTAGAATATAGCCCAAGCTCCTCAGAAGAGCATGACTTGGTCCAGTACTGGTCTCCAGTGCAACCCTTTATCAGGAAACATACAAGTTAGCAGCCTAAAGTGTTTCTCACATCTACTTCCTTGTGTCCCTGCCTTTTCTGCCTGCAGAAAGTGTCTTAACTCTTGCTCTTTACCTCCAAGCTCCTGTGCTAAAACTGATCCCTATGAAGGGTTTCAAGGCCTCCCTGGGAGACAGTCAGGGACCACTGCATGGAACAAAAGGCTGGGACAGCCACATAAACCCTTGGGTGCAGTACACTGTTTCTCTTTGTAGCATGTGTGTGGCTTCTCTAGCCTTGTGCTTTTCTCAACTGACCACTGAAGCAGAATGTTCACCCAAAATGAGGAAATCATTACCAAGGAAAAAAACCTAAATAAACCTTCTGGCTTCACTTGCCATTAGTAGACCTAAAAATTACTAATTTGGAATTCACACAGCTGGGTAATACATGATTAGTTTCCCACCAGCTCTGCGGTAGAGAACACCTCTGACGTGTGGGTTTTAACAGTTACCTAGGTTACTTCTTAGGACCTGAAGGCTGCCTTTGCAGAGAACACTCTTCATGTCAGCCTACAGATACCTAATAGGTGACTAAAGTGGGATCAAAGGCTTGTCAGCTCTATCTTCTTTTGTGTCTGCTTCCCCTGCTGTCTTAATCCATGGGTCATATGCTACTCTGCATGTAGACACATTGATCCTTTAAAAATGTTTTGTCCAAGGTTATCATATAGGGTCAGTTTGACCTATTGCCCACTGAAGCTCATATGTGTTTTCTTTTTCATTCTTTTCCTACCACTACTTTTGTACCCCTTTCAGTAATACTGTCACAAGTCCCAGGCCACCGGGCTGGGCTGTTTTACTCAGGATGTTGGCATTAGCTACATAAAAATTCATCAGCCAGGAAGAAGCATCTTTTCAAATGATGCTTCTGGTCAGCGGAAACTTACCAGACTCTAGCCTGCTTAACAATCAAAAGAGGCTTGCTTTTTCCCCTCTTTGGAGAGCAGCACAGTCTCTCCTGATCAGTACTCCTTGAAGCTGAAGACCCGATTCAGCTGAAGTACCTTTCACCCCATAAAAAGCCTTGCCTATGTATGTGCTTATAATACTTCGCTTGGTCTCAATTCTATCTTTTCTGAGTCCAGAGATCCTGTCTGGTGGCACCTGTGCCCTCAGAGACTCCAGTGTCTGCTTTCATGTCAGTCTTCATGTATTGATTTGAATTTCTAGTCCCTGACTAGGCTTTCATTTACAGAAGGTCAGGGACTATGACTTAATATATCTGTGCATCTCAAGACTTTGCCTGATCCTGTATTAAATATAAAAATTTTTCAAAACTTTCAAATTTTTCTTATCTTTGATCATGTTAGTGAAATAGGCTAGTATAAAACATTTTTAAAAAATTCGTCAACTACTTAATTTTAAATCTACTCCATGTTTAGATGGAACTCTATCTGTCCTAGAACCAGGAGTGTGTTGTTATAACAGATATTCCTACCACAGCAAGCACTCACCAGATTTTCTGGATGTTTCTCTTTGCCAACATGGATATATCGGTAGATGGAGTAGCCAATCACACAAAATAGAAACACGATCACAGATGTGGGCAGAACATACCAGAAAATAATTTTAACCTTCAATGCTGATGTTGGATCTGTTACCAAAAAGAGAAGTTGGGGAAAGATGGGAGAGTTGAGATTTTTTTGTGGTAGAAAAATATTGGCAGTATTTAGAGGCTTTGGGCAAATCACCTACCATACATTTAGGGGCACATTTTTCTCAACTATGCATTGAGAAGCTTGAGCTAAGTGTTGTAAGGGACCTCAGCATTCCTAATCTCTCTGACTCACCTCACATTTTCACAGTAAGGATACATAAGGATCCAACTCAGTGAACATTTCAACATCTGTCTGGCTTTGAGATTCATGCTGAAATATATATTTGAAAGTAAAGGGTCTGATATCTGAGTGACTCACAGCTCTTCCAACCAAACAACAAAGCTCTCTTGTGCCCACTGTTTCTTGGTACTTATTTGACTCAGTCTTTTCCATGCCTTTAGTAGAGGACACAGATGTGTGACATCACCATTTGGTTGACCAAACAGAACTGCTCTTGTACATGGTGGGCCAGATTTTCTGAGTAGAGCTGGAGCTTGGGGAGGGTGTGGAGAGGTGGCTGAGCAGGAGTGTGCTGAGAATGACAAGGCCCTTCCAGGACCTGGCATGCTGTACACTCACAGTGAGTGCAATTCCCTAAAAAAATGAAAAGACTCAGTGAAGGACCATAAAGAAAGCAGCCCTGGCCCATCTATGGCCCATCATACTATAGAGTTGGTGATGTATTTGCAAGTGCTTGTGCTGTACCTGAAAGTTGGGAACATTAATTTTATGTCAACTTGGCTGAGCTGCAGTATGAATATGTATTTAGCAAAACATTAGTCTCGATGTTGCTCTGGAGGTATTCTTTTAAGGTAAGATTAACATATTAACCACTGGATTCTGAGTAAAGCAGATTACCCTTGATATTGTGGATGGGTCTCATTCTATCAATAGATGCTATTAATTTAAAAAAAAAGGAATGATCTCAAAGAAGAGGGAATTCTGTCAACAGACTGCAGTGGACATGAACTACGACATGAATTCCCTACTGGGTCTCCAGCCTGCTGCCTGCCCTACAGAGTTTATACTTGTTAGCTAATGCAATTGTTGTAAGACAGCTCTTTAAAATTTCTCATCTGTCTGTCTGTCTGTCTGTCTGTCTGTCTGTCTTTCTGTCTGTTCATCCATCCATCCATCCATTTAGTTCTGTTTCTTTGCAAAATTCTGACTAATACAGCAGTAGAAAAAAGACACAAATGACAAAAGTCCTCCTTACACACTAATAAAACTGCCAATTATGTCATGGGAACCTTTCAATCCAGTTGAACGCTGGAATCAGATGTTTCAAAGCAGAGTCACTATTCAGCTAACTGACCAGTTACAGATGGGAAACTGATGAGTCATTGCTGGTGAGGGTGGTTGGCACTAGCCAGTAGGAAAGGCCAGTATGGAGGTCCAGCTACAGCCTCTTCTACCCTAAATGGTCCCCAAAGAGCATCTTCATCATAAGGTTCCACCCAGTACCAGCCAACGCTGCATTGTGGATGCATTGCCCCGCTCAGCCCAGGCCTCTTGCTACAAATCCTTCACACTGCACTGAGCTTGTGCCTATAAAAAAGAGCCACAATAACAAACGCTGATGATGTTTTGTATGTACTAGCACATTTACTGAATAAACCTAATCAACTGTGCTTATAGTTTAGGGATTAGGATACTGCAGATAGCAGGAATGTGTTTCAGGGAATAGCTCAGAAGAAGTAATGCTGATTTTTTAGAAAGCAGCAGTGTCATAGAAGGGTATCTCCAAGCCAGGGCTGATGATACAGGCCTGTGATTCCAGAATTCTCAGAAGCTGAGGCAAGAAGATCACAAGTTTGAGCCCAGCTTGGGTAACTTAGTGACTTAGCAAGACCCTGTTTCAAAAGAATTGAAAAAAGGTTGGGGATGTAGCTTAGTACAAAGGCCCTGGCACTAATCCCTGGTGGTGGGGGGAAAAAAACTATTTCCAGTGATTTAACAGCTGGGATATCACTGGAAATTTCAGAACCAGAAATGGAACTTAGTTATTTTTTTGTTTCTTTTCCCACACGGGTGGGAAAGTGGGCTCCATCTGCTAATTGGAAAATATTTAATTTAATCTGTGTTTTAGTTGCTTTAGCTCTGCCAAATGAGTAAATGATTTTCACTGGAAATTCATTTCTACCATTTGGCACGAGTCGAGCTGTTTGTAAACACATCACTTTCTCCAAACACAAAAATTATTTCTTCAGTCTGCTTTGTTTTGCTTTTTGCTTGTTTGGTATTTCAGTTTTATTTTAAAGGAAAAGGTATGATAAGAACAGCAATTCAACAAGAAAGCCTTTCACTTTTGCTGTGTATCATAACATTTCTTTTCTTTTCCTTGGCATCATTTCATCTTGGAAAGTGGGAGTGATGAGAAGAGAGAAAAATCAAGCCAGATTCTTATCCATAACTGGGATTAGAACCAAGGAGTGGGGTGAATTGGTGAACTCTGTTAGAAGGGAGAGGCAGACGAATAATATGTGGAGAGACACTTGATGTAAAAAAGCTGTAGGATTTAGTCTCTTTCAGTTTTGGAGGATTGAGCTCAAGTTCCTCTTACTTTGGGGGCAGAAAGATTAAGCAAAGCCATGCCCACAACTCCATATCTCCCAGTAGGAACCAACATCCTCAACAACAGTCCCCTGGCACCCAGCTCAGAAAACATGCGAAGCAGACATCTGAGAAGAAAGAGAGAGATGCAACTGAAGAGTGTGGGCATAATTACTGATTTGCCCACCTAGACCCTTGTGCAGCCAAATGACATCTGAAGGCAACTTGAAGAGTCCCAAGAGGAGCGAAAGCAATTCTGTTTTAATCTTTCTTTCTCCCCTTGGTACTGGGGATTTAACCCAGGGCCCTAAAAATGCTAGGCAACTACTGTACCACTGAAATACATCAGGCCCTTTAAAAAACAATTTCTTTTGAGACATGGTCTCACCAGGTTTCTCAGGTTGGGCTTCAACTTGCCATTCTCTCATCCCAGTTTTCTGAGTAGCTAGGATTACAGGTGCCTACCTGCAGTGCCATACCCAGCCTACAAAACTGCTATAGAGTGTTTTCAGGATAATGCTTTGTTTCGTACAGTAAAGTCAGATGTTCTTGAAGATCATTCCACTTCTGTTGATCACAGTAATTATACTTAAAGAAATAAAAAGATGTATGTGGAGATTTCTTTTGTTTTTTGAAACAGGGTCTCACTAAGTTGTCCAAGTTGGGCTCAATCTTGGGAACCTCTTGCCTCAGCCTCCCAGAGGTTGGGATCACAGGTGTGCGCCACCATACCCAGCTGAATGTTCTTGTCATTTCTCAAGGCTGGAAGCTATGTGACCACAGGAGGATTGTTGGCAGCAGACTGTGGGATCTGCACTGAGAATCCTCTGAGGGGCTGACAATAATCCCTGACATTGGCCACATTCCATGGCACAGTTGAATGTGAGTCCATGCATTTCAGGTGATAGCTATTTCTGCCTTTGTCTCAACTTGTCTGTTAAAGGTGGATTTGTCAAAACCTTGTATAAACTGCTGTACTTCCTTCTAGTTTTATTAGATTTTCTTTTTTATATCAGCTGTTTTGAAACTTACCTTCCAAAGTACTGATACACTGTTTCTGAGAAGGTTGAGCAGGACGCAGGGGCCCTGGGACAAAGGACTCCACTTGGACGCAGTACAGAGTTTTGGGCTCCAGCCAGCTGAGCACCAGGGTGTGGTTGGTGACACACTGGGACCACTAGAGCAAGGAATTGCAAACCACGGTTACAGCCAGCCAAAGATTCTAGGACCATTCTGGACAACTTCAGAATGAAGTAAGACCAAGCTACCATTTGATCCTTTACTATTACTATAAGCTTCTGTTTTTTTCCCCAGCAGTAGTTCTCAAAATACCTTTTCCTTTAGCTGAGCAAAGCATGGTTAGGAACTGAACCAATTTTAAGAATAACTCTAAATAATAGCACAAGAATGGGTTTCTTACTCTGTCCTGTGTTCTTGCTAGCAAGTTTTTAGCCTTCTTGGAGAGTGAGCGGTAGATGTTATCCAAGTAAAGGCTCTTTATCAAAATGGGGTGCACTACTATTGTACACTCCTATAGCAACATCACAGTGAACAGGGAGTTTCTGTAAGGAAAATCTGAAGTCAGCTATGTACACATAAGCTTCAACTGTATTTTATACAGCCTTTCTTTTGAATACCGCATCCCTGGACTCTTGTGCGGAGGATTAAATTATCAGGGCTGCTGATAATGTCAGCTACAGAAATTTGGTACCCAGATTATATGCCCCATCCCATTTCAGGCTTACCATTCTTTTTGATTTAATGTTATATATAGACACGTTGTACTTCAGATTGGAGTATATTTGTCGCATGGAAATGGTACAGTCTTCTGGATTGCTCTTCCATTTGTCTGGAGCCGTCAGGACAATAGAAATGGACTTCTCGTCAGTAGTTAGG
The DNA here is from genome assembly GCF_012274545.1 of Fukomys damarensis. Classification (NCBI taxonomy): domain Eukaryota; kingdom Metazoa; phylum Chordata; class Mammalia; order Rodentia; family Bathyergidae; genus Fukomys; species Fukomys damarensis. Next base: position 21,865,527 of record NW_022900926.1, on the reverse strand, counting down.
GCAATCTCTGGGGGACCAATTTGTGCTTCAAGGGGTGGGAGAGGGTATTATCATGTTCAGATGTAAAAAAAATCACCTTCCATAAAGCTACAGTGTAAACTTACTCAGATCAAAGACCTACAGCCACCTTTTTAGAGGAGATCCCTCAAAATATACTAAGGAGGACCCAAGTTATGCCAGATCTTGAAACAATCATTTCACACACTATGACACAGTTAAAACAGCAAATTCAAGCATTGTGTTTACTTAGTTCCTAGTCAAAGGATAAATAGTATTTGGTGAAGGTAAATACAACCAAAAGTGTTTGTAACATTCTTATGACTTGAAAAGTTGGTGAAATAATGTGTCTTAATAAGTGGAAAACTTAGAGACTAAGAATGGTCTTCAAAGATCAGTAAACTTTTCTCATAAAAGTCCAAGCATAAATATTTAGGCTTTAGGGCCGGGGATTCAGCTCAGTGATTCCAGCTCCTGCCTCGCAAGCACAAGGTCCTGAGTTCGATCTCTGGTACAAAAAAAAAAAAAAATAGACATGCAGGATCTCTGTTTCAAGGACTCCACTTTGGTTATGGCACAAATGTAGTCCTGGATAACTACAAAAACAAGTGTGGTCTGTGTTCCGGTAAAACTTTTTCATATCACAAAATATTCTTTTGGTATGTAAAAGCTATTTTAAAATATAAATACTATTTTTGCTCTTGTCCTATAGAAAAACTGGAGAAAAATGGAGTACATTTGGCCCAAGGGCCAAAGTTTGCTAATCCCTGATTGGGCAGAAAACAGGGCAGCTCTGGGCCTCAGGAGGCCCTGGAGAGGGCATTATGATGGCCCTGAATGCATCCTTCATGGTGGAGTGAGCCACAGATCAGGGGGAGGAAAAATTATAAAAGCAAATACTAGGAAGATGTTGTCTTAATTCCAAGTTACATCTAGGAATTAAATTATCACACTGTCAAGTTTGCAAGAAGAGACTTAATGGAGTGATCAGGATACTTTAATCCATCTTCTGGACCTGCATCAATGGTTTATTAATGCATGAAGTTAAAAAATAATCTGTTTTTCCTCAAATTGTATATCCTTCACTAGATGGTAGAACAAAACCAAAAGTGGATATTATGGGAATCCAGCCTTAACTTTGGATCTAGGAGAGATCTCAGAGATCCCTTGACCAAAACGTTCAGGCGATTATAAGGGCCAGCCAGGTGAAACACCATGGCCTAGTCACTTACCCCACTGGTGCAGAACCAAGACAAGCAGAGCCTTTTCCTCTGGGGCAAAATTATCTATGGGACTGAGACTCAAACTAGGAGGGCAAATTAACTAGATATGAATACATGTTTAGCCCACAGTGGCATTACTTACTTTCTAAAAAAGGATAGAATCTTCCAGTTTCAGTCCATTTGGAACAGTTTGTTTCCCAAATGGCCTTTACTTTGGCATAATATTGGTGTTCATAGTCAGATGTTTCATCAGAAAGATCACAGTAGGTCCTACTGATATTCTTGCATTCAGGTTTATTCAGCCATCTCTTTTGCCCATATCTGTGAAGAAGGAAACTATGAATTTATAATGAGGTACCTGCTAAGCTTTACAATAAAAGACCAGTCATTATTTAAAAACGAAAGGAAGACCTTCTTTTCAGAAAAACAAAAGTACCTGTCATTGAGATAAAAAAGCACCCACTTTCACTGCTGGCAATTTTTTTTTCATTAGCTGTCAGGAAGATGAGTCAGAGTTTCTGTGATCACCTTTCTTTTCTGTGAATTATAATGTGGATAGTACATTTTGAAGGCATATATTTTATTCTTCACTTACAGTAAAATTTTTACATATTGTATGACCAGTGTTCTAGTCATTATCTAAATTGTTAGTCCACTATGTCTATGAGATCAGATTGAGGGGTCATTTTAAGAAAAGATATTTTATTTTCTGGGAAGAAAAATTACCTTGACATTCTCATAAAATTTAGGAGACATCAAGAATTTGGGGAAAATTCACTGGGTGGGAGTGCATACCAAAATATTCATTTTGAATGATTATCAGAATGTTTATGATGATATTGACTAAATTTGATTTTCTTCCTCTTTATTAAAAATATAAGAGCCATAGCAAAGAAGAGAGGGGATTATTCTCAGCTCTTCTTCAGGCAGGAGAGATTGAAGTATAAACAGCTTCAGTAACTCCACGAACTGGGGGATGAGACAGGGTTGAGTTAGAGGCTGTTGACACTGAAGCAGGGGTGTTGGGGAAAAGATGACAGGCTTGGTGGTGGCGTGCAGGATACAGTAGTTTGGGAGTTGCAGCCTGGGAACAGTTGAGACGATACTGCACTGTCCAGGTGGAACATGTAGTCGCTTAGACAAGGATAGTGGCAGTGGAATGAATGAGCAACAACAAAAGCAAGAATATTAGGAGATAGGATGAGGTGGCTGCATGCTATAAGAGATAATGAAATTGAAGGTGATAAAGGTGTTGAAAATGATGCCTCTGGGACAGTTGGGTTGGAACAGTGGTGGCATTTACCAAGACAAGGAGCACCAAAGAAGAGTGGGTTTGGGAAATGGGAGGGGAGGGATAGAAGGAGTACTGTATAAGATAATAAGTTCAGTGTTGACTACTGAGTGTAAGGTATGTAAGATCTGTCCAAATGTGGATGCAATGGGGTTAAGGCGGAAGGTGTGAGTAGGAGGTAGAGATTTTGGACTTACTGGTATAAAACTGTTCATTGAAGGTGTAAGCCTGAATGAACTTCTCCATTGCTGCAAGCAAAATCTGAGGTAAAACTTGAGGAGCATCAAGATTTGAAAGGTGGTTACAATGTAGACTTGGAAATAATAGCTAAAGAGGGAGAAGGAAAAAAAGTGAAAGTCAAGAGAAGGGCATGCCAAAGTTTAGGATGCCTTCTCTTTTTAGAATGTGGCAACAGTTTTAGAAAGCAAATCTCTCCCATTTCATAAGCACTGTGTCTGCCAAAAGATATTAGATATTGTAGTCAGATCTTATTGACCACCTTTTCCATCCAAGTGATTAACTCTGTCAAGAGGCTTTTAAACTTTTTAAAAACCATGCTCCATGTTCAAAAGAAATACATTTTACATTGTGATCCACCTCACAAAACAGATAGATCTAATATACAAAAATAAAAGTTTTTCAAGAAAACACCAAAACTTCACTAACGTGCCTTGTATTCAGTTGTTTCCCATTCCTTGCCACTCCCTACCATATAATGCTAATTTCGTCACTCAAAATTTATTTCTTTTTTATTAGTCCGTGTTCACAATGCATAATGAATATGTTCATGGTGAAAAATCAGTACATGCACGTATTGCATCTTACTCCTTTTTACTTCTCTTCTCTCCTCTCTCTCTTCTCCCCTATTGATAGATCTCCTTTCCATCTCCAACAGGAAGGTAGACTTTGTAGAAAATTGATTTATTGGCTGACAAATGGGTCTTGATTTGTGGTTTGAAAATTACTATCAGCGTCTATTTAACTCTCTCTCCTCAAACTTCCTCCCTCTACCAAAGGCAAGGCACTGGTAGGCGCTAATGAAGGAGAAAATACTTCTTACTGGATTCTGACTGAGAGATATAAAATTAATCATTCAACGAATATTCCAATGTGCTACTTAGCTGTGGCAAAAATTCATGTGGGACCCCTCAGTGATTTCTGTTTCTAGTAACAATTGCAGATGTCATGTGCCTATTATGAGCTGAAAATGGTGCTTAGAATTTGCATACTATATCTCAATGAATTATAACAACCCTATAAAGGAGGATCCATTATTTTTAACTCATTTTACAGATCAGGAAATTGAAGATTAGCAAGATTAAGGGATTCATTCAAGTTCACATGATGGATAAAAGGCACATCTGAGATTTAAACTGCTTTTCCTTGCTTCCAAAGCTTGTGTTTTTGTTTTGTTTTGATACCAGGGATTGAACTCAGGACCTTGCTCTTGCGAAGCAAGTGGCGGCGCTATGAGCTAAATCCCTGGCCCACCAAAGCTTGTGTTTTTAATGCTGCACTCTATTTACTGTATTAAACTCTGGTTATAATTTAAATATTTATTAAATTATGAATTTCACACTGGAAACAAGCTTCACTCAAAAGTATGAAAGCATGTAACCTGTCTGAGGTTACTCAGCTCTGTTCACAGCCTGACTTTAGAGCTGAGCTTTGCAGCCTTCTGGCAGCGAGACAGCCTTGTATTCTTGCCCATCTACCCCATGCACAGGCATGTCACAACTCTGACCTGGCAACTTTTAAAAAAAGTTCCATACTCTAAATCCGCTCTCACAGAGCCTACTGATCTGCCTATTTTAAAAGTCCTTTCTGAAAAACATAAAAATATAAAAGACAGAACAAGCTCTTTGCTCCACCTAATGGAAAAAGTGGTGAGAGCATGCTCACAAGTCATTTCTCTTGGCAAAGCTGGAGTCATCCTCTCCCCTAGCACACGAGCTCCTGAGAAACTACTGGGACATGAGAGTGGAGTCCTAGATAAATGAAGTCATGGTGACGGGCCACTGAAGTCTTTCTCTGGCTTTAGTGGTCAGAATTTTTTTCCGAAGACAAAAATCACCGCTGTTTTTTTGTAAACGTGTTACATGTCTTCTAAAATTTAAACCAGCAAACAACTCAGAAAACTATAATTAAGAGAGAAATAAATCACCCTGAAACTCACTACTGTGATTTGTTGTACATGGTTCTGGACAGTTTGTTGTATTTACGTATAAACAGAAGGATGATTAAACAGCTGAATAGATGGATACAAATCAGATGACACCACATACACTTCTAAGAAAGTAAAATTTCAGCAAAAAAAGAAATTGAAACAAAACTTAAAAGGAATCATCCAAGTTCAGATGTTTTATTAATACAAGATATACTAGTAGTTCCTAAAGTAGGTTTGAAGAAAAAGTTTTATGAAAAATATTGAGAGGTGAGTTATTTTATGATAAGGAAATACCATTGGTTCATTATATCCATGGGTTCTGTATTTGTGCATTCAACTGTTTATTCTAATATTTGGAAAACAATATTGTATTTCGACTTAATATTCTTTTTTGTCACTATTCATTAAACAATACAGCATAGTGATAGTTTTTTAAATAGCACATTGTAGTAGGTATTATATGTAAATACAAAGAGGATTTAAAGTATACAGAAGGATGTATATAGATTATAAATAAATATCATATCATTTTATATAAGAGTGTTAGGAATCTGCAGATTTTCGTATCAGTACAAGTCCTGGAACCAACCTCCTGGGAATGCCAAGGGACCATTGCATTTTCATTTTAGATTGCATTTAATGACTTGCTGCTATGAAAAACAGTACACTTAGAGTTCTCCACATTCTGATTTGCATTAAGCTTAAACATTGACAAAGAATTTCTGCATCTGTATTTACTATCGCTATTTAGTCTAGAAGTGTTCTGTGCATACCATCCATCTTTCTGCGTCATTGTGAAACTACTAAGTTCTTTGGGGTTCATCTTTATCTCTGTTCACAGCTATATATCATCTTTAGTTACTGGTCTTCCCAGTTTCAGAAGGAGTGGGGGGTGATCTGAGTTCCCACCTGCTTGAAAGTACGTATTGAATTTAGTAAGAATCTCAGGTTACACTTACCTTCCTGTCAGGTGTATTCTGAGGAGAGTTGCTAGAGAGAAATCCCCCTTGCCCACCCACCTATTGTAGACAGTTAAACAGGTTAGGAAATATAAGGCAATTAGGTAAGTCCCCGGCCCTCAGCACAAAAGACTGAGGCTCACTTACTAAAGGACAGGCTTTAAGAAAAAGAACAACTACACCTGTACTTCCTCTAGGGGAGAACAGTAGTGATTGATACCCACTTTCAGGGGTGTCCCCTCTGGCCCCTCTCAGGCAGGAGCTGTCTTTCCCTCAATAAATATGCCCAACTTTTAACCTCCATTGGTCCTACAAATCACTCTTCAATTTTAGGAAACAGGAACTCAACATTTTGGATATTTAGCAGGTTGGGAGTTATAATATTTCCCTTATTTAGATAATTTGGAGGTCCTATATCATACATCCTATATCTTTCACACACTTGATTTCTGCCTTTGCTATCATGGCCATAAATTACTTCATTTTCTTAAATTCACCAGGATATGTCTTGCTATTATTTTTATGAAACTTTACCAAGCATAGCATGAATGTATTACACACAATTCTGGATAACATGTATTACCTGTCAGCCACTATTGTCAGTTAGCTGTACAAGGTTTTTCATTTCAATAAAATATTTATTTCATCAACTTTTTCATAAGCTGTGTCCACTTTTAAAAATTGTCTTGGTTAGAATCCCTTCTTCCACTGTTCTCTTTTCTTTGAGATTTACCTTTTAGAGCTGCACAGACAATTATTTGTCTGAATTTTTCTCTTTTGCCCAAGGGAAACCTTTTCAGGAACTTGTTACTTTTTCATTCTTATTCCTCTTTCTCTCTTCCAGTAATTATGGAAAGGTGCTGTGCTAGCTTCTTTGGGACTAGCTTTGAATGGGGCTGGCTGTCGGATGAATATGAAACAGATGGGTATAGGAGTTAGGGTCAGGTAGTAGAGCTTTTCCTATTCAGAATTTTAAACTTCTGTTTCAGTCTAACACTCTTTCATCAAGTTGAGTATTCCCTCTGCTGGGGAGCCTGCCCCCTCTCAGGTTTTGTATTGCTGGAGGCTGATGGAACTCACCGACCTCTCGCAAGGTTGCCTTCCTGGGCTACCTCCACCTATTGCCTTCTTGCGTGACTCTAGGCTCTGCCTGGTCTCTGACCAATCTTTCACAAAGGAGATATCACTTGAACCCAACTTGTCTTTCAGGTCCCCCTCTACTGACCTTCTGAAGTGGCACCCAACTGGGGGGTTCATGGGATATTTCCTCAGTGTTTGGTGGGGGGACCCTTAGATTTCTACCTGTCTAGACTGTTAGACAAGCTTCTTAGCACTATGACACTTAGGCTTGTGAAAGCATTTTCTGCTGGTGGAGTTCAAGGTATGGATTTGCTTTCAGCTTCTGCAGTTGTTTTCTGATTACGTGGTATTGGGCTTGTCTGCATTACAGTTTGTGATTGGGCCCTGTGGCCATTCCCATCTCATGAAGATGAAGACTATCGTTTTGCATTCTTTCTTTCTTGCAATGAATTTGGAAGGACAGATTAAAAGTAAAAAGTCCATTCGCCTTTATGTTTTGTAGGAAAAGCTGATAGCATGGAATTCTGCATTCAGTTTCATTAAGGCTGTCTGTAATTCCAACAAGTTTAGACGTTTCAGAGGTGACAAATTGCCTTGTTTGCACTGCCAGAGAATAATGCTTTGGCCAAATTCTTTCTTTTATTTAAATAACACCCCTCTCTTGAACATCTAATTCTAGGCTCCATGAAATAACTGTTTCCTAATTCAGTATAATAAAATGTATCAAGAAAACAGCATAGAATACCCCAAACTTTTCTCTTTTTTAAAAACTTACTTAATACCTTGGCTGGTTTATCTTTACACTAATCACAGGAGTCTTGAGTCTTGTGTTTATAAACTAGCCAAAATAAAGAAAACAAACTTACATGAAATACTGCACAGTGTATGTAACTTCAACTCCTTGTAGATTTTCTGGAGGATTCCAGTGTAGGACATTTTTCATGTTTATAGACAAGAAGGTGACATTTGTAGGTTTAGGCAAGCCACCAGAAGAAACACAGGGAACTGAAAAAGGAGTAGAGAGGAATTGAAGCCTTATTGGAGGAAAAGGACAACTTAACCCCTGTAGTTGCTGGTTTCCAAAAATGGCTCCAGTGAACCATGTCTTCCAGTACTCATGTCCTATGTATTTCTCCTAAATTGAACCTTTGGTTGAGCTGGGACTAAGCCACAAGGCAGCTTGTAAATTTTTGCTTTTGGTGCATCTAAAACAGCAGCTAATGTGCTGGAGGGATCATGTCAAGAGGTCATGAGAAAGAGAGGCTCCTTGTGTTGTCCTTGTGTCCCACCTGAACCCACCCTTCCATGTAAGGGGCCAGAATGAAGTTGCTGTGGTCATTCCAGCCCCATCTGCCATAGACTAATGCTACATGAGAGATCCTAAATAAAGCCAACAGAAGAACTGTCCAGCTGAGCCTCAGTTAACCCCTAGAATTGTGAGGAATGGTGAAGTAATTGTTTGAAATCACTAAGGGTATGGGATAGTTTGTTATGCTCCAGCAGATAACTAAACAATCTCTTTTCTGGAGATGGACATAACATCTGAGAGTCTGTGCAGGAGGACCTACCCTGCACACGGCCCCTCCCTGTTGTCCACCCAGTGGCTCCATGTATGCTCTGAAGATGGAAGGAACTATGGGTCATGTTCCACACAGAGTTGGCCCTGCCTCGCCAACGTGTGACCTTTTCTTCTGTAAAGTGGGAATAATAATTGCCCACCCATCTCACAGGCTAGAGACCTGTTTCAAAAAACAAAGCAGGAAAATATGTTAAGGTATTGTGGATCCCATCTGGGTGTTACTCAAACTGAGAAAGTATTGAGAACCTGGGTAAAGGTTTGTATTATAACTGTTTTTATTTAAATGAAATTTAAATATTTTGGAATATTGAAAATGCACAATTATGGAATATTAAAAAGAAAATTTAGGAGAGATGCCCTTGAAAGGCCAGAGTTTTGGAGGCTGGAGTTAGGGTTGGTTCTATTAAGATATATAATAGTGCATTAGACAGAAAAGAAACCAATGAGAAGAGAGAATTTATTTAATTAAACACTAATACATTCACCTACTATGCTGTAAGAAAAACCAACCCAAAGTATTAATTTGTAGAAATCCTCTGAAAGAATTGAGAAACTCCAAAAAATTAGAAATGGAGAGGATTTTCTTATAAAATAAGGTTAATCCTTCATATATACAAGTACTTAAATTAGCAGTCCTAGAGATAGAGCCCTGGGCCTGGAACACACTAGGTAATGGCTTTACCACTGAGCCACAACTCAAACCCAAGGAGGATCCGTGACTTAAAATACATGAAATGTTTACTTGGTAACATGTTAGGAACCAAAATACTAACTGAAAATATTGGAAGCATCACAAAGTACTGAGTAACAATTAGATTCAAGAAGAACTCATCCAATCATAAATATGCAAATTCTAGTTAGTAAACTCATGAGAAAATACTGAAATTTGATATCACATATCAAACGAAGGAAATAAAGTTTAGCTCAGTCTTTGAAGGCTGGTCCTATAATTCTTGTGTAAGACTAATGTCAGAGAAAGGAATTAGCATAATGCTTAGGGTAATCCTTGGCTAAGATTAGCTCTGTATGATGTATTGTATTACCACAAGCCAAATAAAAAGAAAGAAAAATTATTTGCTTTAGAATTAAACTTTGTAATATAACCCCAATTCTAAGCAAAATAAGCTCTTTAGCATCCAGGTGGCTGAGGTGTATTTGTGTTTGTGCATGCATAAGCTATACTTATAACAACTCCTACATTTCACCTTGATCATTCTAAAAAATAGCTCAGTTTTATTTTTGAAAAAGTAAGTCAGATACTCAAAGAGAAGCACTGTGGACTGATTGCTGCCACTCAGTGTGAGTGCAGTATGTGTGTGGTAGTGATAGGGAGACTCAGAAAGATAAAGCCCGCCCCAATGTCTGATTGATTTTGAGTCTTTTAACTCTTGGAACCATTGGGCATCAATAGGTATTGATATTTTTCTGAAGATTATGTACAGTGAATGAATACTTATTAGTAATTTAAACCTGCTTAGGGCTATTCCTTGGTCCTAAATTTTAATCTTTTTTTTTTTTTTTTTTTTTTTTTTTTTTTTTT
>NW_022900926.1:21841188-21855304 GCF_012274545.1 Fukomys damarensis | reverse complement strand
CTTAATTTTTATTTTTTTTTTTTTTTTTTTTTTTTTTTAGTTTATTGGTACGTTTTAGGTCTATAATATAATGACATTCATCATTGGAAATTTGTAACTTTATATAACCCATCTTGGTTCTTATTTTTTTCCCATTCCCCTGCCATCCTTTCAGCCCCTCTATTCCTCCCTATTTACAAATGCTTTGTTTCCATTTTTTCATTTTCTCATATTAATTCCATTCCGTTGCTTTCCCCAACCCATCCCACTTCCCCTTTGGACCTTTTCTTTCTATTTCACATTATCAATTATACATTTTGATCCTTCTTTGTACTTTTAGTTTTTCATAATGGAGAAATTATTGGGTATTTCCACGTGTGTCCTATTTAGTTCATTTAAGAGTATGGCAAGATGAAACAAGGGGTACGGTGAGACAGCACCATTTTTTATAATATTTCTTAACCCTCCAAAAATGAGACCATTTTTAACATACAACTTTCAAAGATCTTTCCAAATCTAAAATGCTGTGTGGCTCCACATTTTCACATGGCCCTAACATGTGAAGAATGGTTAGCATCTTGTAAGAAATAAAATTAAAATAGACAGTGCATTATGATAATACTGATGCAAAACATTGCTAACACATGGCTTTCTCACCCTAACTGATAAGGAAACAGAATGCAGTATTATAGTTTGTAGCAATATGAATTTGGAGAAATAAATCACAAGTAATCTTTTAATAGTCCAGGCATATTTTCTCAGTGTTTAACAACTGTTATATACTATATAACAATACTATGTATTTTAATATATTAAACAACTGACAGAACTCTAATGTTGCCTAAAATATACCTCCCCAAAATTTTAAGAAATAACTTGGATGAAAAGAAATGGATTGATCATTTTAACTTAATTTAATTTAATTTAGTTGCTGTCATGAAGAAATAAGGCAATTTTTCTCCCATGAAATGGCCTATATTCATGGGCTGGGGATGTAGCTCAGTGGCCCTGCACCTGCCTGGCAAGTGCAGGGTCCTGAGTTCAATCCCCAGTATCAAGAGAAAAAAAAAAGGACTGTATTCTGGAATGTGCTATCAATTATTAACATTCATTGACTAATAGGCATTTTGTTAATTTCTGTAATTGTTTAAATAGTCCTTCACAAATGCTATGACAATTATCAAAATGTTACCAAACTCTAGTAATAATAAGTTAAATAAATGTAATAAGCAATGTGACAATAAGAACATTAATTTTTTATCATGCCATTTTATGTTTTGAGAAGAAAATGTATTTCAGTATAAATGCTGGAAACTGTCCGTACACCTTCCTTGACAGTCTAGATTGTGGGTAAATTATATCTATCAGCATAGCTATGGGAGGGAGGTGGCTTCTGAGATAGGCTCTAAGAATCCTTTCCTCTTGGCAGTCATAGCTGGTAGAGATTGGTTGGTCTGTGTAACCAATAGAATATGACAGAAGTAATGATGTAACACTTCTGGGAATCAGTTAAAAAGGGCACTGTGGCCTCTATCTTGTCTTCTTCCCTGCATCATTTGCTTTGGGCAAGGGCTGTTGTCCTTTTGAGAAGCCGTATGGCAAGGCCCATGTGGGAAGTAACTGAGGCTTCCAATAGTTGGTGGAGCACTGAAGGAAGTCCTCTGCCAAGACACACTTTAGTGAGCCCATGGGGAATCCTCTGGCCCCAGGTCGGCCTTCAGATGAGGCAGCCCCAGCCTGTGAGCCACAACCATTTGGCTGAGCCATTATTGGACTACTGACTCTAAGAAACTTTATGAAATAATACTTGTTGCTTTAACTGGCTGTATTTAAGATAATGTGTTATGCAGCAATAGAGAATGATTATAATGAAAAATCTGAAAATGAAGGAAACTGAGACCAACCCTAGAAAAGCAAATTAACCAGAAGGGGGAAATGGCCCCTTGCATTCCTGATACTAAATGACTCCTGCTTTAATCTCAAAAAATCTGCTTTTTAATAGTCCTATTTTATCTTTATGAAGAAAATTAAAAACGTATACAAAGTGGGGCATGCTGGCATTTACCTGTAACTCCATCTACTTGGGAGGCTGAGGCAGGAGGATCAAAAATCTGAGGCTAGTCTGGGCAACCAAGGGAGATGCACACACACACACATACACACTGAGAATACCAGGAACTTATCCTCCTTTAATAGCAAGTGAGGATTCCAGAAACAACTTCTGGGATTTAAGCATAATAATTGCTTAGTTAAGCTCACTGTAAACACACTGAGATGGCTTCATGTTAGCAAACACATTTCATAGAAATAAATTACAAAATGGATGACATTACTGTTTTACATATTATTTCTCAGGAAGAACACTACCGCCTTTGGTCCTTTGGTCCTGGAGATCCTTCATTTGGATTGGCTTCTTTTTAAAAAATTATGCAGGCAGAAAAGATACCAGTTTGGGATCATCTACTTGTCAATAAATCAAAGTATTGCCAAAGGGCAGTCCTATCATGAGCAACATAGATCATATCTTAACTCTAAATCTCTCCATGATATCAAGACACAAAATATATTCCTTTGATGGCATGGTCTTCTGGTTTCCAAACCATTTTTTAGTCCAAGCAAATTAAGCCATGGAAGACAACTTTTCTTGATTCTGGAGCAGTATATCTTTGTTTCTCAGAAATTTATTTTCAGAAAGGATTTTGATCAATTACTATGGACTGGTGGTGATTTGTCTCAGTTATAATTTTTGTTCATTAAGGAATTTTAATGATTTGTTTTGTATTGATGGAAGTAGATGATTCTACAGTGAGGTCTGACTTTTATGAAGATTAATTTTTAAGAAGAGATAGAATAATGATCACGTGGTCTGCTCCCTGGACTAGCTCTGATTTCAGCAGAACCTGAGATGTTTTTAGATACAAAAGTGACAGTCTAAGAGGTTCTGTTTTAATAGTGGAAATAGTATGCACAGAAAACTCAATTTGCACCAGACTTAAAAAAACAATATATATTGTGAAAGCATTTATTTAGTTGATGTGAGGCCAACTGGGTAGCATATAATAGACACAGATGCCAGCATTTATTAAATTCTTACCATAGAGCCAGCATGGCTCTGTGTGCGTTACACAACCAACTCACTCCATCTGTACAGCAGCCCTGAGAAAGGTATTATTGTTATATCTCCATTATACATATGAGAAAACTGAGGCACAGAGAAGTTGGATACATTTATGTAGCTAACCAGTAGAGGAATTGGCTTCAGAACACATACTGTACTCAGTTCCTTTATTCATTTGCTGTACTTTCAACAGCAGCAAGGCAAGACTGATGGGAAAACACATATTATTCTAAGATAGTAATATGTAAAATATTTGGTATTGTTCTGGTGAAAAATTTTTTGAACCCCATCCCATCATATAGTAGGGGGCCGTTTCCTTTTCCTGCTAGAACATTTTCTTCTACATTTGACCTTAGAGCATGGAAGCAGGAACTCTACTTCCTCTTGGACACATTCCCTAGACAATGAGGCAACAGCAAAAGTGGGAATCCTTAGAATACTGTGTTGGAGACTTTTAAAAGTATCCTGAGGAAGAGAGATGCTGTGCTGTGCAAGCTAAATGAACATATGAGGTCTTAGCAGGGAGCCCTTGACCTTTTATTTGTTTTGAGGATGCAAAGTACTGAAGAAGCTAAATAGCACACTTAAAAAAGAAAAATAATTTGATAACTAATTTTCTCTTGCGCTTAAAAAAAAAACCTTTGCAAAATCTTCAGGCACAGTTTCACGATTAGAAAATAGACACTCCTAAACAAACACTCCCATTCCAATTAAGTCATTTTTCTAACCTGCTAGTACTGATAAGATAATCTAATGAGTATCAAGGTGAAAATGAGTTACACCCATGTCATTATCAGGAGTCACGTAACAATTCATGGTTAAGATAAGCATTTTTTGTTCCCACAGATTTATTGCTGGGACACACAACTCTGATTCTGTGATAGTCCACAGATGTCCTATTCTGAATTTAAAAATCACTGAATTTTTGCACACAGTTGTATGTCTGAAGAGTGCTGCACCATCACAACTTTGGTCTGGCACAAAGGTGCTTCATGGCCTTTCCTTTGTGGTTCCACTGAATGTACCATGTTCACCAGCCAGGACTTAATCTGCTAATTTATGCCTTTACACTTTTGGTCTTCCTTGCCCGAAAGTGTCTTTGGATCCCTTGTTCCTCTCGCTGCGCATCATTTCATGCATATTACCTTTCAGGAGAAAGTGAACTGAGAGAAAGAGCAGAGATTCTGGGCTCCCTTTGAGCTTTTCTCAGCATTTGGACTAGGTTCCCTTGAGTTCTAGGGATTAAAAATGACTTGTGCTCAACAAAACTGTGAGGAAATGGCACTCTTAATAAACTTCAAAGTATGATTGGTTACCTATATCTTGTAAACCACATCATCTAGTTTATGTCTCTGCAATGCTCATTTTTCATTTGTTATACCTTCCTGCTATGTTTTGGCTCCCCTTAAATTCATACGTTAGATCTTAGTGCCCAGTGCAATAAAGGATATTTGAAGGCGGGGCTTTGGGTGATGAGGTCATGAGGGTAAAGCGTCATGATTGGGATTAGTTTATTTAAAAAAACAAAACAAAACATACACACACCAAAGAAATCCCTCCTTCCCACTACCCTGAGGAGACGACAGTGAGAAGACAGCCACCCACAAACTGGGAAGCAGGTTTTCACTAGATATTTCATCTACTGGTATACTGTGGTTTCTTTTCAGGTCTTATAAATCTTTCACATTTTTAATCTATTGGTGTCTGAACCTTGGACTTCTCAGCTTCCAAAATGAGGAATTAATCTTGGTTGATTGTGAGCCATGCAATTTGTGCTATTCTGTTCTAGCACCCAGGATAGACTACAACACAGGGCCTTTCAAGGTATTCTAGCTGAGCTTCATCTATGTTATAGCATCAAGAGGAGGAGCTGCTGTGTCTACAATTAGATTCTTTCAGCAGAAACAAAACAGATAAATGAGATTCAACCTGCACTATTGTTTTTTAGATTTATAAAATGTGCCTGTTACATTGGTTCTAAGAGGTCTCTCAAATACAAGTCTTTTAGATATACCCGAATGGTATGTGACATTTTCCTAATGGCCTCAAAGCTAATATCAAGGTCATCATGTGACGATGTTACAGTTTCAATTTTATGCCTGAGAGTATCTATGTATAGATTAGTACCTGATGAATATCAGGTGAGATTCTTTAGGGAACTTAAAAACAGGCAGGGCAGTCAGCCTCTGCAGCTGTCCAGAGTCACAGATTTCACATTGCCCTTTGTTTTGAGTCTGAAGCATTCTATCCCAGGAAGGGCAGTATGATCATCAGCTAGTGTATGGGGATGACAAAACCATGGGACTAATAGCCAAATGCACCACTAACTACCAGGGGAGTCTATGGAGCTGTGCAAATTGCTCAAGCTCATGATTAAGGAAATCTTAGCGTTGAGGACACCCTACTCAGCTCTTCCCATAAGTCCCCGGACACCTTAGCCCAGTGTGTCCTAAACTGGAGCAGAGAAGGAACCAGGAGGCTCTGCTGCTTGGCATCAGGGCAGCCCATCTTACAAGGTCTTCGTATCCACACTGCCTGGCAAATAAGTGCTTTTGAATGGCACTTCTGAGGGACTTGTGGGGCTGACAGAAATTATAGTGACAGGAGAGGACCCCAACAAACAGGAGCAGCTCAATGAGCAGAAGAGTTTGAACTCCTAAATCTTTATAGTTTGAAATCACCTGAATTAGCTTACAGGGAGGAGCATGGTCAGCAATTGCTTTTTAATGAAGGAAAAGTAATCCATCAAAAGTGGTTGCTACACACAGTGGCATATTTCTCAATAGGAAATACCTTAGTAGGCTTTTAAGGAAAAAAAAAAAAAAAAAAAAAAAAAAAAAAATTCCCATCCCTAAGTGAGCTTGCTGTTGTGGGAAATTAGGTTAAACTGATGAGCCAAAGTACAAAAAGCACCAGAGGGTGATTAGGCAATTTCAGGAAGTAAAAGTCATAAATAACTGCATTCTAATGCCCAAAGAAGAGCCAAACAGGTATGATTGCCATCAAATAGATTATTTTATGTTTTGATCTACATACATCAGGTTGACACATTTTCTTCTGTAAGAAGTTGTAAGCCGTTCTCTTGAAGCCATTCCACCTCTCCCTTCTAATTAGCTACCAAGTATCCTTGACAAGTAAGGCTTGTAGACAGCACTTAAAACATATTCAGTAACTACTTGCCAGAAAAGAAAGACACACTCTGTCTTCTGTAAGAGAAACTATGGTTTGGTATTCAATGTGATCTTCTTCACCTAGCCATCATCGTCACCCTTATTACTCATGGCTGCATTTGTGTGCTGCCTCCGTTTCTCTGCTGTCCATCATGCAGGACACTGCTACCCTATCTCATTGGCTTCTGATAATTATTTACATGAGCAGGTCAGGGTGGTTCTAGAACAAGTTCTATAGAATTCTGTTCTACCATGTATTATCTGGGTGCCCTTAAGTAAGTTACTTAACTTCTGGGACTCAATTTCCTCATCTGTAAAAGTGAACAATAGCCCCTGACTCAGCCTTGTTGGGATGATTAAAGAAGGTTTTTTAAAGAAGAGCTCCTGGAACAAAGAAAGAGCTTAGCAGTTGTTGGCTTGATATTGATGTCCGTAGTCATTACTCCCACTTTACAGGTGAATAATGGAAGCCAGGCAAGCTGAATGTCTTGTCTGTGGTTCGTCAGCTCTTGGGTGGCTGCTTAAACCCAAATGCTCTGATACAACAAGGCGTTAGCTCTGCTGGGCTACTCGTCAACTGCCCTTAGGAAATGCTCCAAGGACAGTGCTTTGGGAAGAAGGGATGATATGATCATTACAAAATTTGCATGTTAGAGATAGCAGCTTCTAAGGAGAGAGAGTAGAAATTCAATGAAGTCATCGATTTTTTTCTTCTTTGAAGTTCTTCCTGGTGGAACTGTACATAATCATATGATCCACTCAACAAAGAGTTACTGGGTAGATATAGTTGGGAGCAGAAACACACAGGGCGGAAGGCCCTGCTCTTATGGACCAGAGACCCTCTGAGTCTGGGACACAACCCATCATTACATACTTTCCTTGGCCAGGTATGTGAGTGACAAATAAGTCATAGCAAAAAATCAGTGCTATTTCTTTATAGTCACACCTCAACATGTAAATCTATGTGCTTAAACATGTTTTATAGTACTTGTATTGTTGGTACTTGATAGCAAGCAAGAGTTTAAAATAAAGGGACCAGGGATTTAGCTTAGTGGTGCTACCGCCTGCCTCGCAAGTTCAAGGTCCCAAGTTCAATCCCCGGGAGAGAGAGAGGGAGGGGGGGTTTACAGTACAGATTAGTTTAAAAAATAAATATACTGAGGTTTACCCATGAGATAGAATACATCTTCAAAGTAGTTTTTGTGGGAGGGTTATGACTATTCCCAAGGTACTGCTCAGCTCACAGACTTTGGGAGTTGTTTCTTTTCAGCTATAATGTCTTCAGAGGTAGCTTATAAACATGCAAAAGATTCGATCTCATTTTTCTTATTAGTTCCACTTTGTTTTGCTTGACACAGTATTTCCTAGCTTGATTACCCAAGATTGTTGAAATTGGCTTTAGATTCTTTTGAAAATGCAATTCACTCACCAAAGTTGAAGGTTTGCCGCTAAGTGAGATATTTTGACCCATTCTCATGGTGGGCTCTACCTGCAACTTTGAAAAACAGTGTTTAAGAGGGGCTTGGGATTTAGCTCAGTGGTGCTGCTGCCTGCCTGGCAAGCAAAAGGTCCTGCGTTCGATCCCCGGTACCAAAAAAAAGAAATTCATTGTGAGATTTTTGTGCACAGCCTCCAAAATGCCTATATGGAAGATGCTGTTATTCATTTGTATATGTCAGCTTCATCTTTTATTAGAGAGACAGTCCCACTATCTTATGTCATCACATGTATGAACATTTTCCTTTCTCTTCCCTTTTAGAAAATAAGCCTTTTAATAGCGGGCACCTAATTTTCCCCATACTTTATGATCTTCCAACTAATAGTCATTATCATAGTTCTTGTGGAAAAGTGGAGTAGAATGTAGATTGGTGTCTCTCACTGACAATATGCTTCAGAAAGAAAAGCATGAAAGAATAGCATCAGCTAGGGACAAACCATTTGGGAACACTAAGGGATTGGGAAGAACTGTGACAGAAACTCCAAGTGCAGCCAGTAGATGTTTACTATTTTAACATAGCAACATACATCTTTTACTTCACTTTTGTTTTTGTTTTTGTTTTTTTTTGGTACCGGGGATTGAACTCGAGTCCTTGCACTGGCAAGGCAGGCCACCGAACCGCTGAGCTAAATGCCCGGCCCTTTTACTTCACTTTTGAAACCATTTTCACTACTTTTTTTTTTTCTTCCCAGAGGCAATTGATGTAATTCTTCCATTAGTATTCCTCACTACTTCAAAATTTCAGTAAGTCAACAAGATGAAATACGAGGAAAGATTAATAGAAAAGTAAAGCAGTTCTAATAAAACTAGGAAATAAGGTATCAGACAGAAATGATAAAATGATAAATTAACAAAAAGACTAAAGGAAGAGAGGAGGAAAATGGAGATGTATTTTTCATTTTAATTAAAGAACTGTAGCAAAGAATGTCAACGATTCATGACTTTTCAGTGCAGACACAGACTGAACATCTTCAAACTGCAAATCCCAAAAAATCTGAAATCTGAAACCCTTCTGGTCCCAAGCATTTCTGATAAGGAATACTCCACCTATAAGTGCTTCAATAAATTGAGAAGCAAGAGCAAAGTTGTCAAGCAAAGAATAAGTAGGATTGAGATGGAATAAAAAAAAGGTATACAGGAAAGTGTGTCCTTGGTATCATCTTGTAAAGGCTTTGATTAAGGAAATGAAAAAGAATTGCTAGAAATCCACCCACTCAGTGTGAATTAGAATGAGTTCTATGGAGAGAAAAAAGACTGTGGGCTGCTACTTAGGTATGACTGTAGGGATCCCACTGGAAGAGATGTAGTGAAGAGTGCTACACAGGAGCTAGTGTTGGCAACAGGAGAACTGTGTGCAGAGAACACTTGGTACAGAGGCAAAGGTTTCTGAGGCCGCCCTGCCCTGAGAGCCAGGAATGACAGGAGAAGGTTGTCTCTGGCCGTGGAAGGGGCAACATCAGGTGAAGTGCTGCCTTGTGCTGCCAAGGCGGGGAGTGAGTGGCCTGAGGGTGTGATAGAGCAGATCTAGACGTAGACAATGCCCACAACTGGATGATGACCAACCCTAGACCTCAGAGGTCATAAGCCCTCCTCCATGGGGCACTTTACACAGGGGAGGGAATTTTGCCTACAGGGTGCTGAGGAAGAAGAGGAACTGGAAATATCACTTCCTGGCTTCCCACTCACCCCGCCCCTACTCCTCTAGGCTGGGGACCTGGTTGCAAGTGCTTTGTTTTTTATTTCAGTGGAAGCATTTTTGAATAGCAGTTCACTGCTGTATTTTCCTTAAATTCTCATGAAAATAATCAGTAGAATCTACTTTTGTGTTTTGTTGGTTGGGATATCCAGGCAAACTGGGTTGATAGTTGATCTCAGGCTTTCCTGTTGAACACTGCAAAGGTGGAATGAACAGCAGCCAACATTGCAAACAGATAGAAACTACATCAGAAAGGTTCTCTATAGTGACAAGTTGATGCTTTGATATTTTTGAGAGTGACAGGACGAAGGTCAGACTACCTCAGGTTTGAACTGTGCTTTGACAAAGCTATCTAGATAAATGCAATACAAGGAGCAGGGGGTTCCAGGTGCTACACAGGTCTTATAGAAGACTGGCTCATTGAGGGACTCATAATAAACATTCTTCCACAGGACATACAAAGAGAGCAGTCAGGAATAAAAGCAGAGCAACAGTGAAGACAGTGAAATATATGTAAA
Source organism: Fukomys damarensis (assembly GCF_012274545.1). NCBI lineage: Eukaryota > Metazoa > Chordata > Mammalia > Rodentia > Bathyergidae > Fukomys > Fukomys damarensis. Next base: position 21,845,325 of record NW_022900926.1, on the reverse strand, counting down.
AAGGAATATTAGTGTCTGCTAATTCATAGAATTGTTTAGAGAAGGATTTAACTATTTTCTTGCTAATGTTTAAGTGAGGAAGACCGGACTTTATATTGAAAGGTAGATATGTCACATGATATGGATGGCAAGCTACCTGTGAGTATTGAATTTATATGGTTTTTCTTCAGAGTAAAGTGCTTATTCATAGTCATTTATTTGCACATCACATTTCTCTTCTGATCCATCTTTTCAAGCAAGGAGAATGTGATGTAATGTGTACATACACATGCATATATTTATTAACGAACAACTTCCATACATTTCTGTTTAAAAGGACCTTCCCAATAGGAAGCCCTGCCTCACTCCCCGATTAGATCAAAAGCCTTGTTTTGTGCTTGTAAAGAAACTTATTGTCCTCTGTTTGGATACTTATACTTTAGTCATTTGTTAGCAGCAATTGTCTTTGTTTGCTTCTCAAACAGTGTCATTCATTTGTACATGTCAGGAGTTGCTCTGTACTTCCTAGGACGCAGGAGAATGAGGTCCCTTCTTTTAGGAGAGAGAGGGGGAAGGAGATAGATGGGAACCACAGTTGGCTGGGTGATCGCTAGGTCCCATGAGTTTGGGATTCTATATTAAAGCGAATTTGTGAAGATGAAGCAGAGGAAATGTTTATGTAATGTCTCTAACCAGCATATATTTTTTATTTTGCTAAAGTTCACTTGTTCTCTGGTTTTACATGTAATTGATATATTTTGGAACTGATTATAATGATTTAATTCATCTCTATGGTATCAGCCTTTGTGCAATGGGGTCCTACACATGGACCAAGAAGTAAAAATGCTGCCAGAACATCAAAATGATAGCAGAAGTATAATGTTATAATTAAGATAAATTAAATGACTTCACTTTATAAACTATATCCTATCTTGAGCCTCAGATAACTTAAAAAAAACCTTCATGGAAGCAAGCATGTCAATGTTAAAATTGAACTTTGAAGAAAATCATGCAAATACAAAGTCATTTAAAAATATCATGTACACAATGAAAAGTGTTTTTCAACCATACCAATTTACTGAGTACCTATTCTGTGGAAAGTATTAGACTAGAAACTAAAGAAAGCAGCACAGACATATGCAATTTTATTTAAAATATTATAAAAAGAGGCAATTTTGTTGAAATAACTATATAAAACATCAATTTTATAGCACTCAGAATTTCATTTCCCTATTGTCGTTTCCCAAAGTTTATGTTTAAGTGGCAAATACGTGAAACTCTATAACTCTACTAGCCAGACTATACAAAAACATGTACTCAGAGGAGGGCTTCCCTCATCAGCCCTACTACCCTGTGCCTATTCCACACCACTCCCCTGGGTAACCAGTTTTCTTAATTGTCCCCCAAGTGGCAAGCACTGCCTTTCTTGGGTCTGTACTGTAAGAAGCTGAGCGCATAAGGCAGTGAAAATGCACTCTACCTGCTTGGATCTTGGATGTATGATGCTCTCTAGATATGCTGGGGATGAGTCTCAAGCTGACCGATGAAGAGACCATCAGAATCTACCTACCTATGCAAGCAATTTCCCCAGGTCTACTTGAAGGGCTGCTAGAGAAAAGTTGGAAAAGGTGAAAAAAGAACATGTGAGTGAGTTAATTCTGTACTAGTTGTGGTACAGAACTCAGAGTTAGAACTGGCCCTTAACTGTTAGCATTCAGTATGTTTAAGACAAGGTGTTCCATGCTAAATTGAAGCAAAATGTGGAAATAATTTAGCTCTGAAATTAATTTAGCAGGTACAGTCAGGACCTCCCTTTTAGGTATAGTGATTTATGGAGCAGAAAAGTATTTCTTTAAAAATAATTAAGATACTGTTAAGTCCCCTGAGAGCTTAGAGAGTGGATGACTGTCTGAGGCCCCTGCAGTCAGGTTCCACTCACCTGCCCAGTGTGTGAAGCAGTCCTGAGGAAAAAAAACACTAAGAGGCAGAACTAAGAGAGAGAAAGCAGGGTGCGAGGATGACAGATGCCGGTGTAACTAACAAAGGCACTGGCCAGTCCCGGGCACTGACTTTTATTGGTGATCAACTGGGTTAAAGGTGATGTCTGGTTTCCATGGAAATTAATGTAAACAAGGCTCAGGAAAGACAAGAGGAAGCGTTCTTGAATTAGGAACAGAATAGACAAAATATATGAATGTAATTAGAACATTGTTCTTCTAGTCAGAAGGTTTCAGTTGTAGGCTTTGGCCAGATTCACTTCCATATGCAAGCCAATTGTGGGGTTAACTCTTCGCAGCCTGCTTTGAGCATAATCAAAATTAGTCCTCTGCGGATGACAGTCTTTGTCCCACCTGCCTTGAGGGAGCAGCAGAGACATTCAAAATCCCCTTAAAAATTTATGTGAAATGAAATATAACGATTTGCCTAAAAAGTTGATGTCATATTGAGCACCTCCCTCACTGGGGGAATTTTTAGCATTACACATCCTGATCCAGTACTGATGTGTGTGACTCTGAGTTATATGCAGAGTTCAGAAAATCGATTAAAATATACATCCATCTAAGCGTGGCAGTGTCACACAACTCTTAAAAAAAGTTAGCAGCCATTGAGATGACTTGTCAATCAGAAGCAGGCCTGGAGTCCAGGCAGCTACATCCAGCTTCTAACCTGGTGTGTGTGTGTGTGTGTGTGTGTGTGTGTGTGCGCCTGTGTGTGCGTGTGTGCGTGTCCCCCTGGCAGTCCTTCCAGTGTCCAGAGAGGACTAGAACATGCTAAGAGATAAAAACTCACCTGGATCTGGGGGGTCAGGAAAGAGTTTCTTTTGTTTGTTCATTTGTTACAAATTTTGCTCTTTGGGGAAATAACCTGGGGCCTTCATACTGAGCTGAATCCCCAGCCCTTTTTATTTTTCTTTTGAGACAGGGTCTCACTAAATCACCAAGTTGCCCAAACTGGGCTCAAACTTTTGATCTCAGGTTCCCAGAGGGCTGGGATTACAGCTGTGCGCCACCTGCCTAGTTGCAAATTTTGCTTTGAAGTTAAGAATATGACTACCTCTTAATATCAGCCTCTGACTCAATTGCTGAACAGGTTTAATATCACTCTTTGATCAAAATGAAAAACAAGCAAATTCTGTTAGTTTTAGGCTCAATATTTGCATAAGTCAGAAGTAGTCTCTTTCCATTCATATTGCCTGGAATTAAAAAAACTAAAAATTTTGAAAATTTAGGAGTGAGAAGAAAACCTTTTTGTGTATAACATCTATTGTTCAAAACACCCTTCCCGACCTTGTGGGCACATTTTTTTTTTCCTGACTTTTGTAACTATATTTAGTGGAAACAACTTTTTCTTTGACTACTAAGGACTCTGCTGTGTTGCCTGGACAACTTTCCTCCTTCACTCACTGCTGCTGCTCAGTCTTACAGAAAGCTTTGTGGTTGCTTTTTTCTTTTAAAGTTCCAGATATCTTGCCTTAAAAGCCGTCTTTTTTTAATATACCAGAAATACAGGAAAAAAGGCTGAGTCATTCTGCTTTGCTGGATTCCACTTGGCAAATAGTTTAAACTTTAACAAAACGGGTGGGAGAACCCCTTCTGTTACCTTATGTCATTAATCAGTTAACGGTATTGTTACTTCTGAAAAAAAAATCAAAGAGCTCCTATGTGCGTGGCTATAGCTGCAAGGGGAGAATGTGTCCCGAAAAGGGGTGGGGGAAACGTTACTTTAGAAGCGCAGCCTCCCCTAGATCCCGTTCCCCCCACCCCCCACCCCCCCACAGACCCTTTTCTGGAGTCGGGTTTTGGAAAGCGGGGCCCTTCTCACTCCTGTTGTAGGACCCTGGGTCCATGAGTCTGAAAAGCGGGGCCTCTCACTCCTGTTGTAGGACCCGGGGTCCATGAGTCTGAACACTGAGCCCATGGCTGAGCCAGGGACGCCAGTGAGGGCGCCCCGCGCGGTGACCGCCCCTCGTGTCAAATTGCTAGCTGAGGGCACGGGTCGGAGTGATCGCCACCAAATTCCTCCATCCCAGCTCAGTCCTAGCCCAGAAAGGTGCGAAACTCAGGCGGCTCTGGACAAGAAAGCGAAACCCACGGGCTCAGCTCGCTTTGTCACCCACGTACCTGCTCGGCCAGGCGGCGCCCCCCCCAGCCACACCAC
>NW_022900926.1:21816641-21841129 GCF_012274545.1 Fukomys damarensis | reverse complement strand
AGCAGCAGCAGAGGCCACAGCAGCAGAGGCGAGGCCAGGCGGGACGCTGGGGTCCCGGGAGCCAGCATGGGGGCGCGGCACGGTCACATCCCGGGCACCACGCCCGCTTTTGGCTCCTCCAGGTCGGCCTTACCCGGGACTCAGGGCAGTGAGGACCCTGATGTGCACTCCGCCCTCCCCAGAGGAATGCAAACACCAGCCAGCGCCCCGCCCGGTTCTAGTCCCGTCGCTTGGGTACGGTGCAGCCAACCGGGTGACCGCGCAGGTGAGTGCTGACTCGCTTAAAAGCCCAGGTTTGATTCCAGAAGGAGGGTGTAGGAGACAGGCATTTCCAAGTTCTCTAAGTGCTCTGCCACCCGGGGCGCTCAGGCGATCAGCCCGCACCACTTATTTCACTGCGGAGGACTGGGAAACCCAAATCTTAGCAGTACCTCTGAGGTCCCAAAGCCCAGGGGCGGCGACCTGGTTGGAGATGCCAGGCTGCCTGAGAGTTGGCCTGGCTGCCCTCCTGTCTAGATAGGTGGGAAGCCCGAAAACAGATGAATGATTTACCTCGGATATGTTGTCTCAGTCTTCCATAATGTGTGTTTTCAAATGCGCAGATAAAGGGAAAGATCCTAAACTACACTTAATTTACTAGGAAAAAAAAGTTTTTGGTAATTGAAACTTCATTTTATTTTGGTGGGGAAGAAGGAAGAGGGAGAACGATATTTTCTTCCTTAAACTGGCTCTTTCTTCCCTTGCCAGGGAGACTTAGAAACAGGAAGGAGTGCAGGCCAGGTTGTCCCTTAGGGTGGCATTCCACAAACCACCTGTGCTGTTGGTCCTTTGGTGCCTGCAGCTCACACAGGTGGAGGCCTGGAGGAACTGACAGCTGCAGGAAGGCAGGCCAGGCTCCCTGCTCTTACTCAGGGTTCCAGCAGTGCCACATAGAGCTGCTACCCTGGCGGGAGCAGCTCCAGACGCCTTTGGTTCCTGTTTCTAGCTTCTTCCTTTGCTCCTAGAATCCGCCTCCCTCCATCTCCTGGGAAAAATAGCAGATCTCAGGGCCCTGAGTTGGGGTTTTTTGAGGCTCTTCTTCCTGAATTTTTTTTTTTTTTTTTTTTTTTTTGGTACCAGTAATCGAACTTAGGTCCTTGCTCTTGCGAGGCAGGCCACCGAACCACTGAGCTAAATCTCCGGCTTCCTGAATATAACTCTCAGTCTTCTTCGAATTTCTTCAGCTTTGAGGGTGGCAGTTGCTTCCAGTAGTTACCTTCTGTTTCAACCCCAGTGTTCTTTATAATTTTTAAAATTTTTATTTTACGTTTGCTGTACATAATGATTACATGCACTGTGGGGAGTTGGTTCGTGTACATTACACATTTTAATTCCTTTTATGTCCCCTTGCCCTCCTTTTCTTGCCCCTCCCTCCATCTCTTGATCTCCTTCTCATTTGCCATACGGCTATCTTTTTCTCTTTCTTAGTTCTCTAACATCTGACTAACTGGTTCCTTATAGTAAATTCTCACTCTTAAGGTAATGCGCGGTTTCTGTTTTTCCACGTTACTGATCCAGTCATAATTTCTGAACACTTGAGAAAAGGTTCTGTGTTATTAGTACATCATCAGTGAGTTGCCATTACACATTGTATTAGTTTAGCTCCATAAACTCCCTTTTTTATATCTAAACTTTAGGACTTGCATATGCATTTCTGTTCGGATATGATTCATTCATGGCCTAAAAGGGGCTAAAGCAGACATAAGCATCTTCCTCCCTTATCTTCTAGCCTTCTTCACTTGAACAGTGACGTGTCTTGTGAAGTTTTTCCTCCAACCAGCAAGTGGGAGTGCGTGTAGCAATGGGAGATGTAACCCACCCTCTAGCACACACCAGAGTAAGCTGGTGCTTACTTGGGATCAGTAGCTTTCTGCGTGTCCCTCCTCCCCTTTCTCCTTTCCTCTCCAAGTTCCCCCTTTGCTCTTTGCCAGAGGGTGATCCATCCCAATTTCCCTTTGCTGTTAACTACCCACTCTTTCTGCAGGAAAGACAAGTGTGGCCTGAGAATCTGCTAGATATTTGGGTGATATTTCCATGCATTGGTGTGAAGGTTTCATCATAAATTTTGTTGCAGCCTGTGACCTGGTCTCACCTTAGGGTGGTTCCTTAGTAACTTTAAATACAATCCTCCTATTCATCTTTGTTATCTTTACCCTTTCATGGCAAAATAAACACCATATCCTTCAAAGATTTTTAAAATGTTCAACACATTCAAATGTTTTCTTCTGTTTAGCAATACTACAACTCTCCCTGCCCCCATGATTTAGTTCATTGGGATCTGAATTTTGTGGCACCTGATGTACTATGGATTTCTTGGCTTTCTGATCTAAAAGACTTGAAATTAGCACTCCACAGCTCCCACTTCCAAGTACCAATTCCACAAACAATAATACACATTTTTTCCTACTCTACTTTAATTTCTGAGTGGTTTCCAGGAATGACATGGAGCAGTAGTATGAAGTTACTGAATTCTTACTTGGAGGTGAACACACACTAAGCGTTTTACATTTCCTAGCTTGGTCAGTTCTTACAGCAGTTCAGTGGATTAGTCACATGTCCTGAGTTTCAAGCTGAGGAAGCAAGCTTGGACATGTGCCTGGCTTGCTGAGCAACAGAACTGGAACCTGGGCACTGGCTAAACAAATTCCAGAGCCACTGCTTCTATGTATGCCTCTTACATGTAAGAAGATAAAGGAAATACATCTGAGGTGTGGACTCTTAAATATATAGCTATTAAAATGTATACTTATTTATGAAATTGCGGTGTTATGATTTCTAAATTGTAAACTACATTGCAAAGAATATGCTTGTTTCTGAACACTCAAGCATAGTCGGGGTCAGTAGAGATTGTGTCAGTAATCTTGAAGAACTGGTGGCAGTTCAAGGGAGAGATTTGGTCAGATCAAGTTTTCTGAAAAGGGTTGGGAGGTTGCAGGTCAGCAAAGGAGACAGTCTTGGGTTATTTCTAAAATCCTTTTAGTTTACATTGCCATTCTGTGTAGCAAATATTTGGGGGTTAGTACTAGCAGTTTTCACATTATGCCGTCTGCTTCAATCCCAATTTTATCTAATACTTAAATACTACAGAATACTTTCTCATCAAATCTTTTAAATTTTTTTGGAGAAATACTCTATACTTTTTACAAAAAATGTAATTGTAAAGTATGATACACATACAGAAAAAATACGCAAAACAGACATTATAGCTCAGTGAGTTATGACAAAGTATATGCATTGATAAGCAATAGCCAAGTGCGGCCTGCAGAAATCACCTGACTACGAGTTAGCTTTTCTTCCCCAAATAATTCACTGTGTATCCATCATGTCTGGCTTGTTTCACTCAACATTATGCTTATAAAAGTTATCTGTGTTGTTGTTTTTAGTTGTGGTACATTGCTATAAAGTTGGCCATTATTCAGTTTGTTCATTCTACTTTTGGTGATGTGAAGATTGTTTCCAGTTTGCGACTATCAGTAATTGTGCTGCTCTGCACATTCTGTTACCTGCCACTCGCACAGGTACATACATTTCTGCTAGGTAGACACCTAGGAATGTTACTGCGGTCATGGGCTAGACACAAATTCACCTCGAATAATTAGTGCCAAACTGTTTTCCCAAGAACTTGTATCAGTTTACTCTCCCATGCACTATGAATGACATTTCTTCTTCCATATTCTTGTCAATCATATTCTTGGTGTTTTCAGGCATCATCATTTTCGCCATTTTATATGGCCTAGGATGATTCCATTGTGGTTTTCATTGGCATTTTTCTGATTATTAACAATATTGAGACTTTTAAACAAACTTATTGGCCACTGGAATATACTCTTTAAGAAGGTGATGGACCTTCTTAAATTTCTTAATTTTTTCCAATTAGGTTGCCTTTTATTTTATTTTTAATTTATTTGAAAGAAGTTGATACATAGGCTGTTAGGCCTTTGGCAGTTACGTATGTTGCAGATATTTTTCCTTTTTACACTTACAGCAGTGTCTTTCAATAAAATAAATTCTTCAATGTAACATAATGTACTTATCTGTCTAATTATTTCCTTTAGAGTTATTATCTTTGGTGTCCTGTTTACAAATGGAAAAAAAAAAAAACTTCTTTAAGGTCACAAACATATTTTCTCTAAGTTAGGATCTGGAAACTTTATTATTTTATTTTCACACTTCTAATTATGATACCTGAAATTAATTTATAAATGTATGATATATAAATATATATATATATATGGGTTCAATTTTAAAATTTTCGAACATAAGTTTAACTATCAGCATATGAAAAGATATGATAAATGGATAGAAGCAAGGTTTATTAACTTAGGAGAAAAGTTGGTACTTTTAGACTAGTTTAAATTTAGACATTAACCAGATGGGACTATTTTTTTAACACTAAAAATAAGACTTTTTGCCACAAAAGCAAAACAGTGTATTCATACTGGTTCCCAGGATTGTTTAAATTACTTTTTAAACATGTTTTAAATATGTGTGCATGTACTTAGGACTGATATTGCACTGAGCTATATCCCTAGCCAATTAATTAATTAACTTTGTACTTATTTATGTCATAAGAATGGAACCCAGGGATTTTTCACTGACCTATTTTCTGCACCCTTATATATATTTATTTTTTTATTTATTGGTACCAGGGACCTTGCACTTACGAGATAGTGGCAGATCCACTGAGCTAATCCCAGCCCTAATTTTTATTTTTGAGACAAGGTCTTGCTAAGTTTCCCAGGCTCTGCTCAAATTTGAGACCCTCCTGCCTCAGACCCCCAGCCTGCTGGGATGACAGGCATGTGTCCCCATACCCAACTTTTACTATTTCTTTAAATGTCAAGTTTTCTTTGGTAACTCTATCCAAAATACTAAGTTCATTTTAGAACTTAATTTATATGTTATGTATGTTAAATTGATGGTCAAGATACCTTATTCTAAGCTCTAATGGTGACCATCTTCCCTTTAAAATGTGTAAGTCCCTTTTCATTCAGTTGTGTTTCTCCAAGATTTACTGGAAAGGAGCTGTGGGTATGGCTCAGTGGTAGTGTGCATGTGAGGGCCTAGGTTTGATATCCCAGTACTGGAAGAAAAAAAAGGAAGGAAAAGATGCTTTGAGAAAAATGTTATGAATTAAACATCTATAAATTCCTCACTTGTATTATAACGTAACAATAGTCATTTAACTCATAGTGGTCTGTCAACTTCGTAAGGCTCAGTTTCTTGTTCTCTTCAGATATAGTTGGCTGCAACTCATAAGGCAACGGGTAGCTCCAGCTTCTCCACTTCTTTATCCACAGCTGTAACGAAGACAGATCATTCTTCAATTGGTATATTTTAGTCTCCAAAGGAGGTCTTCCTTCATCATCATGTGCTTCACCAATTTTGCTTTTTCTTCCTTTAATCCTTGTTTAAAATTCTCATTTATGAAATAATTTTGGAGAACACTGTATGACCCAATATCAAGTGACTAAGATTCCCATGCACTGATTTTCTTGAGAGTATTTTTCAAGTATGTGTGTTCTTCAGATTCACTATCTATGTGTTTAGAACTTCCTTGTACCAAGAGTTTTCTTATGTTGAAGATGCTAGTTTCTCTGATAAGGCCTGATCATTTTTTTTTCATTCTCTATTTTAAGGTGTTTTACCACACTGCAATGGGAATTAAATGAAGATTTTCTTTTCCTTAATCTTTCTCTAAGTGTTACATGCATAATTCTTTCCATGACTATTTCTATGGGGAGATGGTGGACCACTCCAGCCAGTGCTAGATTAAATCACACAGCTGAATCTGAATTTCATTCCGTCTTGCACATGGAATCTTGGTTTACTTTCCTCAACAGACTCCCAAAGTCCAGCACTCAGACGTCCCTTGGTCTCCCCCAAAATGCTTAGGAAGAATGCATGGTTTGTATTTAATTTTTCTATGTGAGGCCCCGTTGACCTAGCACTATTTATTTAAAAAATACTCATTCGCTACAAATTTTCAGTTTCATTTTTGCCACTTTTTCCTTCGGAGAGAGGAAGAGAAATCCTGGCTCTTTAATGTAAGTACATACAATCTTTAAAGCCAGTTAATTCAGGAAGGCAAAAGGGAAAGTACCTACTCTGGAATACAAATAATTAGGCTCTGGAGGAGATAATTTTTATTACACTTTGAATGCAAGCCTAACACCCTTTCCATTTGAGGAGGAAATGAGTTTGTGGTGAAGGAGATTTTCTACACTTGATCGTAGCCAAAAGGCTGAGAAGCGATGTGAAGGAGATACTCTATAGCATGCCAGTTTCTTTGCTCAGAAATACAAATATCCCAGAGCATGAAAATATGAAGGACTGTTTCCCCGGATTCCCATTGTATGCATATGCTACTGATCTATTTCCTGTCGGTAGGCATTTGGGTTTATTATCACTGAGTTGTAAGAGCCCTTTATGTATTCTCCATACAAATCTTTTACCAGACTGATGAGTTGCAAATATTTTCCCCAGTTCATAACTTGTCACTTCAATTTTGCAATGTCTACAAGAGCAAAAGTTTTAAATTTTGATAAGGTCCGACATTTGTTATTAACAGTAGCAGTTGGGTGTCCCACCTTTTGCTGAGGGACTCTCAAAGACTTGAATCTGGACTGTCTGGATTCACCATGTAGATTTGTTTGCCTGCCTGGCATTAGATAGGAGAAAAGCCCATAAAAGTGGAAAAATGAGTTTATTCTCAATTTGACCAAATTGAGAGGGTAGCTAGACAACCCAGTTTGTAGAAGGGATAGAACAAAAGCGAGGGAATACGTGTATGTGGGTTTGACCAGGCTTTGGCCCACTAGATAACCCAGGAATTGTTAAATTTCCATTAGTATCAGGCCTGGGATTTTTCCTCTCTCAGCATGAGGAAGCTGGACAAATAGTTTATCTTTTAAAAGGAGTCCAAAATTTAAAAGATTCGTTTTGATCCCTTGGTTACACATCTGAGAAATCTTTGTGTAGCTCATGGCTGAAAAATGTTTTTTTTTTCTTGAACGTGTTACAGTTTTAACTTTTATAATTACAGCTAGAAAACACAGTGAGCTAAATGATGCATATGTAGGAAAGAAGTAGAGATTAATTTTTTCATGCATTTGTCTTGCTTCTGTACCATTGTTAGAAGACTTTCATTCTGTGTTCGTTTGCATTAGACATTTTCTTGAAAAATCTATTGATGATATAGGTAATTTCTGGATTTTTATTCTCATTGCTCTCTTTTTGTACCAATATCACATCCTGTTTTCAAAAGGGTATTTTCAGTTTTTACTTCTGTGCTTTGTATATAGAAGACTTGCAAAGGCTTTGCTGAGCTTCTATATATTCCTCTATATATTCCCCAGTTTAATACCAAGGTACATTTTTAAAATTAAGAATTTTTAGTGGCACATTAATATTAAGGAAATTGATTTTATTTGGATTTCTCTAGTTTTTACGTTTGTGTTCCAGGATCCAATTCAGAATAACACCTTGCATTTGGTCATCATGCCTTCCCAGTCTCTTCTGGGTGATAGTTTCTTAGTCTTCTGCTTTCCCTTTTTTTTTTAATTGACAGTTTTAAGGAGTATTAGCCAGGTATTCTGTAGAAGATTTTACCAGTATTGATTTAAAAAATATTTTTCTCATTTTTAGATTGGAGTTATAGGGTTTTTTTTTCTTTTGAAAAAAATATACAGAGGTGAAGTACTCTTCTCATCACTTTATGTCAAGGATACATAACACCCACAGGATACCATTAACAAAGGCAAGCTTCACCACTTGATAAGGAAGTGCGTGCCAGGTTTCTGTACCATTAATGTGCTATATTACCTTTTTCTACTGTCTATTTTGGAAGCTGATCACTAAGAGTAACACACCTTTGGGGAGGGATGGTGGTGGTGGTGGCAGAAATCAATCTCCGTCTTTGGTTAACTATTTTTGTATATTATTTGGAAGTCTTTTGGAAGGAAGATTTGTCCCATCTCCCCACTTATTTATTGACTTGTTCCATCAGTTACTTCTACTAATACGGGCTCAAATATATTTATTGTATATTTTGGGTTATCACCCAGTGCTACATTATTTATTTATTTATTGCTTAATTTTGTCCTGCGTTTGTCATCGGGAGCCCTTTTAGTTAACAACAAAAATCTAGAAACTTTGGAATAGAAGAAAGCTTCCTTGTTTCCCAGTAATGAGGATGTTTAAAAGCTGTTGTGGGTGTATAATTAATGGTGAAATACTGAAAGTGTCTCTTTCAGGTCAAGAGCAAAACAAGTATGTCTCCTGTCATTCTTTCTGAATGTAGTAGAATATTCTATGTCCTCGCTTGGTGATTATGACAAAGCTAACTAAACAAACAAATAAATAAAGTTATAAGAAATAGAAGTGATAGCATTGTTATTCATAGTCATGGTGATTTTATGCATATGCATAGACATAGTGATTTTATGCATAATATGAGCATTTACAAGGTCTCTACACCTAAATTCAATATTGAAAAAGCAACTTCACATTTATATGCCAATATAATAAATTCTAATAAATACTTACAAAATGAAATAAAAGTGCCATTTATAATAGCATGAGAGACATACAAAGCATGCAAGACCTCTATGGGAAATATATGAAATTTCATTCATTGATCCTGAGGAAGGTCTTTTTAAATGGAGAGACATGGGTTATGCTTATGAATTGAGGATTTAATAGCTCTCAAAATTAGGTCATAAATTCAATACAATTCCAATAAAAATTATAATGACTCATGAAACTAGACAAAGCAATTACAAAATTTGAATGGAATTGGAAACAGCCAAAAAGAATAAAAAAGTTTGAAAAAGTTCAGAGATTTTCCTTATACTTATCAAGACCTACACAATGACAATAAAACAGTGTGACAGATGGGACAACAAACAGTGAAACAAGGGAGGGAATATAAAAAAAGTTAAGATGTGTTAAGTCCATGTACCAACTCTTCATGATGAATGTAATCATTAGGTACTGCAGATGTGTGCTCATTAAAATAAATCAGTAAAGAAAAACAGTGAAACAGTGTATAGAATTCTACATTTATAGACATTTGACAAATGGTGAAGAGGGCATTTCCGAGTAGTAGGGAAAGGCTGGGACTTGCAGGGAACGGTCTGGGTAATTACCTTGTTTCACACTACGCACAGGAACACTTTAGTATGTATTAAAGAGCCATTATAGGTTGAATTATGCTCTCCCACTCTTAGGGTGACATCCTAATCTCTGGTACCTCAGAAGTTACCTTATTTAGAAATAAGGTAATTGCGGATATAATTAATTTAGGGGTTAAATGATACTGGGATAGGGTGAGCTCCAAATCCAGCATGACTGCACCCTTATAAAAAGGACATATTTGGATAGAGGTGTGTGCACAGAGAGAATGTCTTGTGAACATAAAGGGAGAGATTGGGGTGATGTGCCGTTAAGCAAAGGATTACCAAGGATTGCTAGTAAAACACCAGAAACTAGGAGAGAGACCTGGAGCAGATTCTTCTTTATAGGTCCCAGGAGGAACAAACCCTGGTGACGCTTTGATTCTATACTTCTAGCTTCCAGAACTGTGGGAGTCACTTTCAGTTATTTAAGCCACCCAACATGTGGTACTTTTTAAATAGCAGACCTAGGTAACCAGTACAAGAACTAAATGTGATAGCAAAGCTAGGAAGATTTTTAAAAGATCATATAGGAGAATGCCTGACTCTTGGGAAAGACATTTCTTAAATGTAGAGACTAGCCAGAAATAAGAAGATAGGTAAGTTTGACTATATTAAAACTAAGAATGTTTGCTAATCAAAAGGCATTAAAAGAGAATTAGGAGATAGCCCATAAACTGGAAGAATATATGTGTATCATAATATAATGAATATTATGCAGTATATTATGTTATATATACGTATATTCTGAGCATATACATATATGTTCTGCAAATTAGTCAGCTTTCCTTCAATTTCAAAGAATTGTGATGCTGTTTTGGTCCTTTCTTTACATTGAGGTTCAGAAGTACTATGGGAAATAGAAACAATACTCCTAACAGCAGAAACAATGGCTTTTGGAAAGCTTTATAAATGCTACAGAACTTAGTCGGTATCATAAAGAATGGTGGTAATAAAGAAGATGAAAATCTTAGCAAGTGTTGAATGACCTGGGCATTCATGATCACCCCCCAAAAATTCTTGATGTAACAACTGTTGATAATAATTCATTTGGTGACTATTTCTGCCAGGCATACTAATTAGGCAGAATATGTGAAAAGAAACTAAAGCTCCTTCTTTCTTTGGCTTGAATAAACAAAGTACAACATTAATAATCTGGTCTGGTCCCAACCCAAAAGTGGTCTAGCTTCTTCTCAGATGCAAATAATTCTTCCATCTTAGTAATTTATGAATTATGACTTGAAGAGATTTTAAAATGCTAAGTTCGCACATAGGCCCTTTGAGAGCATTTTACTTCAAAAGGGCCTAGAATAGCCAAGATGATCACATCAAGACATCAAGGCATACTGTAAGGTTGCATATTAGTAAATTAGATTTCATTAGAATTAACAACTACTGTTTATCAAGAGATACTATTAAGGGAGTAAAAGAGTACAGACCAAGAAAAGGTCTGCAATATGTACATCTAAATAATGCAGAAAGTATACCTCCTACAAATCATCAAGAAAAAGGTGGAGAATCCAATATAAAAATAAGCTAAAGTTTGTATAAAGGAAGAAGACAGCATATTAGAAAACAGATCTTTTAATATCATTAGCCACCAAGGGAAAACAAATTAAACCACAATGAGGTACTAGTGCACTTCTCTTTTGACAGCTAAACGATATGAAGTGTTGGTGACAGGTTGGAGCAACTGGAACTATACATTACTGGTAGAAGTGTCACATTGGTAGAACTACTTTTGAAAGGAGTTTTCCAGCACTGGATTCATGGACAGGTGCTCTGTGCTGCTGCTCAGAGCCCCTGACTCACAAGAACCCCATGAACAATTTAATGTTTTGCTGTCACTGTCTGGACATTTAAAATAATTTACCTTTAAATTTGTTCTTTGAAAGTGAAGTCTTTAGAGACTATGGAACATAAACCTGGGCAATGGAGGGATGTGAAATTTTTATATACGCCATTGTCCTTGCTTCCTCAGTCATGCCTGGCCTTTCCCATGTCCCATGTGCACAGAATTCCAGGGGAACCACAGTGCCTGGAAGTTCAAGAAGACTCAAAGGAATAGATGATAAATGGGTGGCTCTGAAAGCCAGAGAAAGGCTTTGTTTTCATACAAACCAGAGTTTAGTTTGAAAGCAGAACATAATACCATTTTAAGGAACACACACACACACACACACACACACACACACACATCCAGGCAACCTTTCTTCTTTTAGTCTCTTTTTATCACTAATAAACTGAAGGTAGAAAGTGTTAGCATAAAGCTCATGTAACAAGGAGTGAAGTAAAAACATTTAACATAATTTTCTTTAACATTTCCAAGAATGCATGTACAAGCTATGGAATATGAATTATGTAATTTAGTGATTTGCAAATAGGTTAAATACTCTTACATCTGTGTGTAAAATTGGCATTGCACAAGTTAAAAATGAATGGTAAGATACAAGCTAATGTTTAAACATTTTTAAAACTTAGACTGAAATTAAATAACAGATAAATACCGTGACAAGTTGGGAGGGAGAGAGAGAAAGAAAGAGAGGGAGAATAAAAGGAAAAACTTCTAGTGACATTTTCCCCTACTTTTTTTTCCTTTTTATTGAGTTTATTGGTACAATCTAGGTCTACAATGCAGTTACATTCATTACTGGGATCCTGTACCTACACATGATCCCCTACTTTTTGAATGAGTCACTTGGCTTTTCAGTTTGCATTGAGCCCTGAAAACTATGTAACTAGTCCAATCTATGAATCAATAATTTTAATCCTAGACATATACTTTAGAAATAATGCTTATTTTCATCAAAAGACATATAAAATGTTAATAAAAATTATTCATAAAATCTTGAACAGAAGTAACTCAAAAGTTAGTGAACATTTTTACTATTGTGACGTATGTGCCAACTTGACTTGAGTGAGAATGGCCTAGCAGGTGAGTAAACCCTGGGTGTGTCTGCCGATAACTAACAGGAAGGCCAGAAAACTGAGAGAGGAAGACCCACCTCAGATGTGGGAGTCTTCAACCAATGGGCTTAGAGCTTGGACAGAATAAAAAGGGAAGGAAGAAGGAAAGTTTCTTCTTTCTTTGGAGGATCTCCAGTCTTCACTGTTGCCTTTGGATGGATGTCCAGTTTCTTCAGACTTCCAGTGTAGACTTCAGCCTTCCAATGCAAACTTTTGAGTTTTCTGACACAGACTTGTACTGGTGACTCTACAGTGAGCTTCCAAGCCTTTGACTGTCAACTGCTACTGGATCCTACAACTCTCCAGCACAGAGACAGCCATTTTGGATTCTTCTCTTGCTGAGCCAAAAGATGGCCACCAGGACTCTTTCAATTCTGATCCTGTAAGCCTAACTCATAAATCCTTTGTGTAATCATACACATGGTTTATATTTAATCTATTCCTCTAGAGAAACCTCATATAGCAGTATAAACTGTAATATAGTCATATAATGGATGGAAAACTAGACATTAATGAAAATAAATAAATTATCACTCCCTGTAGCATGAATTATTTTCACAGAGAAGCTGTTAAACAAATAAAAGTAAACAAAAAGAATATATATGATGTGATTTAGTTTATAAGAAGTCCATAATGCTAAGAGAAGTAAATCAGACAGCAGTTAAATATCACATAACTTCTCTTACATGAGAAACCTAAAGTATAAATAAATTAAAGAAAAAAATGAAAGATAGATAATAGGAAACAGGAAGATAGATTATTGCAAATGGGAAAGAGATCAAGAGACAAAGGGAAGGAGGAAAGAGAGGGGAGGGAATAGGGAAGAACATGTAATAAGAATTAAGATGCGTTATTTACATATACTAATTTCCCACTCTTTTAATATAATCACTCTGTACTGCAAACAAGTACAAAAGAGAAAGAAGCCCATAGTGTAGGCTAAATAAATATAATGTGACAGAAGTCAGAATAGTTGTTGCCTTTGTGGGAAAAAGAGAAGGGAAGTTGAAAGAGACTTGATAAACTGGGATTTTTTTGGGTATCTTAAATTTACCACAAAAATGAAACAAGCTTAATATAAGTACATTACTGTATAGAAGTGACATTATCTATGAAGGGGAAAGAAACTATAGATATATTTTCCCTTTCCTATTTTCAAACACCATAATGAATGTGAAATTGTGTGTGTGTGTGTGTGTGTGTGTGTGTGTGTGTACACTGTGTACATTACTGCCTGCCTTTCCCAATTAAGAACATAATCTCCAAGAAGGTAAGAATTCCTTATATTTATTGCTTTGTATCTTGTGGTACACAATTCCTAATTGTAAACCTTACTTTGAAAAGTAGGGAAAAATAGATTTTGGAATTTTACATTTTCTCGAATGCTGAACGTAATTACTTACTAAATCTTACGGTGCGATTTAAAACGTGACAGCTCTACAGATGAGTGCTTGTCCTGAAAGTAAAAACTCTGGTAGAGACTATGAAGGGATAAATGTTATTGGTAGAACCTAGCCTGAGATCAGAATCTTCCTGGAGTGACAGGATTCTCAGGCGTGGAAGGACAAAGTTTATTCCGAACCACGCATGAATTCTAGCCTCAGCAATCTGCACAGCCGACACGAAACCAGCCTGCCACTAGGTGTCACTCTTTCCCCGCATCCCGATTCTGGTGTCCTACAGGGTCTCTGAGCATGAATATGCAACGTCCTAGTTTATAACCGCGACAGAGGGCACAGACTCACCTGTGCAGGCCTCCTCAATATGGATTACTTACTGTTCCTACATAAAATTGATTTTCGGTTCTGAGCAGAACAGGAAGGTTCAGAAGAGATGAGTGGTCTCAAGTGGTGCTCTCAGCTTTAGCCTCAGCCCTGAAGTGGTGCTCAGAAAGACCACAGCTGTCAGAACATTTGTCTGTCAGTCAAGGGATGGCAGACTCGTCTATAGATTCAGGCCTAAAAGCAAGGACTGGAAATCATCTGGGCTTCACAGTTGGCTTAGAGTGCATTCAGACACTCAAGTCCTCCTATTAAAAACGAAATGAAATGAAACAAGCCAGTCATGGTGGTGCCCGCTTGTAAGCCCAGCACTTACGGAGACTGAGGCAGGAGGATGGCAAGTTCAAGCCCAGTCTGGGCAATTAGTGAGACTGAGACTCTCTCTCAAGGGAGAGGGTAGCTCAATGGTAGAATGGCCCCTGGATTTGATCTCAAGTATTGTAAAAACCATTTAAAACAAGACAACGAAACAAAAACACACAGGAAATGAAAAGGGTTCAAGGGCCACTTTATATGGAAACATGACAGGTACTTTTACTTCGAAAGAACTTCTGAACAGCATGAGGCTTGAGCCAGGAGTTTACTTCAGCCCATCCCATGAAGATTTCCAGCCTCTGGGCGTGTCCCTGGGCGTCTCCCATCCTTACCCACTCTTAACCACACAGGAAAGTGAGCAGGTTGCTTTACCCTCCTCCCGCATCACTCACCTAAGCTCACATTTACCATTTGCATGCAAATGTGAACGGCCCATGGGAACTCGCTGCTTTCCCCTTAAGCAGCGTAATTATTAAAACTCAACAAGCATTTCTTGAGTATCATCTTCCAAATCTCAAGCTGTGTTTTAGGAGCAGGAGTACAGTAGAGACCCAAAAGACAGAGTCCTTGGTACTGTGTAGCACACAGCTTCTCTTGTTTAAATCTTACCTCACAGATTGTTTCTGCAGATGTCCAGCACTAGATGGAGGTGGACTTGGCCCACTCATCACCAAGAAAGTGGTTTAGTAACTGTCGGCAGATGAGGCTCTCTGAGGGCGTCACATCCCAGCATGGGCCCCTGAAACAGCCTGTGAGATGCTGTTTCTTCACTTCCATCTTGCTCCTTTAACCAGTTCACAGATAGCTAGAATTTTTTAAAGGAAAATCTCACTTTGTAGTTTTTTTTTTGTTTTCTTCAAATCCTTCAGTAACCTGTTGTTGCTCTTTAAATGACCAGAAAAATCCTGCCGTGACTGAAAATGGGTTTTGGCTTTCTCCAGTCCCCTCAAACACCTTTCTTTATCTTCCTTCATTTCTCTGGAGAGATGCACTGGCCATTGTGCATTTCCTGTAATTGCCAGGTGCTTTTCTTCATCGGAGCTTCCTATGTGCTGGTCCTCTTCACTCAAAGGCTCTTGTGTAAGCATCCTTTCCTCCCCTCTCATGCACAGTTACCCTTAGCATCAGCTTGAATCTTAGTCACTTCTGCAGTGGGGCCAGTCATTCTGTATCAATCGGGCTTTCCTTATTCCGTGGCCTTTACAACACTGATGTCCGCTGTCCCTCTCAAATGCTGGGCCCAGTGAGTTCCCTTTTATTGCTATCCCATCCCAGCTCACCATGGCTAAACAAGTTTGACACTTGATCCCAATGATCTGCTCAGTTCTCTGCACCACTGATAAGCAATCTATCTCCAAAATCCTGTAACACAGTTGGTCCCTAGGACCATTTCTGAAATCAAATGACTTTAGTCAGATTTCCCATCATTGGGTCAAAATACCTAACACCTGAAATTTAGAGAAAGAGAAGTTTATTTTGGCTCATGTTTCATGAGGTTCAGACCATGGTTGGTTTTGGTTGGCTCAAAGGCTTCTGAAATCGCATGGGAGAGGGGTATGGTGAAGGAAAGTTGTTCATGCCATGGTGGCTGGGAAGCAGAGAGAGCAGGGAGGAGCTGCAGACAAGAACACAGCTCCAGTGACCTTCCTATTCCCATCCAGCCCCCAGCTCCCAACAGCACAGTTAACTCTGAGCTCATCCATGGATTAATCCACTGCTGAGTATAGTGCCCTCATGGTCCAGTCATCTTTCAAAAGCCTCACCTCGGAATACTTGACACTTTTGAGGGACATTTTATATCGAACCCTTAACCACTGGGTCCCTTGAAAACAGTTCTGACAAGGAAATTTAAAATGAGTAGTTTATTAGTCAAGTACTCCAAGGGTTAACAGGTGAGGGAGCGAGGGAAGAGAGGTTGAAGTGTGATACAGCTGCAACAGAAGCTTTGGCCAATCCTCCAAAGGGTTGGAGTCGGATTGGGCCCTTCAGTGTTGTTCCAGCTGAAGCAAAGCCTACATTAATCAGTCACTGGGTGCTCACTGCCCCTGGAAAAGGGGAACAGCTCTTTGGCGAGGCAGCTCCCTTCAGCCAAAGGCACTGCCTTGAGAGGCGCACTTCCAGGAGTGGTCAGTGCCTTTGGCAGCTGGGAAATGAGCAGTATCACTTTGAAGAGGGACCATGTCCACTCTAGCAATCCTGCCAGGCTCGTGCACAGTTCTCATGAGCTCTTTTTTTTTTGTACCAGGGATGAAACCTTGTGCTTGCAAGGCAGGTGTCAACACCACTGAGCTGAATCCCTGGCCCCTCTCATGAGTTCTCGAAATAAAAATGAACCTGTTGCCCTTGCCCTATTTTACTTTTCTCTCTGCTCTCAGATTTATTCATGGTTAGCTCATTATTTCTGCCTATTATTCTTCTGTACATCTTCGCCTGGCAAGAAAGGAAAAAACTCTATTCGAAAGCCTGCTCTCTACCAGACAGGTGCTGGGCACTTTATGTACATTTCTTACTGTTTGTCTCTAAATTTGTTGAAATCCTTAACTTTTTAAGATTTTCATAAAAGTATTATTATAAAACTTCATTTTGGATGGAGACTACTAGTTATAGTGTGAATGCATATTGTAGAAATGAAATTGAAAAATAGATAAAAACAAAAAATTCACCTAGTAGTTCATAGACATAATGTGAATTACTTTATTTTTTAAATTGCTAAAATTGTTACACACTTCCTATTCAATAGTAACTTTGCAATGGCAAGAAGTGTTAATAAATTTCTTCTGTTTATGTTTTTGTTTTTGTTTTGGTACCAGGGATCAAACTCAGGTCCTTGTGCTTGGGAGGCAGGCGGCAGAACCACTGAGCTAAATCCCCAGCCCTCTTCTGTATTTATGAATGTGTACTTTGTAGTAGATTTCTGCAAATGATAATTGCCAACAAGAATTTTCAAATGAATCATTTAAGAGCTCTCTATAAGCCTACTAACCCCATGTAATGTACTGTATAAATTTTCATGAGATATTTATTTTTAGTCTCCTGTAGCCCCAATTATGTAGTACTTAATATGGCAATGTCACCTAGATTGATGCACTATTCTTTGCTGTCCTCATTTTGAGGAACAGGACTCTGAGACTGCAAGCTTCTCTATGCCCTTGACTAGCACAGTGGTTGGAACGAGTGTCCCTCAAAGGTCCATATATATCTGTCAGCCTTAGGGGATGCAATGGACCTTTAAAAGGGAGGCCTAGTGGGAGCTCTTTGGGTCACTCAGGTGTGCCCTTGAATGGGGATCCTGGAAGCCTGACTTCTCAATCTCTGCTTCCTGCTTCTACGTGGGAGGACTCGCTTTGACTTGTACTCTGGCCATGGTGTGTGGCCCTCATCAGCAGCCCAAACCAATGGGGCTACCTGATCTTGGATTTGAAACTTCCAGGGCCAAGAACCAAATTAAACCTCTCTTTACCATGGGCAGCCTATGTCAGGCTTTCTTTCTAGTGATGAGAAGCTGTTTAATACAACTAGTAAGTGTCAGCGTCACAATTCACACCTGGCTCTTTGTATTCTAATCCCTGCCTTTCCACTGCGGCACAGTTGACTCTCAATTCATCATGGAGAAGTGGTGGAGAGCTGTTTTCCATGGATAATCTTTCCCTTTGCAGTTGTTTCCATCCCCTTCAAATCATCCCTGGCGGTATCTCCTGAAACCTTAGGGAGACAAAGACTACAGTTTAAAATCCCTGTTCATAGCAGCGTGACTCGCCTTGTTTCCCATGCTTACTTTAGGTCAAGGAATGTGAACCCTAGAGTGTGCACTAATGCTGCTTGTCACGTGTATTTTTCTACATCTAATTTCAATCCTCAGAAAGGAGGAATGGGTTTGAGATGCATCTCACAGGTCATTTCCAGAAGGTCAGGGGGTGCAAATGAGCTGGGCTGTTGATTCAGCTGAAGGAATTTTCATGAGCACACGCTTACACGTGGGTTCATAATGTGGTTCATCTCCATAAAATCCCGGCTTTATGGCTCTGAAAGCATTAACTCATGTCTTAGGAACATCCCACATAGATTATTATAATTCTTGGTGCGCTGCCTGACCATCTGCTTACCTACAGGAATTACAATCAGATGGAATGGCCCTGCTCAAATCTAGGATCAGGAAAGATATATGAGAATAATACCTGAGTCCTTTTCTGTTTTGTTGAAGCAGCACTATTTTTAAATACCCTGCTCAGCATAACAATGAAAAATGTGTTAATTTGTGACTTTTCTTGTTTCAACTTGATTGGAGTAGAAAAAATATTTAAGCAGATATCTTTGTTTTCCTGTTTTATTGTTCTGTGAGCATATATCAGTGATCTTATGCAGCATGCTAGTAAGTTAATGATACTTACGTGCTTGCTGCCTTAATTTCAGTTTGCAGATTTAGCAAAATCACAGGAAAAAACTATTCAGTCATCCGATCATGGTTTTAAGAGAAGAAGAAAGGGAAAGTGTGAGTCTGGATGACTAGATGCCCTTTAGTTTCCTCCTCCCCAATAATCAAATATACATTTCTTAATTTCATGTAAACAAATATGAAAGTACCAAGTCTAAACTCTCACCCTATTTCATTTCTCAAATCACCTCGTATGGCCATATGACTCTAACAAAGTGTCAAATCCAGATGGAACCCACTTAGTAATAGAAGTACATTTTAAAATTATCTTACTATATGTGTTTATTCTAATAATGTATTCTATGAGAATTCTATTCTATTAAGTAGACTATAACTGCAAATGAAAGTAATGCTGTAATTTAATGCTTACTGTGTTGATTATGTCCTATTTCATGGTCACCGATTACATACTTAAGGATGTAACGTATGGCACAGGTAAACCCACGAAGGCACGGCAAGGTAAACCCACTATTGCTCTGGGAAAAAACCCACCCAAATATCAGTTCTGTCATTTGTTCCTTAAATATTTTATTGACACCTGTTAAGTGCTGGCACTGTGCTGATCTCGAGAACACCAAATTAAACAAGCAGACAGCACTTTATCTTAGCAGGATGACACTCCAGTAGGTGAGACAAATGAAAACATTTTCACTAAGAACCTACTGATTATAATTATGGTGAGTTCCACTTCTGAGGACTCCTGGATGCTGGGAGAACAAAGGAAGGGAAATGAAGAGGAACAATTTGTAGCTAGCATTTTCTTAAACGAGATTATTTTCATTGTTGTTCTGCTGCCAGAAAGAAAACTTATGGAGTCCAAAAGGCCATCTCTTAGTTTTTTACTCTCCTTTCTACTCCGGCCATCTCAACAATTGGCTGTTTGTGTTTTGAGCTAATACAATTTTATGAGGGAATAGTTATAGATATAATGCTTTCATTTAATCCCCAAACCATTATACATCTCTGAAGCTGACATTAGAAAAATCACTTTTAATGCTTTTATTCTGATTTGCTTAGATATATTCCTACTGTTGTCTTATTTAGGTACATGTATCTTTCTAACTTCCCAAAGACAGAGGGCTGATTTTTTCACCTGAGCATCAAAGAGTTTTGTTGTAAAGAACATTATTGATCTTCGTGGGTCATTAGCCAGGCTTCAGGTGGAGCAGGAGAGAGGTGTGATGGTGCTGGCTGAAAGCATGTGAATTAGAGGATGAGTGGCTGACAACCCTGGGGTCTGACACTCATCTTGTTTAATTTTATATATTCAAAGTATGATCATTTTAATATGCAATCAATATAAAACTTACTGTAATATTTTGCATTCTTTTCTTCATATGAAGTCTTTGAAAGTTAGTACGTATAGCTGTGAAAATTCTTTTCAGCTGGTTTATCTCCCTCTTGGTTTATTTATTGATGGTCTCTGTGAGCCCTATTTCGATGGGATGCTAATAAGTATTATTTTAAAAAGCACCCAAGCTATCCACAGTTAATCATACATACGTAATACATACATAAGTTTCTTTACTGCTAGACTGCTCAGAAAATTTAAAATCCATCATGCATTTTTGAATCACCATGACAGGAATCGCAAGCAATAACACTCAAATTTATTTGATGTTGAACCTCTTCTTACAGGACTAGTTATTTCTTGTAGTGAAATCTGAGACACACAGATTACTGGGTAAATAAATTTATCCTCTTGGTGTATCAGTGGATGACAGGAAAGATGCTTTGCAACATGTAGAGTAGCAGAGAAAAGGTGGATCTGCGATTGAAGTGTTGGAATAAATCATCTACAAAGCAGTCAATTCACAGGTACTTTGTGAGTTGGCAGTGATTATTATTGACTTTTACAATGGCATGGTGAAGATGATCTCTAGTGTAGTTTTTCTCTATATGGTGCCACTGGCAATAGCAATCCATTCCTCTTCTTACAGAATCAATTATATAAAGTTAGAATTTTTAAAATTTCATTATTTCAATCCACCAGAATGGATCTTTAAAAATTTCTTATTCCTCATTTGTTTTAAACATCACTAGTTTGTAGTATTTCCATCCTTCTTTTACTGGAATGAATGGCCTGGTTTCCCTAAAGATGATAAAGTGAAATATAACCAAATGCTGCTTGATTTCATAACGCTGTAAAAACATACTGACCAGTTTGAATTGGTCTACCAAGATTTCTTTCTGTTTATTTCAGTACCAATTTCCTCATGGCTCTAGCTGCTATTTTTAGGGGGACTTCATGACACCTCTTCAGATTCTAACAAATGTTGTAATTCATTGCCAACTTCTTTTTTCTAATTTACTGATTTCTCACTGTACTTTGCTAAAGTTACAATATATGTAAATAAGTTACACTTGTTTTCCTAACACATTGGCTGTCTTGGTTACTTTTCTCATTGCTGAGACAAAGTATCCAATACCCAAAATTAAAGGCTGAAAGGTTCATTTGGCTTACAGTTCATACAAGTTTCAGTCCGCAGTTGGCTGACTCCAAGGTAGGGTGCCATGGCTGAGGGGCAAAGGATAAAGAGTCCAAGGCAAAGCAGGGCAGGCAGAAGGCAGCAGCAAGCAAGCAACAAATGATGATACTAGCCCTCTTTCTGTCACTTATATATTTTATCCAAGAGTGGGGCACCCTTAATCCTACCTAGAACAATGTCAAACTGATTAGTGGACTGATTTAGTAATCCCACACCCTTGATCCCAACATCACACACTTAATCCCAGCATCACATATCCTAGATACAGCCACTTCTGAAAAAACCCACCTATGGCTACCTGAGGCTTGCGGGGGTGGTGGTGGTGGCATCTAGACACCAGTCCTAACATTGGCTATACAGTAAGAAACTTACTTAAAAAATAAAGTAGGATCATATTTCAAGTAGATGGAATCGTTTCTATTTGAAATTAAAAAGGGTGGGGGTCGGGGGGATAGTGTCCCAGTTCCTACTCCAAATAGGAGGAGAAGGGTTTTTGAGGCTAAGAAATTAAGAGCAATGGGGTTCAACTTAAAATTAGAATTTAAAATTATACCCAGTATGTTCAAATAAATAAGATTTTTAACAGCTATAAAATGGCAAAGAACTTTTCACAGCTCTGATAATTTTGTAAAGGAAAAAAAAATCCATAGGTCATAACTTCAGCCCTGCTGTTGAATCCTGTTACTGATCTTTCCTCAGTGCCCCCAGCTTTCCATGCATGAGTTGGGTAAAGCCTTCCTCGGTGCAGAGTTTAATAAATTACTTATTGTGACTGCACTGTTTTCTATGCCTTCATGTAATGAATCTTTGCTTTTTAAGTGCTCTAAAATATGTGGTCATAAAGCGCACCTGATGAATAAATTATTATAAAGCATTTGTAATTATGAGGCCTTATCTAAACATTAATAATGGAAGTAGAGCTTAGATTTCTATTCTGGGCTGTCTCCTATCAGCCCCTCACAAGATACAGTTCTGAATGTTAGATTGGTTTTCTCAGTCAGTTCAAATCTGAGATCAATTTCTTTCCCTTTTTTGTTAGAAATATAATTATTGGGCCAGGTTTGTAGCCTCTATGGCTTGGGGCTCAGCCTCTGTGAATCCTAGTTCCTTCCGTGTCACAGAGAGAGACTTAGCCCATCTATAACCATTGACAGAATTCTTCAGGGTTACCAAGAATCAGCCTAGTTCTGGAAGCTCCCTGATAACGTCATAAAAAACCAGTTTATCAGCTTGTGTGCAAGGAATAGGTGCTATCATTTTGCCGTATATATGTATATGTGTATATATGCCAGACCTGTCTCTCTATATGTTCTATATATCTGTATCTCCATTTAGATATAGATGAAGATATAGATCTATAGATACAGATATCTCCAAACCAGTAGCTGAAACCAACAGCCAAAAGCCTTCTGTGGATGAACTTGACACAGTTCAGTTCTGCTGGTTCTGGTTGGTCAGAGTGATTCACAAGAGCAACTCATAAATGGGGAAATGAAGCACACTTTATCATCTGATGGGAATCCCTGGAAAGAATGTGAGGCTCTTTGTAGTCCCTTACAAGATCTAGTCCTGTGAGGAGGAAAGCTGGAGATTTGGATATGACAGGGGAAAGCTGTAAAATGCTTCTGTTACATAGAAAGGTGAAAGTATAGTCTGATATTTTGAGACAAAGACAGAAAAAGAGACAACATGTCATGTAACTCTTATTCTAGCATTATTATAATTTCTCTATTTTATTATTCATTACTATTTGCTATGTCTAACTTATAGACTTTATCATATATATGCCTGCATAGAACACCCCCAATATTTGGGGGGGTTCAGTACTGTCTGTGATTTTAGATACCCACTGGGGTCTGGCAGCGTATGCCCCTCAGGTATAGTGAGACTATTGTGGTTTCAGGCAAGTTCATCTCACAGTGCCGGACTCTGCTCATCAATAGGAAACCTTCACGTCACTCACATTGCTGACTAGTGAGAGAGGCTGAGACGAGGTAATACATGGAGAGCTGCCTGGCTATTGGTAGCACCACACAGGGATGTAAGGCATTGTTATCTTACAGAAGTGTGATCTCAAAATGTGCTCAGTGAGACTGGCTGATGTTCTGCTGAACAGAAGGAATAAACAAGTCACACCTTCCTCTGCCTCTCACCCTCTTCTGCCAAAAGTTGTGAATCACTGGCCAAAAATGAAAACAAGGCTGTCATAAAGATTCAAATGAGAGATTTTATTGCAATTAGAGGAGCTCTGATGGCTCTTTGTATTAGAGCAAAGCAAGACTATCAACTAGAAACCAACACTCTGAACTCACTACAATAAAAAATAAATATGAATGTGTTCAATATAGCTTTATAGTCACATAGATTTTATTAAAATGTTTTTTATTTTGCCTTTAAGAATATAAGAAGTTCATGTAAATTTTGTGAAGAAATTTGTGTAAAAATATCTGAAATTAATGTTAAGTAAAATGATTAAAAATTAATAAAATTAGTACAAAGTACACTTGCACCGCAAGGTTGAATTGAGAGAGAGAGAGAGCAGCAGTGCACTTTTGTGTTATTAGCTGCTGCTTTCTCTAGCACCTTTCACTCAGACTTTAACAAGCATATGAATCATCCTGGGATCTTATTCCAATGAAGATTCCATTGCCCGGTGTATGGGTGGGGCCTGGTGCTGCACCTTTTTACCAGCAGCTGGGTAATACCCATGGTGCTTTTCTGCAGGCCACACCTTGGGCAGCCAGCAGTGGCTACACAGCAGTTAGCAGGAGGAAGATTTTGGGTTCTGCTGATTAGCTTCATATCCTGGCTGCCAGTTGTTGCAACCCTCAAGAGGCATACATTCTGAACTAGTTGGAAACTGAAAGAAAAAAAAAAGGTAAATACTGAAGCAGAAGCGACAAACTTCATTAGAGATGGGAGTCTGATGTGGAGAATGTAGCTTAGCAGAGCAACAAATGAATTGCTTTCTGAAGCACAGTTAGGGCGCTTCCCTGCCTGCTGGAGCGGTGCTGGCCTGCGGAGACCTTTAGGAGAGAGAGGCTCCTGCTGCCTCCCGGAAGTTCACGGCCAAAAGGACAAAGGGTGAAATGGACTTAGATGGCTTTGTTATGCTTCCTAAGTTGACTAGTCCTGTGAAGGGATGGGAGCTAGCCTAGTTACCCTGCACCCCAGGAAGTAAGTATCCAGGAGACCCACAAAACAGTGCCTATTAACATTGATGATAGAACTGTCTCCCTTTTTAAATTTTGTTAATTTATAATTTAATTAAATATATATATATATATAT
>NW_022900926.1:21746568-21816532 GCF_012274545.1 Fukomys damarensis | reverse complement strand
TTCTATTAATTTTTTTTTTTTTTTTTTTTTTGCATTGCTAGGTATCAAGCCCAGGTCATTGAACATGCTGGGCAAGTACTCCACCACTGAGCTACATCCCAGCCCTTTTTCCAAAAGGTGATTTACTCATTTCATCTATAAATGCTTTTATTCTTTTATTCCAGGTGTCCCAAAGTATTTGAATTATGATTTCATAGCTGATTTCTGTGTGCTTCACCTGGAACCATGTGTTGGAGAAGGGCTGCAAGTTGGGCAAGGTGTGGGCACCTTGTGAGTTTAATGGGATGTAGGGCCTTGTGCCCCACAAGGAAGTCACGAGAACACCGCTCCTAAGCGCTACATCCACACTGAGCATGGGGAATTCGGGTGGTCTCCATCCTTAACCCTGAGGGGAGGGTGCCCCAGAGGGAGGCAAGGTCTTCAGGATTCCTCAGCAAGCCTGAGGTGTGTGGCTGTAGGGCAGTCCATACCCATTTTCATTATATTCTCCTGAGCTGTGCTTTTGTGCTACCTGGACAGAGTGACTTTGCTGTGGTCTGAATATTTGTGTCCTCTCCCCAAAGGCATATACTGAAACCTGAATATCAAAATGGTGAGGAAACTGAGGCACAAAGAAGCCAAGTAAAGTTGTTTTCATAGGATGACTTTCATCTCCCCAAAAGTCCATATGTTGACGTCCTAAGAATATAGCCTTGCTTGGAAATAATATTGTGAAAGTAATTATTAGTTAAGATGCAGGTGTCCATATAAATTGAATGCCATGTGGAAGGTGCTAAATACAATGCCTCTATTAAATCAACTGCCTATATGAAAGATGTGCCAGAGAGAACTCTCACTGTGTGAGAACATAAGAAGTTTCCATCTGGAGGGAAGCAACACCGAATTTGCTGCTTCCTTGAGCTTGGGATTCTTAGTCCAGAACCATGAGAAATACATCGCAGTTGGTTATTAGCCATCCAGTCTATGATACTTTGTCATCGCAGTCAGAACAGATGACTGAGCTCTTAGACTGCAGCATGGTGACAGGGCAGGCTGGGATTGTCACAGGGCAATGTGGAAAAATCCACAGATGAGCTTCAAAGGTTTCCTCCACTCTTGCTGCCTGTACCAGCTGCTCTTCTTCTCAAAATCATATAAGCAAAGGATGGAAAACGTGAAAGTCATAGAAAAGGTTAAATCCACATAGAAGAAAGCACGAATTACGGAAATGCTAGAAGAGATATTCAGAGAATCATCAGTGTTAAAGAGAATTAATACATGAGAAATAGTTAATAAACTGAAGAAGTTACGGCAAATAAGCATGGAAATGATGATTGATACCCTTAATCATTAGGGAGATAGAAATAAGATCCATAATGAGAGACTACTGCGCATCTACTGGAATGGCTAAAATCTACAGTATTGGTAATATCAGGCATTGATGATGAGGAGGAACAACCTCAGCTGGAAGGTAGAATGCTGTAATCGCTGTGAACAATAGTTTGGTAGTTGCTTAACAGATCCAACCCACCCTGTCATAAGGCTCAGACATTTCACTCCTGGTAGACATACATTTACACAAAGAAATGAAAGGGCACATCTACGCGGAGATCTGGTCACAAAGTTTGTGGCAGACATTGTAATAGCTCCAAATAGAAGTCATCCAAATGTTTACTGTCAAATGAGTGAACAAATACATGGTAGTATAGCCATACAACGGAATTCTACTGGGTAGTAAAAAGAACTATAGATGCACGCATTATATAGACGAATTTCAGAATAATTATGCTGAGTGAAAGAAGCCAGACAAAAATAGTGTATACAGATATTCTCTACTTATGATGGTTTAACTTAGGATTTTTAAATTTTGCAATGGTGTAAAAATGATACTCATTCAGTAGAAGCTGTAGTTTGGATTTTGGATTTTGAGCTTTTCCTGGATTAGCAATATGTGGTATGATACTGTCTTGAAAGGCTGGGCAGTAGCAGCAAAGAGGAACTCCTAGAAAATCCCACAATGATGAAGGGAAAAACAGCTAAAATTCACAGTGCAGTATATTGCTAAGTGATGACATTTGAAATGTTAGTTGTAATAAATGCCTTTATTACTTAAAATATTTTCAACTTATGATGGACTTATTGGGATTTGACTCCACTATACATTAAGCTGTCTGTACTATATGATTCTTTTTATATAATATTATATAAAATATAAGCTAATCCATAGTAAAAGAGAATAGACCAGTGATTATCTGGGGAAAAGAAAGGTCGGTAGGGAGGGGTAGAAGATGATACTACAAAGGGGCATGATGAAATTTGGAGATAAAAAATTTTTGGTGATGGTTTTGTGGATGCATATATAAATTATCAAAGTGTATCCAGAAAGTATTAATAACTTATAGCATGGTAATTATATGCCAATAAAGCTATTTAGCTTTAAAAAACCCTCAGTAATCTTGCCTATTGGTGTGGGTTGTGTGTGACGGCAGGTAGCCAGGTCTAACTTTCAGGGCGAGGGTGGTGGGGCAGCCCTTCCTCCTGCTCCTGTTGCTGCTGCCCGCATCAGGCTGCTCCCATGACCACCTTGGGGTCCCAGGTGATAAGAATACAGATAGGTATATCGAGGATAGAGGTGCTGCAGCTACATATAGGGGTCTATATCAAGGATCCTTTGCGCCCAGTCTGGGGTGCCAGTCCCCCTGCTTAGGTGGTTTGATAATTCTGTCATCACCTGGCTCCTCTTCCTCCCACCTCTCCCAGAACTGCACAGTGAGGTGAGGAGCTGTGACTTGCGAGCCATGTTTCTCAGGTTTACTTTGAGTCTTCTCTAGATTTTAGAAAAGTATGTCATATTCGTAGGGGGGATATGAGAAAGTGCCATCAACTAAGCTGAGAACAATGGAACTTTATTGTCTCCCAGTTCTGTGGAGGCTGGAAATGGCATCAGAACAGTTAGTTCCTTCTGAGGCCCGTCAGGGAGATGTTCCACATCTCTGCCCTACCTTTTGTCGGCTTGCCGGCAATCTTTGACATTCCTTTCCTTGGCAGCATAATTCCAGTCTTCACATGGCATTATCCCTGTGTGTGTGTGGGGGGGTGTGTTCACATGGCATTCATTTTATATGGACACCTGCATCTTTAATAATTGCTTTCACAATATATGGGGGGGGGGTGTGTGTGTTCACATGGCATTCATTTTATATGGACACCTGCATCTTTAATAATTGCTTTCACAATATTATTTCCAAGCAAGGCTATATTTTTAAGACGTCAACATACGGACTTTTGGGGAGATGAAAGTCAGCCTATGAAAACAACTTACTTGGCTTCTTTGTGCCTCAGTTTCCTCACCTATAAAACAGGGAGATAGGACCACCTACATTGCAAGGTTGGTACAAAAAGTCAATCATCTAAGAGTAAAATAAAGGATAGTTAATAGGAATCAGGGAGATGGATCTTTTACCATTGGGAAAGGGCTTTAGAGATGAAGGACGGGAAAAGGAAGAGAGGGAAGGCACAGTAAGAAGAATTAGTGTTATATACATGTATTAACTCCCTACAATGAATGAATCAATATGCACAGCAAGCATGTACTAATTTAAAAATGTAATAAAGATTCTGTCACCTAATACACAGACAGTTCTTGGTGATGTTCCTGGCACATGTTAGCAGTCACTATTGTTCCTTCCCCCATATCCACAGATTCTGTGCCTAGAGAGAATTTTTTGCTCAAAGATTTGCAGATTGACACCTTTTCCATCTGACCAGTAACCAAGGTTTTTGCTACACATATAAAAATGATATAAAACAGTATATGCTACATATTACCGTCTGAATAGATGATATTTCTGTTTGCAAAGTAGTCATAGAAAACTCCAGAGAGATGTTAGGAAAAGGCAAAGGGAATTTGAAGCCTTTTTTTAAAAAATCCTTTTAGTACATCTGATTTTGAGGGAAATTGCTAGTCTTTGACTTTGAATATATCATCTGTTATAATGGGGATACTATGGTTATTGTGATGATTGCGTGAGACAGTGTAAGTAAAACACCTATCAGATGCACCAAATATAATAGATGCCTAATGAAAATTGAAAAAAATATATAGAAGTTGTGCTGTAGGCAGACTTGAGCAAATCATTAAGAACAAGACTGGGGCTTTTCAGCAGAGCAAAATGGGGCCTGTTTAGTAATTCCATATCTGAGTAAAACGACAGCTAGTTTCCTGGTGATGACTTGTTAGGTGTGATCAAAATGCCCAAGCAACCGCGCCTGCCATTACTGTCCTGCCCTTCCAACAGGTGGTTTCAAGTGGAAAGAGCCTTCAAATATGACCACAGGAGGGCAGTAGCGTGCTGTGTGCGACAACGAGGCAAAAAACCAAACCAAACCAATCCAACCCTCTGGGCTTGCTCTAGTTTTAACCTGTATACTCCCTATTCTAAACGAGAGGGACGTTATTTCTTCCACAGTTTCAGATACATTGACAGATTGCCTTGAAGAATGTGTGCTTTTGGCACACATTCACGAAGACCCAGGATACTGGTGTGTTTGAGGAAATGGGCATTTTTATTAAACTTATTTTTGATTGAATGTTATGTATATCACATTTAGATCGCGATATTTCAAAGAAAATATACATAATCATATCTAACGTAAAAATGATATAAATGTCATTTAATATTCCTTTCATGATTGGGATGGCTGTTCAGTGAGGGTGGTTGCTTCTCTTCTTGCCTTGATTTCTCATCTTTAAGATTGTCTTAAGTAAGTGATAAATAAGTTATCATTGTAAGTGACTGAAAAAAGCAGGTGGAGTGCCCTAAACATTTTGTGGTTTCGGATGCCACATGTCCTTTCTGTTTGGGTGCAAGATACGGCTTGTCCCTTCAAGCCAAGGTCAAAGGAGGAAGATATTTTTTCTACTCTTTGCCCCTGGCTACTAGAGCAAAGGCTCATGGCCAGTGCAGCGAGTTGGGCAGATGGGTAATTCAGGCACTGCAGCAAGTTCCTGGGGTCAGCAGGATCCAGCAAGTTGTTGGTGAGGTTCTGCCTCACTCAGTTTCTGCTTAAGTGAGCATAATTTTCCCAATGATTCTGCGTGCTAATTTGTATCTTTCCACCAAATCCATATTTCATTTACATTAACCAGGAAATCTACCATGAAATACACTGAATGGTGCAAGTTTCAACTTTAAGTTTTTAGTAAATGTTTGAAATGACTGGTTCGTGGATTCTGGCTGGTGGGTTGTAGAGTTTCCTCTGAGTTTTATTCCATAAGACAATAGTGATTGTGAAAGAAAACTTAGGTGACTCAATAAAGGGAGGATATTTTTATATGACCATAAAGATAATGCATCCTAGGCACAGAAAGCCACTGTGAGCTGAGGACCAGGGTCCATCTGAGATAGTGCGTGGCTGCCTATAGGAGCTAACTAGGTCCTCTGTGGCTTCCTCTTTGTGCAGATTCGCAGGCTGCACCCACGCCTGCTTTCCCGTGGGACCAATGACTTCCTCTCTCAGACCCATACCTGCCTCAGACCTTAAATGAGACTAAGTGTGAATACCTCCAAAATCCACTGAGAAGAAAGGAGGAGAAACGTTGTGTTTTTACATGCACTTAAAGACATGATTCCTTACCAGAACACGGATTCCTAAGCACAAGTCACACAGCAGATCATCTGGCTCCTAACCTTGGTATCAGGAGGTAAATAACTTCTTTTCAGATGGTATTAGAAGTATCATCTGCTCGCTTTCTAAATTGAAATGTCATCTATTTTTGAAATATTTCATTGTGACTTAACCATATAACTAAAAACAATCACCCAAAACAACCCAACAATAGTAACAAAATCCTGAACCACTGCTACCTGCTTCTCCTATATGATCTTATTTCCGGATATGAAACTTGCCAGGACCATTTTTTTGGTGGGAAAAACCATTTCCTCATCACCCTTTGCACCCAGAGACCCTGAGGGGGAATGAAGTGGTCAGGGAAAATAACCGCCTGAGACGTGTTGGTGAGCATGCGCTGTCACCCTCTACTGTGGAAAGACATTTGCATCACCGCTATTCTAGGCTGATAAAATCATCTTATAAAACTGGTTAATTACGCCGGGGTCCATTGTTTATTATATTAGAAAAGCAGGGTTTGAGGGCAGGTCTGAGGTGAAGAGACTGGTGATAAGGGAAGACTCAATTTATAGCTTTTATTACCACTAAAATCTGAAGCCTTGTGAAATCTCAGTGGTGCCCAGTTATTTATATGAAGCCAAGGTAATTTTTCTTGCATCATCAATATTTAAAAGCCGCCTGGCTGACCATGTTGGGACACCTATGTCTTAAAGCAGCTGTGTCACATTTATAGCATTCTGTTTGGTATGATGCTTCAAATTTCACATTTGTAATGTTAGCTTTAGAAAGCCAGAATGAGATAAAACCTTTGAAAAAAAAAATGAGGCAGCTCAGCCTTTTAGAACCCTCTCTGTGAACTTAAAATAATGCTTTTTGCATAATAGTCTTTCTCCTTAATCCTTGAGCACCTCCAAGCTCCTTTTTAAGTGTTAAGTGACTACTTTCTATGCCAGAGCCCTATGCTGGGCTCCCTCTTCCCAACTCTGCCCTGCAAACTCCCATCCCAGTGCGTTTGGGTTTCACACACACAGTGTATTTGTTACCTTGGAGAACTAAAAGACAGAAAAGGAAAAACGTAGGGAACAAAATCGAACAAAGAGGATGCATTTAACAACATGATGTAGTCTAGAAAAACGGGCTATTCTTTCTTGCATGATTAATGTTTACAAGACACTGGAGCCATTTTGAGACCCTGCTGTTTGTAGCCTGCAAAGTTAACAGCTGCGTCACGTTTATGGCTTTTCACTCAATGATAATTTGGAGTCCAGTTTGGATTTTCTGATTTGCAACTTAGAGACATGCTTGCTTCCAGGTATCAGAAAACTTTTAAATAAGGAAAAAAAAAAAAACAACTATGGCAAAGAAGTCATATACCTATTTTTACTTCTTTTTAACTCTTTCTGGCAAGTACAATAATTCTACTTGCCTGATAGCTTTCTTGCAAGAAATTATCCTAAGATCTTAAAATATCCTATGGATCAGAATCATATTTAGGAGCCTCTTTCTACAGAACCCCACCCTTCTAGGCAGTGAAAATAGCTTTGTAGTGGAGCATATTGTTCAGTTTTTTGCCGAGTTGTTTTTAATCTTCCAGCCTTTGACAGCATGGTGCATTGGGAATAACGTGGACTACATGTATAAGTTGGCCAAACTGTGTTCAAATTTTGTGGCTCAGTTAAATGCTCTTGGACTTGAACTCACAGAAAACTGGCTTATTGTCTGGTAAAATTGGTAAAACAGTGGATGCCAGCTTCATAGAACAGTCTCACAGATTAAATGAGAATACTAATAATATCTAAGATTCATGAAGGAATTTCTACTTGCCAGCCACCGGCTGAAGGTTTTACCTACATTTCAGGTCACACAGATCAATTGCAAGATCAAGTGTACATGGAGAGCTGAGTGTGGTGGTGTCCCAGCTACTGGGGAAGCTGAGGTAGGAGAAAGAATCACTTGAGCACAGGAACTTGGGGACAGCATGGGCAACCCTAAGTGATCCAGTGATCCTGTCCCAAAAAAAAAAAAAAAATAGATTGTGCTTATGGAAAAGCTGCTGCATGATTTTGAAATGTGAATGCATTCCTCCATCCTATTGTTGTAAGAATGATTTCTAATGGGAACATAATAGCCTAATGGACAAACCTATATACTTTGCTACTTCCTCAAGATCAAAAAGCATTTAGATTGTTTCCATTTTTCTCTTGTTATTATTTTGATATAATTATTAATAAAATAATTATTTTGTTATTTAATACCATATACTGCAGTGAATATTGTGATGAATTTCTGTCTGCATTTAATAAATTTTAGCCTTGTCATAGAAAACTGGAAATACAATTACTGTGTCAAGGCATATGAACATTTTAAAGTCAATTTGTGTTCCAAATTAGTTTCCCTAATTTATTGATCTCATCCCAATGTTGCCAAAATGAACATTATAATTGAATCTTTTTTTCTAATTGATAGGTCTACAGTGGTATTTTATTTTAATTTCAGATTTTAAAATTATTAATGGATTGAACAATAAAATATCGACAATTTGTATTCCTTCGACAACCTTTTATATCTTTTTCCTATTTATTGTTTTAGTATTTTCCTTGTTGATCCATAAGAGCTCTTCATAACTTAAGAATATTGAGTTATTCTTGCAAAAAATTTATACCTTGCTGTCTTTTACTTCAGTTTATGCTAAATTTTAAGAATCAGGAAGTTAAAAGTTTTATGGAGCAGAAACACATCAATCTCTTTTCATTATCACTTATATTGTTTTCATATTCTGAAAGCCTTTTGCCTTCCAGAGCTCAGGATCATAAAGCGCTTTCTTCTAAGTTTGATTTTTCAATTTAATTCTCTGGTCAATCTAGAATTGGTTTTGATGTATGGTATGAGAAGAGAAAGAGAATTTTGTCTGACTTAACCACAAATACAGACCCATATACCCAGATCCTGTGAAAATAAAGGAACAATGACATTTAAGGCGAATGTCCAAGGCCAAGAGACCACTGAATCAGTTTTCTCCCTGGAAACCTTGCCTTTACAAAGGAAAGGCACTTAGGGAACTTTTATGTAACCTCAGGTTAGGCTCAAGGTTTTTTTTAAACACAGGAGGTGTTGTCTTTTTTTTTTCTTTACTTATTCAAGACATATAATAAATACTTTTACCCTATTTCAGAGTATGTCTTTTGTCATATGAAGACATTCCTCCCTTGCCACATGTGCATACACTACTCATCTGGCCTCTCCCTCACCTCCTAAACCTAGTGACAATAAGGTGCTTACCTCCAGGTGAATGAAGAGTATATAGTTGTGATACAAAGCCTGTGCTGGGTTCATTCACTGCCACATTGCAAGTTAAGACCTCCGTGGGGTGGATTCTGATTGAGATTGAAGCATACACATAAGTAAATCCCCAGCCAATGCTTGATTTGAATAGATATATGGGAGTTTGGGACAGAATTGTCCAGATGCTGGACCATATGATAAACACAGAGGATCATGGTGTGGTATAAAAACCAGGCATTTATATGATACAGCTGGCCATGCATAATCTTCCCCTAATTTATAAGGCGGGAGCATCTGCTCTCTTGCTGCCTCTCTTTCCAATTTTCCAACAGCCTTATCATTGAGTCTCTCATTTAATTGAACAGCCCCACGATGCAGGAGGAAAGAAAGGAGTGTCACCGCTGGGAAAAAATGGTATAGCCCAGGGGGAGAAAGGGAGAAAGGCTTGGGGTCTTGGTCTTCTCCTAGATATTTGGTCTCTTCCTGACTCAGCCTTCTCTTTTGGACAGGGGCATTTTGAAGCCATTCTTTTGCATTGATCTTCACGGTCTGCCATCTCTGAGTGGAGTCTTTCTCTGTTAAGAGAATTTTCTATCTGCCCTTGAATCTAAAAGAGGAGAATTTCGTCCCAACTAAAGTCTCATTCTGCCCTTAGTTAGGGTGGGTATTGGTTTCTGTTTAGTTTAAACCCTCAAGTACTCACTAGAGACAACACACCAAAAAGCGGGCAGGAGCTCTGACGATCTCTGGATCCCACACTCCCCCTCCCCATAACCCTCAGGGAGGCCCTCTCTAGACTCACTATTCCCCTTATCATTTTCCATCCAACTTCCTGTCTGGGTGGGTGGGATGCTTATGATGCCCTGCCCTCCACTGCCTACAGTATGAAGCTTGTTTTTCTGCAACCTCTATCTAATCCTGTTGTTTGGGCGGGCTTAGAATAGTTTTATTTTTTTTTAAAAGGCTTCTAACATTGATGTTAAAAGATTCAAAGGAATGAAAATCTCAGTGGTATAATTTTATCTTCTGGGACAGATAGGTAAAGAAAAGGGCCACTTTACTACCTTTAAAAAAATACTATTTTGGAAGAAATCCATTGGTCTATGGATTAGAAGAAGCTCATAGTCTGTATTCTGCTAATAATATAACCTTGTGATGTTGCTCACACTACTTAGCCTCTCAGAGAGTGTCTCTAGAACTTTACAGTGGGGAAATAAGACCTCCAGCTCACTTTATTAAAATACCTTCTAATGTATAAGGCATAGACAAATACTAGTGACTATAATTAGATCTATGAAAGTGTGGTATATTATTCCTATCAGTAAGGTGACTGAATAATTTCTTAGCCAAGACAGAGAGAAAAAAGGGATGACTGGATAGTTTTCTGAGATAATACAGTAAACTATCTGCACAGAGACTGGTTTGCTTGCTATAAAAATCTCTAGAAGCTGTGACATTTATCAGAAAAGAGGTGGAGTCACTTATGTTGGACCCAGAGGGGGTGGGTAATGAGGAAAGGCTCTCACACACGATTGCCTGATAGTAACCGTTGAAAGCCTCTGCCAGCCCCATGATTTTGCACAAAAGCTACCACAACATTGCACAAGAAGTGCTTCTGCTAGCACATCTGCCCAGCAGCTGTCTGCAGGACCTCAGAATAGTGCTCCTCTTGTCATTAATCCTTATGGCCAAGGATTATTATTTCAAAATCTCTTAGCTTATCCTCATTTTTCCTTTAAAAATTTCTTCTTGTCTCAATCTCCTTAGTACATGCATAGATAGAACATATGTTCTGATTGCAATGCCATTCTGTTTCCAAATAAATATCATTCTTTGGTGAATCTCTCTTTGATTTTTATTTGAATTGAAAAAGCCACCTCCTGTAATTGCTCATTATATCAGCTTCATCTTTGAATACAACAGTACCCCTAAGAGGATACAAAAAAATTAAAATAAGCAACTTTTCACTGATATGTTAGGTATTTGAAGAAATCAATCACATTAAAGATATTCAATGACTTCAAGATGTATTCAGTGACATTTTAATGCTGTCCCTTCCTCCAGAAACTTATTGGCTGTCTATGTTCTATTGAGCTTTTTGCCTTCCTTACCAAATACTATTGATAGTGGTATAGCAAAGACTCATGCCAAGTGGGTGAGATCATTAATGCATTGCTCTGAGTGCAGGGTCAGGGGAAACCTTTGACTCTGTGGACCCCTTCTCACCTCCTCCTGTAACTTTGCATCTCTCTTTGAGGGTGGTCTTTGAATGGCCATGATATCACCACTAGATTCTGCTTATTCATTCACCATATTCATTGAGGATGCTCTGGGTTTTAGAACAACTGCGACCCAAAGTACTCTACCAACCTACTAGAATCATTTGACATACTCAGCTGGGAGATCTGAGTCAGAAAGTCTTGGGTGGGCACTGGTGACCTGTGCATTTGATCAAGTTCCCAAGTGATTCATTTGATCATATGAATTTGAGACACAGGGATTTAATACATATGAAACTAGAAAGATACGCTTGTGATTATTTAAACCAGTGGTGCTCAAAGCGTGGCTCCCTAGAGTTCAGAGTTCAGCATCACTGGGGACTTATTAGAAATGAAAATCATTGACCCTGCTGAACTCTGGAGGTTGGGGCCCAGCTGCCTGTGTTTGAACAAGGCCCCCAGATCCTTCTCACGTTGTCTAAAATTCCAGAACCATTGGTCTAACCCTTGCCTGTTACCCTCCATTTTACAGATGAGGAACACTGGCCCTTTTGCTCTCACTTTGAGACCTGAGGTGTTGAGGTTAGGGAGGGACGAATGCTACAATCCGGAAGTGATTGTGAACAGGGTGGGAAGTCAGGAGGTCAGGGGCTATTGAAATCCAGGCATCCATGTGTGGTCCTCAAGTCCCTCTCCTCCAGAGGGAAGGGAAGCTCTTGTCTGTAGATAAGGTCTCATGTTTGCCAAGGAAGCTACTAAAAAAAAAGTAAGGCTTCTGAACAGCCAAACCCTGTGGTAAACCAGAGCCTGAGGGTTAGTAGTGACTCAGCACCTAAGAAAGCCCCTGAGCCACCAAGAAAACCCAGTTCCCTCTAGAGAAAGACATGCTTTACTCTCCAGCAGTTTCAGCTCTGCTTCCGGTGGTTAGTCCCTATTCATTCTCAGGGAGGCTGACATAAGAGTGTTTTAGTCAGCGTTGCAGAAGAATCATCTGAAATGGTCACCTGTGGGCAGACAGTGTTGTGCTTTAATCCTGTCACACAGTTGGGAAAGAGCAGGGGCTCAGAAGTCTGTTCCCCATCGTGCTACATCCGTCACCCATGCTCCCAAACTCCAAAATCCAGCTCATTGTTTTTGTTGTAGGGTT
Organism: Fukomys damarensis; assembly: GCF_012274545.1. Lineage (NCBI taxonomy): Eukaryota > Metazoa > Chordata > Mammalia > Rodentia > Bathyergidae > Fukomys > Fukomys damarensis. The sequence continues at coordinate 21,804,274 of NW_022900926.1, read as the reverse complement.
CCAGTGTTCAAGTACGATATGTACCATCATTTGTTTGATGTTTTAATTTACTCAATTATAAAAATAAACTATTTTGGAATAGCTTAAAATTGGCAAAAGAAAATTGTGAGGCACGTAGACAGTTCCCATATACCCCACATTTGTTTTCCCCGTTGTAGCACCTTACATTAATAGGGTACACTTGTACTTAAAATTTTAGATACATAATGACCTGAAATAGAAACAATATTATTAACTAAAGTGTGTTTTTTTGAAAATTCAAGTTTCTTTTGGTTTTTATTTATTGTCTTTTTTTCTATTCCTAGGTAACTCACTAAAGTTAATTATCTTATTATATTTGGGGCCTATCCTAGTCTGTTACATGGTGAGCTGCTATATTAAAGCCCTTTTTTCTACCTCAGAGGCTCTATTTTTTTATCAGCATCAAAGAAATATTGACAAGCTAATTAACTCCCAAGTAGGGTAAGAGATCGGACCTCTTGCAATTCTTGACATCTTTTTTGATTGTTCAATTGAAGTATTAAACATTATATGAAAGATTCTAAGTTCTTAAATATTTAAGGTAATTCAATTAAATTGTAAAAGCTTTCTTAAAAATGACTGTAAAAAGTTTCCAGATTAATAGATAGAGTAATAAGGTTTATGGGTTAAATTTAAAAACTCAAGGAATAATAAGAGATTTCAATTTATAATTTTTAAAAAGTATTAATTTCAAAAAGTCATAGTTCATCCAAAATGATTTTTCATATACACAATACTGAACCAGTGTTTAGTTGTTGTATTGAAACCTATCCTATAAATAAATTTACTCAAAAAGTGTTTATGATCAAGAATGACCAAGCTGTACTGCCCCAAAAAGTATTTACATTTTAGCAGAAAATGATCAGCTTTACGCAAAGGATTAATATCTAATGAATGGAACTCATGCTCCTTAAGTCACTTGTGAGATAAGTGCCTTCTCTGAAGATTTGAAGGATAAAAGAGGCCTTCTCAAGGGCTCTCTACCCTTGTTCTGCTGCATCCTTAGTACTTAGAACTGACCTTTGGTGACTGAATGAGTTCGTGATGATTTTAGTCATAGCCAGCTTTTAGTTTAAAAAAAATCCCTCTGGCTGTAATATGAACATTAGAAGTAAAGAGGCTACACTAGATAATGACCAAGCAGAAAGCCTATGACAAGCCTGTAGTACACACAGCTAAGGCTTCTAGGATTTTGAACCAATGTCGTACTCTCTGCAAATGGGCTTATTCTGGAAAACAGCTTTTGGCCTGTAATTAGGTCTTGAGGGAGGGAAAGCCTGACTATGGATTACTGTGTCGCTGTATGGGCTGAGCAGCCTACCATGAGTGGGTGTTCTCTGTACTGCCAAGCCATGAGGCAGAAGGGCCATCTCAAGACCCTACCCAATCACATTCTGTGGAAGTTGCTTAAAGGCAACCAGACTCCATCTTGTCTCTCTGTCATTTTGACAGATAACTGGCTAAGTGTGTTGCAAAACTAAATAACTCTCTGGTTCTCCAGAGTTGGACAGCAGTTCCCTGATTGCCACAAAATAGTGCTATACTGTTGTTTTCTATCTGCAGCTCTTATCAACTAATCCAAGAGTTTCAAAACAAGTGATGCAAGATCAGAGAGAGGTACTCTGCTTGATTCCTTAAAAATTCCCCTCCTGTGTTCCCTGTCAGAACACACCTGGGACCTTCAGTATGTGCCAGAATTGCAATTGCTATTCTCTTTACGTGATAGCCTGATTCTTTTATGGTTTTACAGTGCAAATAAGCTTCTGGATGTTGAGAATCAACACACAAGGTGACACACTGAATGTGTGATTTATTCATTCTTTCCAGATGCACTAGTGTTGTCCACGTGTGCTCATGAGCAAGTCCTGTGCAGCAGGAATGTTGTTCTGCACAGCTCGGCCGCTGCCTTTGCCTGCTACCATGTCTTGGAGGGGGCAGTGATTTGTCCCCCGTGAAGCGGGTGACTTTAAATTTGGTTTGGCTTTCATAGCCCATCATACTTCTGGGAGGTCCTACACTGTGGGCTTGTTGAATGTTTTATTCATGGGGACATTTCACCACACAACACTTCCCGGTGCTCCTGTCACTGGCAAACCAGTTTCTAACACCAAGAGGCCCTAACACCGTAAGGAGCCAGCAACACACTCCAGCACTGTCCCATTGAGCTTATCTCGGCTCTTCTTTGTGTCTTTGAGGACGACTTCAGACTAGACCTGTAGGCTGTTGTATAGAGCAGAGGTCCCCAACTCCCAGGCCATGGACTAGTATTGATCTGGCTGCACAGCAGGAGGTAAGTAGGAGGCCAGCAGATGAGCAGTAAAACTTCATCTGTATGTACAGCTGCTCTCCATCCCTGGCCTCCTTTCAGGGGAATGGCCATATTGGATTCTCTTAGAAGCCTGAACCCTACTGTGAACAGTACATGGGAGAGATATAGGTTACGTGGTCCTAATGAAAATCCAATGTAACAATAATAGAGATAAAGTGCACAATAAATATAACATGCTTGAAACATCTCCCTGTCCATGAAAAAGTTGTTTTCCATGAAACTGGTACGTGGTACCAAAAAGGATGAGAATCACTGGGATAAAATATAGATACAGTTTATTGCAAAATGATAGATTTCAGAGTGAAAGAGAATACACTTCTCTCATGAAGAGTGAGCAAGTGACAAGATGGCAGTTGCACTGAATGAGGTCAAAGGTTATATTTATATGATCGCTGGGTCTTTCTAGGAATAGTTAGTTCCTCCTCTGAGATCATTGTTCCTTTACAAGGAAAATGGGCTGTGCTGACCTAGTTCAGAGGGAAGTGGGTCCCTGTTTTCTCCTTTGGTGGATTGTTTTGAGACCTTAAGGCAGTGGTGGCGAGCCTTTGGCACCCATGCCATGTAGAGCCCTCTCTGTCGACACACAAACGAAGTTACCCAGGACCTTGCATGTGGGCAGCTGAAATACTTTCCCAATCTAAAAATGCATTTAGAAAACTCTACAACATTTGCAGACAATCCCACAAGCTGTCCCCTCTACTCTATACAATAGCCTACATGTCTAGTCTGAAGTCCGCAAAGAGCAGCTGAGGATGTAGCTCAGCGGGAGAGTAGTGGGATGCATTGCTGGTTCCAGGACATCGGGAAATCTACAAAGAATTTTGTAATGTTGTAGCTAATGCAAAAGAGAAATTTAGCAACAGATTTTTATAGTTCCATTAGATAGAGACAATTGAGTGTTTTCTTACTTCTCTACATAAAGCCATAGTTGTAGAACTTGATCTTTCCTATTTATACTGGTTAGATTTTGGAAATCGGGAAATAGAGCTATTAGAATTTCAAGAACGTTCTACCAGGAAAAATAAATTCTATGACCTGCATGCAGTACTTGAGAAGACAGAGAAGACTGAACGAAGGGATGAAAAAGGACAACAGTTGGAAATTCTGGAAATGAAATCCTTAAAGTGTGGAATTCTCTGCCAAATAATTTTTAGTCAATGAAGGCACTTGGGATTGCTTTTCTTACTTTATTTGGATCATCTTATGCTTGTGAGCAGCTCTTTTTAGCTTTAAATGATATACCATATGATACAAGAAACAGACTAACAGATAACCTGAGTGCTATATGTGTTGCTCTCAAACTAAAAAAAGTGTGAGCCAATGTTTGACAAATTATCAGCATGCACGCAACAGCACGGATCACATTAAATATGCAAAAGGATGCCAAATGCAAAGTTTTACCTTTCCATAAAAAGCTGTTTGTATCATTAAAAGCTCTGTTATTGTGTTTCTCTTTTAGGACAAAGATGTCTAATGTATGATTTTTTTTTTTAAATAAGACTTCAGAATTCAGGTTTAATTGCAGTTTTGGCACTTTTAAATGTAAGTGGGTTTTGGGTTGCAGTTTGGGCCCTTGATCTCTACAAAGTTCACCATCCCTGCCTTAAGGTTTTTCCAGTCTCTCACCCATGGCCTGGAATTTGTAGGAGCACTGGGCCTTATCCATAGGCTCAGAGGATATTGCATTTTCTTGAGCTGAACTATGAAACCACAAGTTTGTGTGAATTTTATTGATAACTAATGATTAAGAAAGTAAAGGAGAAAGGAAAAAAGTCATGCCTTCTTTGCTATTCACATAGCCTCCAGCCACCTTTCTCTAGGCCTGCTAATGTCTGACCTTCTGCCTAACACTTCGGACAGAAGAACTCAAGCTTGGTTGACTTTGGGTCTGTTTGCTTCCTGACAGTTACCTGAGACAAAGCCCACTCTCAAAGTTCTTTTCTGGACATAGGTTGTTAGTTTATTTTCTGCCCTATAGGTTTGACACATTTCTCTTTCCGCTTCAGAAGATCGGTACCTTGAGATCACCTGAAAAGAAAAAAAAAAAAAAGGCTTGGGTAGGAAGGCAACACCCAGAAAATGTTCTTTGCCTGAGGCCTCCTCTCCTTGTTTGGCTGAGGAATCTTAACAGGCTCTAAGAAAACCTATGAGCAATAGGTTTTATCTTGTGCAGTTTAGGGTGTGTTATCAGTTAACACTTCAAATGTTACAAATCCACACTTCTGGGTCTCTATTTTTTCCCCCACCTCTGCTTACAGACTTGCCATGTTTTGTCTCAGTTCATCACATTGTAAACAACCTTTCTACAAACAGCAGAGCAGCCAGCACACATTAACATTCTTTCCAGTGTCTTTCACTGAAGTAGCAGGAGGGATCTGCCTTTCCAGTTATTGTAGTTGATGGTTTTACCAAATGATTTATGACAACAGAAGGAGGGTCATTAACCCTTTAGCCTGAAATAACTGAGTCCGCATCACCATAAGTGTTCCATTGTACCAACGCCACATTTTAGATTTTAGTTATTGCAGTGCCACACTCCATTTCTGTATTATTTAGGGCAAGTCCCAAGCTGCTGTGAAAACCCAAAATATTACAATTTAAATATGACTGATATTTATTTCTTATGAGCACTAGATCAGTCAGAGGGTTTGGCTCCATGAAATCATTCAGGGACCCATAGAAGTGAAGACAGCCAATCATCTGCTACAGGTTGTGTCATGGATGGTGCAGAAATAGAATAAAGAAAGGTGATTTAAAGGGAACTATCTTTCAGAAGAGGAGCAACAAGAAGACACACTGATTTCATTCATTTCTGATTGACAAGGATTTAGGCACATGACTACACCTAGCTATAAAAAGTTTGAGGGAGGCCATCTCTACCAGGACAGCTCCACTCAAGAACAAGCACAAGAATAATTCAGGTATAACCAATAATCTGTCCATCAACATGAAGTTTCACCTTATTTTTATAGTATTTATGTAGTATAATAGCTCTAATTTTTCAATCATGTTGCTTTTAATGGATTTTTAGGTTGTTTAAAATTTATTGCTATTATGAGCCCTCATACATTATCTATCTTATCTATACATAGTATATATTATATTATGTATAAAACACATTATATATGTATGCCTTACATATATGCATGTATATGCCTTAGATAAACATTTGCACCTTATAATTTTGATAGCGGTGCCCCATGAACATGTAATTTATCCTCAAATTAGCAGTATTGAGCATGCCTACTTCCCCACAACTTCATAAAAATTATCTTATCAGACTTTTCGGGTTTTGCCAATTTCTTAAGTAAAAGATGGTGTCTTGTTTTACCTTGCATTTCTTTAATTATGTTTAGCAATTTTTTGGTATTGACTGTTCTAAATCTTTGCGTTTTTCTGTTGAGTTATTGTTTTTTTATTATAGATCTTTAGGAGCACTTTACAGTTGCATAATGCTTTTCCAAACAGAATTTTTGAGCTTTCCACTACACTGAGCGTGGGAAAACTATGGCTTACAGACCAAATCTGCCATATGCATGAAGCTTGATTAGAACACAGACAATCTTAACATATTCACATACTGTCAATGGCTTCTTTTGTGTTGCAGTAACTGAGGTGATTAGTTTTGATCAACATTACAGGGGCTTTCAGCCTAAAATATTTAGCCTTTATTTCTTTACCCAGAGAAGCGTGCTGATCCCTGCCCAGACTTATTGAAATAATCTCTGATGTTGGATGGTACACATCTGTTTTGAAGACAATCCTTGGGGTTTTTAAGTTCACCCAAGACTGAGAAACATGTTCTAGTTCATCACAGAATACAGAAAGTCATAGTTTCCCACTGGCTCCATTTTACCTCTTCTGCATTTTTCTCCCCCTTCCTTTCACATCCAACCACCCCAAAACCAAAGTCTCAAGAGAAACATAAGGGGCTTTCCAAGTAATTGTATCTGGTTATGCAGGCTTTGTGAAATTCCTTAGACACAGTAAATCTTTTTGTAAAAAGTAAAATTTTGGACAAAAACAAGAAATTGACTTTTTTTTGTATGTCAAAAAAGAAAACATAATTCTCTTTAGAGAACAATTGAATGTGCAAAGTTATGCATAGATGTGTTTATTTGCATAATGGTGTTGTGCTTGTGTGTGTGTTTAACACACAAAGACACATAGGCGATACATTTTTTTATTAGAAGTATCACTTGGGTTCAAACCCATGATTCAGACAGCCCAGTCTTTTGTTTCTGAGAGCTGTCCCGAAGGACAAAGCTACCCTATATCTTTTATGAAGAAAAATAAACACTCAACATCAGCTTTGACTTGTATGTCAGTCCCAAAATTAAAGGATGAATCTGAACTATCCTACCATTTCTTAGGAAATTTCCATTTGACTCCATGCCATTATTAGATCCTCTTTAAAGGGCATAGACTTTGTCTCTACTCTCACTCTTCCTCACCAAAGTATAGTAGTTCTGCTCCTAAAAACAGAAAGCACTTTGGGGATGGCCTGCAATTGTTATGTAAGCCACTAAAAACAGCATTTATTTTCAGTGCTGTTTTCTTTCTTCATTTCTCAGAAATCTGTTTCGATGCCACACTGAATTTCAGGTAAATATTAATATAAATAAAATTTATCACCATAAGTGGAAATATAGCTGATCTTCTAGATGACAAAGAAAATTTTTACATACTGTGTTGATAGCCTAGAATCTTCTTATGTGTGGATTGGAATTTCAAAGTGCTTACCTTTCCCCTACCCCTAACACTTCCCCTAATCCTTTAGACATTTTCTTCCTATTATACAATATCAATTATACATTTTGATCCTTATTTAGACTTTTAGTTTTCATACCAGAGAAACTATTTAGTATTTACACATGTGTGCACTATTAATTTCACTTAATAGTATGGCCTCAATGTGGATCCACTTAGCTATAAATGTCTCTAGTTTCTCATTCTTTATGGCTCAATAATACTCCATTTTATAAAAGGGAAAAGAAAAAATATTAGAAAAGCCAAAAAAAAAAAAAGGAAACAAAATATTTGCAAATAGGGGAGGGTAGAGAAGAGAGGGCAGGGGTATGGGGAAAAAATAAGAACCAAGATATATCATGTAAAGGTACAAGATCCCAATGATGAATGTAACTACTGTATACCTAAAATGTACCGATAAACTTAAGGAAAAAAAAGAATTTAAAACTGCTTTATAACTTATAAAGTGGAATTATAAAATAAATAAAAGCAGTATATAACCATTGTATATGTTTCTCATGCTTGGGATATAGAATTGATATTTTTTTTAGTGCCAAAAATTTTTAGGGAGTAGATTTCACTGAACAGATGCCTATGTTGAAAATAATACTTTCTATTATGGAATTAATGCATTTTTCTAGAAATAGAATTTATTATTATTAAGAAAAAGAATTTTGTGCTGTGTAAGATTTGTGGGCTTGGACATATAGACTGTAGAAGCTGATCACTTGGTCATGGCCTGCTCTGCCTGAGTACCATGCTAGTTCACTGTGGGAATTACATACCCAATGCCCAATTTCAAAAGGGTCTTTGACTCATTAAACAGTGTAACCAATGAAGATGGTTTGATTTTATTAAATAGGCATTTTTTAATATGATGGTTAACTTCAAGTGTCAATTTGATGGGGCTAAGGGATACACACGGGTAAGAAATTATTTCTGGGTGTACATGTATGACTGTTTCTAAAAGAGCTTAGCATTTGGAATCCATAGATTGAATAAGCAAGATCCATACTCAACAATGTGGGCAGGCATTACCCAGCCCCTCAAAGGCCAGAGTAGAATGAAAAGGTAGGGAAAGAGTGAATTGCGTTCTTCTTAAGTCAGGACATTTCTCTACCTCTGTGCCTGCATGTCAACACTTCTGGTTCTTTGGTCTTTGGGCTCTGAGAACTAGGACAGTGGGCTACTCAGTTGTGAGCCCTTCAGCCCCAGACTGTGAATTTCACCATTGGCTTTCTTGATGTCACTGATCCTAAGGCTTTCAGATTCATATTTTTTGGTTTTTAAGCTTGTGATAGCAAACCATAGGACTTCTTAGCTTCTACAATAGTATGAGCCATTTTCTGTAGTGGATCAGCTTTATACCTCTCTAGATGTTGTATTGATTTTGTTTCTCTGTAGAACTCTGATACAGTTAACATTTGGCAAATCTTTGAGATTTTAGTTTCATATTGTTCATTCTATTCAATAAAGATTAGTTTATCAGTCCATTTCCTCCTTAGGTTTTAATAATTTTATTTTGTCACTAATAACAACTTTTGTCATACATGTAGATTATGTTACTCAAGGGTCAGTGAACTATTGTCCAGGAGCAAACAAAGCTCTCAGCCTGTTTTTGTACAACCTATTATTCAAGAGTGATATTTATAATTTTAAAGATTTTTTAAATGAAAAAAAAAGACAGAAAAATATGTGACAGAGACCATTTCAAACCTACAAAGTTATCTGGTTGAACTGAATATGATGAGGAAACAAAACAGAAAGGCTTTAATTGTATCCCATCATTGCTTTCACTCAGACTGTTATTACATCTTCCTTTCTCAGCCTTTGACCCCATCACAGGCAATTTTAGTATTAGAATCTCTGGACTGTTCTCACAAATATGATCATATGATTTTAGATAAGAGTGCCAAGATCATTCAGTGAGGGAAAAGAAAGTCTTTTTTTAAAATGGTGTTGGGAAAATTAACTAGCCACATGCAAAAGCACAAAGTTGAACTCTGTGCCATATACAAATTAATTTAGAGTGGATCAAAGATCTAACTCTAAGAGAAAAAACTTTTAGAAGAAAACAGGAACAAGCATAGGTGATAAATGTTTTACATGAAAATTAAAAACTTCAGTGTATCAAAGCACACACTCAAGGTGATCTATAGAATAGGAGAGATATTTGCAAATCATATGTCTAATAAGGGGTTGATATCTAGAATGTATAAAGAAATATAACTCAACAATAACACAACACCAAACTTGATTTAAAAATAAGCAAAAGACTTAAGTAGACATTTCTCCCAAGAAGATATGTCAATCAGGACCCAACCCCCAGGCTCCACACTGAAATTACTGCCTGAGCCCCACATCCTATCAAATCAGCAGTGATCCTGTCAGATTAGCAGATAAGGGTGTGAACCTACTGTGAACAGGGCATGTGAAGGGTCTAGTTTGCCTGATCCTTATGAGAATCTAATGCCTGATGATCTGTGGTGGAGCTGAGGCAGTGATGCTGGCACTGGTGAACAGCTGCAAATACAGATTAACATTAGCAAAGAGACTTGACTATGCAGAGATCATAATAAATCAATTGCTTGCAGACTCAAATCAAAACCCTACCAATGAGTGGAAGGGACAATTAAGCTACATTTGGTAGCAGGATTTATAGTGGTAAATGAGTTTTCTTCTACAAAACAGGTCCCTGGTATCAAAAAAGTTGAGGCCCAGTGATATAAATGACCAATAAAGAACATGAAAAGATTCTCAACACAATTAGCTTTAGAGAAGCTCAAATCAAAACCATGGTGAGATGTCACCTCACATCCATTAGAATGGCAGGCATGAAAAATATGAGTGTTGATGGGGACGTGAGAAATTGGAACCTTTGTGAAGAGTGTAATATGGTATTGACCTCCATGGAAAAGTTTGGCAGTTACTCAAAAAATTAAACATAGAAATACCATATTACCCAGTTATTCCATTTCTGGGTATCTACCCTTAACTTAAAGCAGGGACTTGAAGAGATATTTGAATTTCCATGTTCACAGATGCATTATTGGCAGTATCCAAAAAAAAGAAAAAAGAAAAAAAAAATGGAAGCAACCTAAAATGTTACCAGACAGTGTGAATTCAGTTTTGCTCAACATCCAGTTTTTTGTTTTTGTTTTTTTTAATCTCAAACAAAGAACTGAGCAGGACACACAGAAGTAGTAAGAAAGACAGTGATTTATGAAAGGAATGTAAGTTGCTCAAAATGAGAATAGGACAATAAGAAAAGTCAAGAATGAATTTGATTCAGAGCAGCCCCATCTGCTTTAGGTTTTGAGGTTTTTATTGGGCCTTTCCCAGGTCATAGGGTCTGGAGTGGCAAGCAATTGAACTCTGTCCAGTTAATTGAAAGCCTCCACTATCATGCTGGAAGAAGCCATAGGGAAAGCTCAAAATTGCCATGCTAATGATATTGGAATAATCATAAGGTTACTATTGGTTATTCTGAAGTAGTAAGAGCATGTATTCTTCTGGCTTATGCCAAAGGTCAAAAAAGTGTGATAAGGGCAGGAGATTTTTTTGAGGCTCATGTCATGATGTTAAGGAGATATGGTTTTGAGCATGCTCTTTTCATCTCTAAATGCCAGAAAGCATCCTGACTGTTGCGGGCCTAAGGCCAGGTTATCTTCCACAGTGTGGATTACTTGCCTCACAAGTATTTCAAGCAAAATAGACATACTCCATAGAGTATTTTTCAAGCTTAAAAAAGAAGGAAATTCTGATATATGCTAACACAGATGAACCTTGAAGATATTATTCTAAGGGAATTAAGCCAATCACAGAACAACAAACACTGCATGATTCTACTGATATAAAGTCTCTAAGCAGTCAAACTCAGAAACAGAGAGTAGAGTGGTGGTTGCTAGAGGTTGAAAGGAAAGATAAATGAGGAGTTACTATTTATTGGGTGTAGAGTTTCAATCACACAACATGAAGAGTTCAGAAGATAGATGGAGGTAATAGCACAACAATGTGAATGTGAATTATATCCTTAAAATGGTTAAGATGATTAAATTTTATGTATATTTTATAGCAGTTTGCAAAGCCTCCAAATCTCCAGTCCAGGCTAAACCACAATCATAGTTTCATTCAACTCAAACTGTGTTCTGCCCTACTCCAGTTCCTCCCCTACTCTCAACTGAACCATGGTTCAAACACCTAAAGAAATAATGGGACCTGCATTCTGTCTATTTCTTTTTCCTTCTAGACTTTCCTATATCCTGGGGGTTCCAAGGCCAGGGCTCAGACAGGGTAGATTAAAGAGAATAGGTTGTCTTTGCAAAGTTGGTGGTATTTATTAATCTCTTGTTTGCTGTCATGCATGTACTATTACACAGGCATCCAGAGAGTTAACCATTTGTAAGATATGTTATAGATTTCTTGCTTTGCTCTTGTGAGACTGTCCATCCTGCGCAATTCCTTGAGACAGACAATGCTTTCCCAGGTTTATACTGCTGCAGAGCAAATGATTTCACCATTTGAAGATTTAAGGCAACAAACAGTTATCTTCTCATGTGGTTGAGAGTTGGAAATTTGGAATGGATTTGCTTGTTGACTCTGATTCACAGTCTCATTCCTGAAGTTGCAGTGGAGCTATCAGCTGCAGATGCAGTCATCTCAAGGTTCAGCTGTAGCTAGAGGATGTAAACAGAAACCGGAGCTCATTCAAAGGGCTGTTGGCAGGTGGCTTCTGCTCCTTACCACATGGGTTTCTCCGCAGTGCTGTTCTTGACTTAGCAGCTAACTTTCCCTAGAGGACTGATCTGAGAGATAGAGATAGTGGTTGAGATAGAGATATATAGATGTAAAGATATGGAGATAAGTACACCCAATCTCAAAAATGTCATGCTTTCACTTCCAGATCTGAATAATGAAGGAGGGTGTAGACAAGGGTGTGTTGGAGGCAGTATTGGAATCTGGCTACCGTGCCAGTTTCAGCCCTTAGGATATTATTCTGAAATAGGCTACTCCTGAGTCCTGGAGCTCTGATACCCTTGTTTTGCTGGTTCCTTCAAGACAGGTGAAACCCAGCGATCCCCTTGTCTCATAAGAAAACCTCTGACCTACTGAATAGTAGACATGCAGGCATAGTCTTCTTGTCTCTCCCCTTTTCTGTCTTCCTGGGATGCTTTAGCCAAGTTTTGCCTTCAGAATTCTTCATGAGGAAGGTAGGCATATGCATACATATGTATGTATGAATGGGTGTGTATGACTATGTATGGCCATGAATCCACAGAAGACAATTATTTCTTCTAGGAGTTAAGAATTCTTGGCTCTCCCAAAAGCTCTGTCACTGAACAATTCCCTGAAGCAATGGGCTAAGCTGATGAATCCTGGTAGCTCAGCAAGCCCCAGTGGGGAAATGGGACACCAGATTGCAAGTTACATGATTTGTTTGTTTTAGTTCCTCTCAGATATATTGGTGAGAAGGCACAGTGACCCCTATTAATTCCTCTCTTTTCAATGAACTCTTATCTTCTGCTTATGCAAACTGGTTGAGGGAGTGGGACAAGGGTCAACAGATAAGTTTGTCCTCCACTTTGCAGGTCAAGTGAGAGATGTCTGGCAGATCTTGGCTGCATTCTTTAGAATATGGAAGCACTCTTCCTGCACACATGTACTAGGTGATGGGAGAAGTTGGCCTCCACTTCCTGCTAGGTATGTGTCTGAGCGGGTAAAGACTGGCCTGGCCCAGGCTTTTGGTACTGCCATTTGTCAGAAAAGCAGACCTATTCTCAACATTTACAGCAATGAGGCAAGAGAATAAATTAATAAAACCTATGTTTCTTGTGCCTAAACACTTAAAAACAGATGAGTTGTTAAACCAAATATGTCCTATTCTGCCACCTTAATAAATGGGCCTTTGTAACAACAAAATTGAAAATTTTATAAAACCCTAGTTTTATTATTACTGAAAGTTGGTGAAATATTAAACTGACTGAATTTTATTTTTATTATATATGTCTAGGTTTTCTGTTAATGGGCCAGTAATGTTTAGATAAGTAATAAAAATGTATATAATTAATACAATGTTATCTAGCTATTAGTATTATCTAGTTTTGGTCTTTTTACTTAGTAACATTATCATTTATGATTTTATTTCTAAATACTTCTTTCTATAATTACTATTTTGTCTCAAATAAGATTTCATTTATTTTCTGTTCCACTGACAGTAATGACAAATTACTTCGTACTGTTGTCAAAATTCTTCATAGATTTTTTGTTGCTTTCAATGTGGAGAAATTTTGCTCTGCTGAGACCTATGAATTGCTTTTAAAAAATAAAACTTAGATTGGTGGAGGTGTCATCAACTTTTTTATTTTTAGAAGCTTTTGCTGATTTTATAGTAGTGCACAGTGGTTCATATCAAATAACTCTAGAAAATAAAAATTCAAAATTTATTTTATTTTCTATCAAAGAACATAATTTTGGAGAACATAGTTCACAGTGCTCTTTTAGAGCATCTTATTATATATACTCTAAATTAAAAACCAGTAATTTAATGCCACTTGTTCAGCATGCTCACTCTTTTATCTTAGAGTGTCTTATAAGGCGTGTCTCAAAAAGCTGTTTCATCTTTAGGCAGATGAAGACATTTGATATAAACCCTAAATTATTTCAAAGATTCTACTATGACATATATAGCAAAGAGAATACTTAAGTTTTTTGGCCAGAATTCTGAGTGATACTATTTTCATTGCCTACATATTAATACCATTCCATAGCTTCCTGTTGATAATCTTATATTGGTGACCAACATTTCAAGTTAAAAAAAATTTAGTTTTAACTTAAACTTTAAAACAAATGTCATAAAATTATCACTAATTTCAACTTTCTTGAATGCCTTTTCTATTTGCTCAGTAGTATTTACAAAAAATGTTTCTTACTATGCCCTTTGTCCTTCTTGTAGGTAAGTTTATAATATTTACTTTTTCATTTATCATGTAGGAGTCATTGTCTCTTGTCATTACTCATTTATTTAATTATCTCAGTTGGAATTCTAAAAAGGAGTGCTTTTTTGCATTTAGAAAAACAATCTTACATATTGAATTGAGCCACTATTTCATCAAACTTCAAAATCAGTTTTGTAAATCCTAGAAAATTCCCACTGTTTTCTTCAACTATATTACTATTTCAGCCAGATAAGTATCATTACATTTGGCTAAATAGACTCATGATTATTATTTACTTATTCATTTAAAAGCATCACACTGATGTTCTCTGTTGGTGTTTGTCTTTATTAATTCCTATTGACTGCTCTTTATTCAGACTTTTCAATTTAATAATTATGTGTGTACAAATGATGTTTTATGATCAGTAATTAAATCATTTAGGAAGCAATATGAAGTCACAGGGATTCAGTCTGGATTAAACTGTGCATCATTAATTTGACCAGCAATTAAGATTTTATTAAAGAATTTGTAAAATATAGTTTCTCTCACTTGTCAGTATTTTAAAAGTTTAACTATTTATTTATTTATTTATTTATATTTGGTCTTTCTATGTAGTTGAGACTGACCTGGAAGTTAATTAATAATTTATTTGGAGAGATTCTATGTCCTTTTCTTTTACCATTTCCTTCCTTTTATACATCTTTCACCAAGCTGCCCCATCTTTAGGCAGATAAAAATACATTTATTTTATATTATGAAATCCATATTAATCAATTCCTACTATATTCTGGCTGAGAGTATTCTCAGTGATATAATATTAAAAATATAATTGTGTTTATAGTATTTGTGATGAATATATTTTATTCATGTATAATTAAAGTAAATAAAAATTATAATTAAAGTAATATAAAATTATTAAACCTACAGTATTATTTTTAAAAAGTTATTTTTCAACAAAATATCTTATTAAAATAAAAGGATAGTAAATGATTATTATATAATTAATAAAATTATATTTATTGTTAATGCAATTAAAATTAAATTTTAAAACAAGGTGAAACAATGTTTTGTAATTTTAATTAAATTATATTAGAAGTATTTGTAAAATAACAATTCACTATTCTGGTGTTTCACCTCCCTCTAGTTGTCTAGGTAAGCAAATGGTATTACCTTCTGTGATATTGCATTTGGATGCATCAGAAGCAATTTTAAGGCAAAAATGAATTCAGTATTTCAAGACATTTCATAGCTGCTGTGCATCCTACACTTGCTTGGAAAAGCTTTAGAAACTTGTTTTGAAGCATGAACGGAAGCAAGGAAATGAATGTTTCTGGAAAATGTTGCTTTGTGATGTAATGATTTATTACTTTAGTACTACGAGGAAAGAAGAATTTGACAAATTGATTTGCCTTTTTTCTTACTAACTACTTCTGCCTCTCACATTTTCCTGGAAATTTGAAGCTACCTGCTCTGGCATAATCTGTTGAAGAAAATATTATTCTATACCCTGTTTGTTTCCAGACATAGGATAAAAGATGTAGAGAGGTGTTTCACCGTGGTCTACATAGTACTGGTCAAGAGAGACGTTTTGGGCTCAGTTATAGTGTGTTGGCACATCAGAATTGGTGCACACAATATGTACAATTTATTTTATTCAATTAAATAACCTATAGTAATTAGTTCATGTTAACTGTGAATGGAGCTAGTGCTGCTGAGGCTGTGGAACTCAGCAGAAAGGAGTCTATGGATTTTTAAAATGTTCTAGGAGCTTCAGCATATGAAGAAAATGTTTTAAAATTATTATAGATGGTTCAATGTTCAGTTAATACAATTTTTATTAATCAGTTAATATTGGGAAAATGGCTTCTCTAATAATACTCTCAGCTAGGACATTCTCCGTGTAATTATGAATTATCCTTGTTTATGTTAACTGAAGGAGAAGGTCTTTGAGCTAGAGTGATCTCAGCTCACTATACAGGTTTCCATCCGTAGTTGGCTGGCTCCAAGACAGGATGTGATGGTAAGAGGGATCACAGAGGAGAAACAGTGCACGACAATGTCGGCAGGATACAGGGCAGCAGCAAGCAGCAGCCACAAACCTGCCTTCCCTCTCTACCCTTATATTCCACCCATGCTGTAAGCCTATTGATTGGTGCCATCCACACTCAGGGTGGTGTTTCCATTACCCACACCCAGAGCTATGCTGATTTCATTAGGTAGACTAATTTAGTACCACACAACCTTAATCCCTGCATCACATGTCCTAGATCCAGCCAACTCTGAAAAGCCTCACCTATGAGCACAGGAGGATTACAGGGAGACAGCCAGATACACACCATTACAGTATCTGTCCTTTCACTGTCAAAAGGCTCATACTTGCCTCACCAGTTGCTATTGTTAGGATATTTTGAGTCAATTCAGGTTGCTATGATGAAATACTATAGACTGGATCACTTAACATTCATTTCTCACAGTTTTAGGGGCTGCAAAAGTCCAAGATCAAACCACCAGCAGATCTTGTCTGGTGGGAGTTTGGTTTTCATTTTGTAGATCTCCATCTTCTTGTTGTAACCTTACACAGCTGAAAGAAAAATAATCTCTCTGGTTTCTTTTCTCATAAAGGCACAAATCCTACACTTGAAGGTTCCACCCTTATGGCCTAATTACCTCTTAAAGGCCCTCTTCCTAATACTGTCAAATTGAGGGCTAGGATTTCAGTATATGAACTTTGGGGGGCAGGCAACAACATATTTTACTTTTCCCTGAGTCCCTTATTTATGAGTTAAATCTTTAATATATATTAATATATATAAATAAGTATAGATATATTTTATATTATGTATAATTGAAATATATACTACATATATGTACACACATACTCATTGAAATATCTGCACTCTCCATAATGGCTAAAATTAAAAATATAGAACAATGCCAAATATTTACAAAGATGCAGAACAAGTAAAATTCTCTTATATTGTTGGTTGGAATATAAATTGAAACAATGACTTTGGAAAAACATTTCCTGGTATTTACTAAAGCTAAACATCCTCAAACCCAATGACATATTACTGGTTATATATGCAACAGAAACCTGTGCTGTATCTACCAAAAAAAAAAAAAAGAAAGAAAAGAAAAAGAAACATAAGGGTTTTTGAAGCTATTTGTAATAGCCTCAAACTGAGGTCTCTAAATGTCCATCAACAGACTATATGAATTTCATTATAAATACACAATATGTCTTAGTCACTTTCCCATAACTGGACACAATACAGAACACCCACTAATTAAAAACAAAGAATGTCCGCTTGTTTCACAGACTATTAGAGGCCCTGGCATTGCTGCTGGGCACAGCTATTGCAACTTATACTCTTAGAGCTCTGCCACTAAAGCTGTAGCCACAGCTGTATCCGTGCCAGTTAACCCACCACTCAGCACAGATACTTGTCTCTTAGCTGCAAGGGAGACTGGTAGGGAGAAAGGATCTGCTGCTATGTCACGAACCCGGAGGATTCCTCAGACATCAGAAGGAGGTTCTGATATGAAGTCTGCAAGAACACCAAATGTCTGCATCAGAGAGGGGATTCAATTAGCCAAGCAGTTCTTGCAGTGTGCCCATGTGGTACCAGCTACTGTGCTGGCAAGGAAAATCAATACTTGGCAGTTGATTTCCTGTTAGATTCCTTGTTTTTCCTCACTCTGTTGCAGGAAGGAAAAGGAATTTATGCATATTGAGAGTGCAGTCACTATGAGGTTAGGCTCAGACCTTAGTATTTGATGAATTCTTTTTCTCTCCAGACTGGTATGAGTTTACTTTTTCTTTTGTAGACTTATAAAAAGCAAAAGTAATGATCTCAACTTTCTGTCCCTAAAAGACTTGATATGTATCTCTTTTAAAGATGAATTTGAACTCTCAGAATACTGTGAGTGTTAGTGGCAGTGAGACACTTGTGAAGAGCTTAGCTGCTTGCCTCTACAGCTCATTCTCACAAAACCATTGCTGGCCTTCTTATGCCTTGCAGTTGTTTTGAGAAGAAACAATGAAAACAAAATAACATTAATTAATGCAAAAGCTATTCTTTATACAAATATGAAAGGGAGTGGTGAAACCAGGTATCGCCTAGGCTTTAAGCAGTAAGGAAAACTTGTTCTTAGTGGGCATTTGTATTAATGTCTCCTCTGAAGAGCCAGGCATCTTTATAACTATACATTACATTGGAAAGTAGGATCACTTCTTTTGCTATTAAGCTTTCTTCTCAAAACAAGGAGATGGCATGTTATGAGCCTGCACAAGGAGGTGTGTGTGTGTGTGTGTGTGTGTGTGTGTGTGAGAGAGAGAGAGAGAGAGAGAGAGAGAGAGAGAGAGAGAAACTTTTGAAGCATGTATTGAGATAAGGCCCAGGCAATAGACTTGTATTCACTAGCACTATGGTTCTGGCTTGAACTTGGAACATTTAAAAAATGTTTATTGATCTTGAAGATTACATTGCTAAAGAAAAGGAGAGATGTTGGCTCTTTGATTATAGTATTCATATAGCCATGTAACCTCTCTGAAGAATATCACATGGGGTCTTGAATTGCTGTTATAAAAATGAATAGAAACAAAATCCCACTTGTTTTTAGTGCAAGAAAGCCACAAACTGAACCAAATGATATAATCAAGTGAGAAATTTCTGAAAATAAGGGACTTTGGCTAATACCAAAGCCCTGACCCGAACAGCCATGCTCATTTCTATAGGGCTTTCCAGGGCTCACATTGCATTGACTGTGCCATCTGCAGAAAAAAAGCTCCCAGGAACGTTCTCAATATTTAAAGGTTAGACAGACAAGGGAAATTTTTACTGTGTTTAATTCAGTACATAACTCATGCCATACAAATGTGAAAGTGATAGAATTTCAAGTCAAACTAAAGAGGAAAAAAAGTAATTTATTTGTTCACTTAAGAGCACAGTTCAGAAACTGGGCTGTTTTCAGCACAGCTGGATTTACTTGGATACCATCCGGCATCTGTCTCCTCCTACTCTGCTCTTCTTTCCATCTGTTCTCCCCTGGGCTTTCTCCATCTGCTGGGAAGGTTGTCTTTCTTGGTTCCAAGCTTAGCCAAACCTCCTGTTGTCTGGTTCCAGAGGAGGCTGCAGGATTCTCTGTACTATTCTGGATACTAATATTTGAAAAGAGCTCGGTTGACCTGCCCGAGTCAAGCCCTACCACATGACTGAATGGGTGTGTGGAGGTGGGAAGACCCCTTCAATGAGATGATCAACAGGGACAGGGAAGAGAGCACAGGGTTCTGGGGATGTCATTCTGGGAATGAGGAGTGAGTGTGAAAAAGGGTTGGCCTCCCAGGGAGCTACACCAGCTCCCTCATTTGCAACCTCTGGAAAGATTGAACAGACCCATCCCCAGCGCCATCAGCCTTGGAAGCAGTATGATTTCAGGGGCAGGATGAAGGGCCTTTCTGCTTAAAACCCACAATCCTAGTTGTCAGTCTAGTGTGTAATCAGTTTCAAAACAAAGTGTTTTGCTTCAGATTAATCTTTTATAGGTAAAAATCTCCAAATGCAGATATCTGGCAGAACTAACTCATTTGTAAGTGATGGATAAACCTAGTGGCTACTTTCTGTATGCATGGGGCTGCTGAGAGGGAAGGGGCACCTGTGGAGCACCGCTGGTCACTTTAGGCCAGGAGCTGTGGGTAAAGAGAAATCAGGAGCTGCTGAAGATGGGATGGAAAGGATTGAGGTCTCAAACAAAACAAAAACTATGCTTTAGGGACACTGGGAGCAGGGTCCTTTCTAAGGCAACCTGTATTCTTCAGAGACCAATACACATGGCTCAGCCGCGATGACTGGCCGTGCAGTGAGTTCCACCACTGTTCAGACACAAAGGCCTACAGTCTTTTCCTGGGACCAGGATCTCAACCAACAGGATAATCAAACCAAGAAAATCCACCCAAATGGTAAAAATCCTCTCTTCCAAGTTCATTTATTTCTCTGCCATGTCAGTTAAGGGAGCCATGTAGTTTGGTGTAAGAATTTTAAAATGGTTATGGTCTTAAAGAGCTTGTCTAGGATTCACTTGAAAAAAGAAAGATTTTACCTCACAGTGGTTTTTTTTTTCTGAAATGAAAATAAAATATGTTTCTGAGTTTTGTTTGACATCAATGTCTCACAGCCAAGTGGTGGCACACATCTGTAATCTTAGCACTTGGGAGGCTGGGGCAGGAGGATCAAGAGTTTGAGGTCAGCCTGAACTACATAAGAGACCCTGTCTCAAACATGCATGCACACACACACACACACGTGCACACACCTTAAAAACAGCTTAGATACGGAACGTAAGTACGGAGTGAACATTTGACACTAAAATTATGGGCTTAAGAGATAGTTCTAGTGAACCCATGATGGCATCTTTAGCACTGCACTTGTTAGTCCCTCCAAAGCAGTGGCCACCCACCAGCTGACCCTCTGCCCCATCAGACCTCTGCCCCATGTTCTCTTGTTCTAAAGGTCAACACTGGCCCTTTACTATACCGACACTTTTTAAAGTCACCAAGTTCAGTAGGGCCAAACAGACATTTTAAAAAGAAATTTTATTTGAAAGAGAGTAAAGGAGAATCTGTGTTTACAAAGAACTGGAGAAAGTTGTAGAGGGCCTGGTTAAAATGCATAAGCTGTGCAAGTAAACAGATAGGGTTTCCAGTCTTTGGTAAATCACTCAACCTGTGGATCTCATCTGGAAAATAGAAACAATCATGGCTACCTTGGGGGCAAATGTGAGAGGTGAAGAAACCCTGTAAGTGAAGCACTCAAGCTGAAGCCTGACCTTGCTGAGAGATTTGCCTGAGAAAGTGACCATTACTCCATCCATTCTCATAGACAATTCACAGGATGGGGCTGGGGCTGTTTGCCGCCATTTGCTTGCTCCTGGTGAGCAGACAGAGCCTTCAAAGACAAACAGAGGATGCCACATCCTGGTAAAGACAGGGAAGAGGGCCTCTTACCTGGGAGGCATATGCAAAGCAACAGCAGTAACCATAGCTGTGTGATTTAGTTGAGACATGTAGACCTGGGGCACTTAACATCTGTCTGCAAGCTGTGTGTCCTGTTATTTAACCAGAACTGCATATCCTTTGCCCTTAAAGAAATAGCATTTCTTGTGTGTCCATTGGAATCTTTCAGGCTCTTGTCATCCTGTGGTAGTCACTCAACAGGGGAGTGCTTAGCACTAGAGAAGTCAGCTCCTTCTACTGTCCACCTTCAAACAGCTTTGATACAATGCAAGGTGGAGCAGGCTTCCATGCTTAGAGGACTTCCTGATTTATCATGGCTTCATTCATTCACCTCAACCTTGTCTTGAGGACATGCTCTAATACCTCTCTGTCAGTGCGGTTGTATCCTTTCTATACACTCCCCTCTCACCCTGTACCGGGGATGGATCTTAGGGCCTTGTGCTTGCAAGGCAAGTGCAGTACTACTGAGCTAAATCTGTGGCCCTTCTATATTCTTAATTTTATGTCCTCTCTCATTTTGAAGAGCAAGACTGAAACAGGACTTCTAGACTTGGCCACCAGCTGGAAAGGACAAATAATTTCTAGGAAATGTTATATAGCTGGAGAAAGAACACTTCATATATCTCTCTGTGTGGCTCTAGAACTGCCTAAGACATGGTCTTCACCTGTGTTGTTTTATAAAGATCATCCCTATAAAAAATGGCTTCTTATCCCACACTAATCTATAAAGAATATGGGTAAAAGTTTATATAAAATTGCAAGAAAATCCTCCCTCCTGTGTCCCTGTCCATCTCTCCCTGCTCTCAGTGGTTCTAAGCTTGCTTCATTAATTTATCCAATAAATACTAATTTAATGTCTACTATGTCTATTATGTCTCAGCTGTGTTCTAGATAGTGAAGATATAGCTGCGGAAAGAAAAGATCTGTTTTTATATTCTAGTAAATGAGGGAGAAGACGAACAATAAGCAAGATTGATAAACTATAACATGTCAGGTGATTAGAGTGCTCTAGATAAAGTTAGGGGTACAAAGAGTTGTAGGGTGCAGGTTGCAATTTTAAATCAAATGGTGACTGAAGTATCAGTGCTGGGGGAAAATAGCCAGAGCATTGGTTTTTAAGGGCAAGCCATGGGGACTGTGTACTGGAGCACAGGGGGCAAGGTGAGAATTAGAGAATGGAGTGGGAGAGAAACTGGGCAAGAGATACTGCAGGGCCTCGCAGGCCAGTAAGTGAATTTGGTTTTCACCCTTATGACACAGGAAGCCATTGGGAGAGTGACAGCATCGGATGTGTGTTTGAAGGCTCATCCTGGCTGCTGTGTTGAGCCTCAACTAGTGAGGCAGGCAGAGCAAGGAAGGAGACCGGGGTGACTGGAATCGTTGTCCAGATGGGCACAGTGGTGGCCTAGAACACAGAGGTCGTGAGAAGGGTCATATTTTGATGAAGGTCCAGTAAAAATTATTGATGCATCGAATACGCAATGTCAGAGAAAGGAAACAAAGATGGCCCCAGAGCTTTTGGCCCAAGCAGCTCTAAGGGCGGCACTGCTATTTGATCACAAGACGTACTCAGTGAGTGCCTGGAGTTCTGCTCAAAACTGCTTGCCTCTTCTGTGCTGGAACTTAGTGTGAGCTTAAGATGCCCAGGTAAGATTTCACCTGGCAAGACTTAAAGGACATTGTTTGCTTCTTTAAAAGCCCAAATAACAAATATTTCAAAATGCAAAGCAAAATTTAAAGACCAAATGATTTATTGAAATAGTGTGACAACATAGTCCTAGCATGATGAAAAATATGATAATTAGCATTTTTCACACAGTATTTTTACTTGTCTCATCATGACTTAAAGTTTAAGCATGAAGGCAAAAGCAAAGGAAATAAAATCAAAATTTGATGCTGCCAATAACTTTCATGAGGTAACTGCAGTTGTTTTTTTCTTTAAGTCAGGCTTCAGAACTATTGGATTTCCTACATTAAATTTTCTGACATTAAATTTTATCAGTCACACACAATCCCTGCTGCCCATCTGCACTGCTATTCTGAATTCATTACCCACCTCACAAAAGGACAAAAGGTAAAAAGGTATAAGCCAAAAATAATAATTAATAATTCAAAACCATCACTAAAAGTCAATCTTTCCATCTAGGACTATGCTCAACTCGGTCTTCTGACTACATGGAAAAAGCAATTAAAATAATTCTCTAGCTCTTGCTCTTTTCTTCACTCCCCACTTATGCTTTTCTGAGTAATATTTAATCCATTTATCCTTGTGAGTTAATTGTATATAACCAGAAACACCAATTATTCTTTTGAATCACAGTTCTCTTAAGGACTTGAGAAAACGTTTTGATATACATCTCCTCACAAGACACACAACCTTAATCACATATTAGGGACTTAGCCCAGAATCAGGCGGGCAGCTTGCTGTTGGCTACACTGAGCTTTACTCCACTGATCTGGTCTCAGGGAGGCTGAGAGGATTTGAAGGGTTTGATTAGCCTCATGATCTCTGAAAACACCTGCTCACACAGGCCCTCTCCCAGCAAACCTACCACCCACTGAGAGCCTTCAGATTTGAGTCAAGTTCCCTACATGGACCCTGACTGTCCCCAGTCAGACTGTCATCTATGTGATCCTCCTCCATAAGCACTGTGAGGGTGTACTGGCAAGAGGCCCTTTACTAGGATCGTTGAATCACTAGTGGAGTTAAGGTTTATTTTTCTCTTTATTGAGGAGAACTAGTATGCCTCATTTTGAGAATAAAGATAAATTCATATAAGATGATGTTAAAAACAGAAACCAGAAAAGATGATCTTCACGTGATAGGTACAAAATGAAGGGAAATTATATTGAGTAGGCTTCATTTGATATTTACATGTTGTTGATAATCTAGATATTATTCTAGAGATGATGAAAAGTTGACTTTCAAATACTGTTATTGATACAAGGTAGAATTTAAAACAAACTTTTAAGTAGAAAAGTTTTATAATAGGCAGTAAATATACAAAAAGAATGTTCATATCAATTAGAAATGCACAGAAAAATACTCATTCATAGAAAAAATTTAAATTGGCATAACTACATCAAGTTAACTGCTTTATTATTCTCTCAGTCTGTAACACCTTTTTTCAGTCTGTATTTTATTTATTGTTTTTTCAGTTTTTACTAGTATATGTTTGTAGTACATAATGATTACATCTTTTGTGAGGTGTTGGTATGTCTACACAATATTTATGTTGTTTCATCCTGTGCTATAAACATGAGTATGTATATGTTACTCTAACCATATTTGTAAAAAAAATCATTTCAACATTTTGTTAAATATCTTTAGTTTGGGGTTCTTGCTTTTTTTTTATTTTGCTGTTCTACAAAAATGAATATTGTTGTTAAGGATATTACATTTAGAAATTAAGTTCTTTATCTCATAGAGCCCTTTATTCTTTGGCTTTTCTTAAAATTCTAATTTTTGTGGAGCATTGCTCAAATTTAGTTTGCAAGTGAAATATAAATGATGACATCATAGTACAGTGAGATGTGTACTCATGTTTATAGCAGCAAAATTCATAATAGCTAAATCTTCAAAGTAGCCTATTTATCCATCAACAGAGGAATGGATGAAGAAAATGTGGAGTATTTACACATAATGGAGGGCTACTATGCCATAAAGAAAAATAAACTTGAGTCATTTGTAGGGAAATGGATGCACTTTGAGACCACATTGTTAAGTGAAATAAATCAGACACACAAGCTTAAGTGTTGCATGTCTTCTCTTGTGTGTGAAACCCAAGATATAAAGAGTAAAATAAAAGATTGATGGTAGGAAATAGGGAGAAAGACTTTTCTCAAATGGGAAGGGAACTAAGAGATAGAGGAAGTTGGGAGGGGAAGGGGATGAAAAGGGCATTAAGATATGTTTCACACATGTACCAACTCCACAAAAGGAATGATAACATTATGAACTACAAACTCGTACTAATGAAAAAGCTCAGCAGGCATGTTACTTACAAAAAAGAAAGAATGGATAAACAAGTCCCTGAAATGTAATGGTGAACATCAGTTCAAGAAAATAGAAAAATGACTTTGAATAAGAGCCTCCAACACAAGCCATTCCCTTCCTGGAGAACTGTGGTTTTCATCCTTCAGAGCATTTTGTTCCAATTTATGCAACCCCCACACATCTCTTTGCACTTCTTGGGCTTCCTCTGTCAAACCTGGGTATGTATATTTCAGCCACGATGCAGGCACCAGAGTAAGGTATGAGACCTTCAATTTGAACAACTCTGTCAGGCCCTTCATACACTTGTTGCTCCTGCACACAAGAGAAAAAAAAAATCAGATGTTTTCTAGAAAGCCACCGATTTGCTTAATTTCTGTTAAAATCAGAAAGTTATGCAGGGTCCTGGCAGTGGGTGGGTGGTGAGGTTCCTTCCCAGACACATCTCACTCCCTGCTTCTGGGCCACACCCAGTAAAGGGACAGTTAAGGGGCCCAGTAGGTGCCACCTGGCTTCTCCCTAAGTGCTATGGAATGACTGACCCAGTGATCAGTGTCTCTTTTTCATGAACTGGCACTGTGCAGTGAAGAGAATGAGCAGATTTGCAGGGATAAATGTCAAAGTGTAACATGTGGCCGCAAGGTCACGGAAGGTCAGAGAGACAGAATGGGATTCCAGAAAACTCACTCCCTTGCTCCCCTCTCTGGTCCTTATAAAGCCAGGCAGTGCCGGTTCCTGTTTCTGGGTATCCATGGTGTCGCTTGTTAGCTCCTAATGAAACTTTCCCCTCTTTTCCTCTTTTCTATTTGAAGGAGTTTGAATGGGTTTCTCTTTCTTACAACCAAAGGAACTGTCTAAGATGGACACCAGAAAAGGAACAGTCAGGTCACCACCAGACCCAGACAAGGGCACTGGTGCTGGATTTTCTAATAGCAAATTACAAATCACCATTGCAAAATTGATAGAAATACATAGTGCTGTAATTCAAAAGCTACTAAGCAAATATATAACCCATAAAAAATGAAAGTTCTTGGCAGTCAATGGACTGGAATATTGTTACCAATTTCTAGATATGCAGGGAAGACTAGGTGGAGGCAAGTCGAGTGATGGAAAAGCACACACATGCGCACACTGACACACAAAACACAACACATACGCATCTGCACACATAAGCTTAGATGGTGAGCCAACCGCCATTGTTTATCACTGGGGGTGAAAGTAAAGAACAAAACAAGATGGGGTGGGGGAAATAAGAGATAGAGTAGCAAAAGATATGAGCAAAATGCTATTTAACATTCAACAAAGCAATGAACTTACCATTTTTAGTGAATTTTTAATTATAAAAACTCGGTATTCTAGGTCATAGTAATTTCCCATTGATACAGTTTTTCCTTTTTGGTCTCTATATGGTGAATTTGGAACATGGAGAACCACGGACAGTGATCCATTAACTCTGGTTATGTTTATGACTGGAGGCTCTATTTTTGCTGGAGAAAGAACAGGAAATTTTGACAAACCATTCAAAAAATGAAATGTGACACACGGACATACTATGCATCATGAAAAATCATTACAAAGTGAGAGAATTCTGGTTCATGTATTTTGTTCCCCCAAATCAGATCATTATTGAGTGTGAAACTTTTAATTGTCCCCAGATTCACTGTAATATTGCTAAGTATGGATTTTCTTACAGTTTTGTTGTTTGGTATTCATTGTAATTTTCAGATTATAGATTCATATCTTTCAGGTTTTGATTGGTTGATTTTGAGATTGGGTCTCAATGTGAAGTTCAGATTGGCTTTGAACTCACCAAGTAGTCCAGGCTGGCCTTAAATTTGTGGCAATCCCCCTGTGTCAGCCTCCTGAGTGCTGGGATTACAGGCATGTGCTACCATGCTCTGCTTCTCAAAACACCTTAAACTCATCCTGCCCAAAACTGAACTCACAATCCTGATTACTCTGCTTTTCACCAAACCGGTCTTTTGCTGTGAAAATCCATCAAAATCATCTCAATAGTTTATCTAGTTGTGCAAGGAAAACATTTACAGATCATCTTAGACATGTTTTTCTCCCTTACCGCTATATCTAGCCTATTACCAAGTCCTGCCATTTTTTCCTATGAAATATTCCTCCAATGATAAATTGTCTATAGCCCTCTTCATTTTCCTAATTCAAGCTGACCTATGTTCTGTAGACTATTACAGTAACCTCATTTGCCTACATTCAGTCTGTCTCTTCAGATATAACCAAAGTGATCTTTTCAGTGCGTAAGTCTGGTAATATGGTCCCCCAGTTCAAATTACATTTTGAGGGGCTAGGGTGTAGCTCAGTGGTGGACTTATTGCCTAGCATGAGTAAGACTCAACTTTCCATTCCTATAACTTCCTGCCTACCTTCCTGTAATTATTTATATTTTTTTTCCTAGAGGAAGTTCTTCCCCCTGCACAGAAAATTCTCATCCTAGCCTACCTTTCCAGACTCACCCCATTTCATCCTCCCTCTTTGCATGCTGTATGTATTTCACCATACCAGCTGTTTTCTAGTTCCTTGCATTATCATGCTTCCTCCTACCAGTGAGTCTTTGCCTGGTATGCTCTGCTCTACCATCTATCCAATTAACCCCTTTTTATCTATAGCTAACAGCTCAAGTGTCACTTGCACAGGGATGCTTTTCCTAACATCACTAGCCAGCTCCCTACTTGGCCAGGCTCTCATAGCACTATGCAACTCTCTTTTGGACCATTTGTCACAAGTATTGTTTTACGCAGGTGTAATTCTTTTATTGATACCTGCCTTCCGTATTAAACAGAAAGCTCAAGGAAGAAAGAGTTGTCTTCTGTGCTTGCCATGTTCCCTCCAGGACATTATAAAATGCCTGGAACATAGTCAATACCTTGTAAATAATTGCTGAAATAATAAAGAGGCAAGGTGATTCTTTAATCTGCCTGTAGCCCATACTGTTAGAATATTAGTCCTATTCTAAAAGTCCATATCTATATTTAATCCAAGAAGGTCTAGGTTCAGATAATATTGAAATTACAGAGGATCAAATGCTGCTTCCTACTTATAGTGTTTTTGTTATTTAAAATCTTGCTTCATCCCTAGATAGACACCGGGAACCAGAATGTCTTCCCCTAGGATAAGATCCTGTGCTGAGCAGCAGGTCTGTGATGAGCCGATGCATATAGGTGGCTTATTGGCTCCTTAGGCAAGCTCCAGGAACGTGCTGTCCTAAGATCCTAGAGGCTTATTATTATTTTTTTTTAAACAGGCTTTTCCAAAAAGCCCTTGGAGTTGTTGGAGGAGGACTCCAAGCTGGAGGGTGCTGGGATGGCTGAGTGGGCAGGGCTCTTCACTATTGCTTCTATGGGAGGAGCTCCAATTTCAGCTGGTTTACAAACCGCATGTCTAAGTCTCCTACCTATGAGGTCCTGGAATAAAAAGCCTTTTTTTTTAAAAGAGGGGATGCGATGTAAAAACATGCTAAACTCTTCCTAACACTGCCCCCATTTTAATAGGATTGAGCCAAAGCTTCCCTTCATCTCAACCAAAATCTTTAGCGATTCTTACTTGATGGGTGGAAAACCCACATAATGGTATATTATTTGCGCATATAAGGGAATGAAATATTGATATGTGCTACAACCATGGATAAACCTTGAAAACATTAGGCTAAGTGAAAGAAACCTGTCCCAAAAGACCACATATTACGATTTCATCTAGAACAGGGACAGGAAGCAGATCTGGGCATGCTGGGTAATCAGGGGAGAGGAGGGTGATAGCCACAGGGCACGGAGTCTCTCTCTGAGGTGATGAAAATGTTCAAAGTTGAGGGTGATGTTTAAATGTATACGCAAATACATTAAAACCATTGAATTTACTATGTTATATGAGTAAATTGTAAGAAGCATGATTTGTATCTCAGCAAAAGATTTTAAAAACCAGCAAGGCACAGGGCGTGGTACTTGGCCATGCTCTGTGAGGCAGCTCAAAGGCAGGAAGAGAAAAGGCACAGAGCCCCACAGAACTCACTCACTTTCCCACCAGGGAATGAAGCGCGGGGT
Source organism: Fukomys damarensis (assembly GCF_012274545.1). Classification (NCBI taxonomy): domain Eukaryota; kingdom Metazoa; phylum Chordata; class Mammalia; order Rodentia; family Bathyergidae; genus Fukomys; species Fukomys damarensis. The sequence continues at coordinate 21,775,170 of NW_022900926.1, read as the reverse complement.
CATGCTCCAGCCAGAGTAGCTTCCTGCCGAGGCCGTCCGCACCCTCCCATAGTAAGGCTCCTGCAGGTCTGAGGTTTCATTTGTAAGGTCACAAAGGAGTTCCTGAGTACCCCAGCATTCCTCCTTATCTTTCCAGTCTCTCTCACCATACCTAAAGAAAGAAAAATTACAAGCATCTGTTTCTTTTCTCCATCGGAGGAGTTTTCAGTGAGTTCATTCTTTAGACAGGTTGAAATCTACCTTGTAAAATCAGTACCATTTATTGCAATCTTCAGTATGTGAAAATTCTGAAGATTTTTTTGTCTTGTTAACTGAAGTGCTAGTGGGCTGAAAGATAAAGTCCGCCTTGGCACCTTCTGGATCGCTAATATAAGGGTTTTTATTTTGTTCCTACTTGTCAAAGTGATTCTTCTGGTGCATGGACCATCCTCCATTTGTATATACTCATTCTCTCCATCCTTAACGCTTCTGAGGTTTCAACTCTGTGGTTTTCCTCCACTTCTCATGGGCTTCCTGTTGAGCAATATGGCTGATCCTGAGAAGTTGTCCTCCTAGGTGATGCTCACCGAACACACATGACTCATCTTTTTATTGAAAATCAAGTGGAAGTTGTGGTGAGGGCACCACAGGGAGCTCTGTGATTAGGGGCTGGGTGAGAGGGGGATAAAGTTGTGCAAAAGGTAATGAGGCAAAGAGGCAGGTTGACGCTGAGGCCAGGGGATGGTGTAACAGCCAAAAAGAAGACAAAGACTATTCCCTTTTGAGTCAGAAATCAGAGCCAAAGCAATAAGGTGACAGAAGGGAGCAGAACAGGAAGTGGAGGCTGGGGAGAAAGGGTCCTCCTTTGTTGAAGGGTTTGAAGCCTAATCTCGGAGCCGTGAAATGAGGACTATTTCTGGTCTCAATTCTCTGTAATCTATATCATGGCAGCAGTTCTCTTACATCAGGATTAAAGCAGAAGCAATAGCATATGTGGGGCACAATTTGATGACTTTTAATTATTGATGAGACCGTGTCTTTGTTAGCTGAATTTAACTGCAATGACTGGCTTGTCTTTTAACATGATAACCGAGGTTTTTGTCCTATTCAATCTGTTAACTGTAGACTGACAGGAACCAGAAATAACCAAAGCGAAAGTTTTCAAAATTACAGATCTGCATTTGGAACTGAAAAATATCATAGAGACAGCAATGGCTCCAGGTATCCTGAGACCTGAAATTTATATAACCTTTGGGAGCCCTTTCAAAGAAAAGGAATTAAAAATTTAAAAATCTTCCACGGTGTTCTGAAGTTTAATCTTCATTATCCTGATGGTAATACAGCTTCTAATCCCCTTGTTACTTTGCCCACAGATAAACTGTGGACCCAGTAGGCTACCTAAGGGGACATATAAAGAATACTGATTGCTACTTCCTCTCTACTGGGGTATCTCTAGCTATGTCAGATCTATTTTTTAAATATGGAATCCTTTATTGTAAAGATTCGGGAGTTTTACATTTGCTAAACAAAGTGTGTAAAAAAAAGCAGGAACAATTAAAGGCTAAGAAACTTCTGAGGTTATTCCTTCTGAAATTAGTAGGACAATCTCAACTAAGGTCTATCCCCTGCTGGAAGGGCATAGAGTAAAAAAATGCTACTTTGCCTCATGTATATCTCTGATTTTCTGAATTTCTAACAACAACACACGAAAACTAAGCTGTAATACTTTCCGTCTTGTGCTCAGCCAACATCTCAAGCTATGTCAGGAGAGGCACAGCCTCTAAAAACTCAAGAAATGTAACACAGGAAAGGCTGCCTTTTTCAAATCCGCAGTGTGCATTTCCAAGCCTGGATCCAGGGAGTGTCAGGGACAGTGGAACATTGGCACTGGTCCTGCAGGGGTAGTGTGAGGATCCACCAGAGGAGCGTGTGGCCGCACGTCCCAGTGTGCTAAGGTTTGAAAAGAATTTCGTAAACAGTAATGCTATTCTAAAACATGATTTTTAGACTAGAAAAGCCTTTTACACACTCAGTTTTCCCACAAGTTCACTTCAGCTCTTAATAGTACTTGCTGTGTGAAAAACAAGGCCCTTCCGGCCCTCATTCAACAAATGTGCGCTGTACCAGAGCCAGAGTTCTCGGTGCTTTCCTAGGGCTGAAGTGTTTGGCCTAAAGACTGTGTATCCTCAAGTGTTTCAAGTCCCCAAGCAGCTTTTTGGGGCAACAAGTCACTTCTGTCTGTCTCTGCTTCTTCTGAAACCATCTAAAACTCCTCAGAAAAAAGCCCAGCTACTAAAACTCCATTGTGTTCCAGAATGTGTCATCCCTGTGGCCTTTTCTGTCACTTGGAGGAAGCTCAATTTACTTACATTTTGTACTGCACAAAATAGGTGCTCCGATTGCTGGTGAGCGCCCGTCCAGGCTGCCAGAGCAAGACATTGTGGAAGTTTCGGGACTGAAATCGTACCCCCTGAGGCTTCAGAGAGTCATGAGCTGGCTGAGTTCCTAAAGTAACGAGAAGGAAAGACAGAACATGACGATGAGCACCATGGTTATTGGCAGCAGTTTTTACTGTGACACCAGCATCAGGATTTCCTGAAGCACTTGCTCTAAGTGTAGGTAGTGGAAAGGGAGCCCAGAAATCAAACATTTTTGATGCTGCAATATAACGATTTTCATGCACATTAAAGTTTTATTCATTTTTCTTTCTCTTTTTTTTTTTTTTTTTTTTTATTTTTTTTTTTGTGATGCTGAGGTAGAACCCAGGGCCCTGTGCAAGCCAGGCAAGTGCTCTACCATGGTGCTACATCTCCAGCCCAGGATGAAGGTTTAGAATGATGAGTTCCAGACTATAAAAACACATGTGCTATCCTCCCACCCCCTGCCCCAAGGAAATAAATTTTATTGAAAGAGTATTGTCCTTCGTTCTTTCCCAGATAGTGATGGGATATAAGACCGAGATCACCTGTCCCTCTCCCTAGCAGGCTCTATGTGACTATTAGTCAGAGGCAAAATTTACCTGGGATGAATTTGGTCCCAGGACCTCAGCCCAGCACTCAGTTCCTTCATTCTCTGGTTCAACCTTCAGGCAGTTCTGTCTTTGCTATCCCCTCCGGAACGGTGGTACTACCTGCCCGCCTCCTGGCTCTGTGTGCCCAAGCAGGATTGCTCAGATGAATTGGCCCATACTGGTGCGGCCACTGTTCAAGACCTCCCTGGAGCCCAAGAGCTCTGGATAGCGATCATGGCAGCAGAGGGAAGGCTGTGCTTACTTCCTCAGATCATGTGGAACAGTGCCCCAAGCTTACTTGTGTTTACTCTTATGCCACCAGGAGACTTGCAACAAGATTTTATTTTCTGGTCCAAAGAGAGTTCGGGCCAGGGAAGAAACAGAGAACATCTCTGTTTTCTCCCTGACCTCATCTTCTGTTACCTTGCACCTCTCTGCTCTGGAGTGGTCTCCTTTTCTCATTCCCCTGTGCTGGCAATGACCCAATCTTAGCGGCCCTGCCCTTTTCCTGAGCTGCTCTTCCCCTGGATTTCTTCCTCTATATCTGTACACGGTCCATTTTTCTATCTCTTTACGTCTTTGCTCAAATATCACCTAACTGAGGGAGAGAAAATATTTCCAGATGGAAGATCTTAGCAACTTTCACAGTTAGTTAATTGCTAATAAATGGGGCTATTTCCTCGGGTATCTTTTCTTACCTATCAAATGGTGTTAACACTGTTATTTGTTACAGACTTGTTCTTACTTATATTTAGTATACTAAATAGTGATGTGTAATTGGGAAAAACCTATTGCCACAGTTGATTTTAACCCCCCCCCATTAGTACTCAATTAATTACATTTAGGACATAAAAATTTCTGAGGTTCTCAGGACATGGCAGGCAGTTTCCTAAACCTGCCTAAAGCTGATTTGCTAACCTGAAGATAGACATCTGCAGGCCTTTTATCTCTCTGTCTTTGGATTTCTTGTCTCATTTTTGCAACAATATCACTTCTACTACCACCAACATGTTCTGTGCCAGGCACCAAGGGACTTTTATCTTATTCACCTACTGGATTTGCTTAGCTTTTCTGTGGGAAAGGTAGGTGCGATTGCAGCTTCCTCCTACAGACTGAAACCCTAAGCTTCTGAGAGGTGAAGGAACTTACCCAGGAGCAAATGGTGAAGCTGTGTGTGTGTTTGTTTTGTTTTGTTTCTTAAACCGAGACTGACTCCAGGGCTGCCTCTTACTGACTGCAGAAAACCAAGAGTAAAGCTTCAGGAGAGAGGAGCGAATGGGAGAGGCAGAGCTATTAGAAGAGAATATCTCTTCTCTTCCTGCTCCCCTCCTCCTCCCTCTTCTGGCTCGGATTCATTGAACATTGAACAAATATGAATATTCAACATATGTCAGGCACTGTGCTCATTCTCTTCAACTTACTTAGTTTCCACCACCAGATAAGGTAGGTAATTTCATTACTGCATTATTTTGATGGGGTAGATGAGAAGTTGTATATTAGCCCCAAAGAAGGTGCTTATCTAGCTCAAGGTGACGGGACTGGTAAGTTCCTGCCATATTTTGTTAAAAGAGCCCTGGTTACAGAGGATCAGAGGCATAGCACAGATTTCTAGAAGAAGGGGGCTGGAATTACTTTTATATGCCTGTCACTGACGAGCTGAGTGTGCTCACAGGAATTCACTGAAGCCCTCTTTGCTGACAACTACTCGTGTTGACTTGGGATCCCAATGGCTTTGCTCAGAGGTGTGTTGCAACAAGATGCTCTGTGTTACTGAAGGGTTCTCTGCAAACGCCAGCAGCGAATTCCCACAACTTGTGTGCACCCCTACTCTATGCCAGACACTGCTCTAAGCACTTGGCATATACAGTAACTCACTGAATCTTCACAGTGACCTACAACCTCCATTCTAGGAAATCGAGGCACAGGTTGTTCAAGAAACTGCACAAGTTTTCCTAGTTAGCAAGTGGCTGAGTTGAAATCTAGTTTGGCTTAGGAGCCGTGCTTATAATTCCTATGGGCAGAGTCTCTGCAAAGCAAAAGAAATTCTACAGTGAGAGTGATGGATGCACATTTGTCCTTGCACCCTCGAGACTGTCTCCTCTTTAGCAGGTCTTCATTAGATACCTGTGTAGTTAGTTATTCAGGCTGCACATAGAAACTGAGCCCATGTGCTCTTAGCATTTAATGACCTCAGAAAGCTGTAGTTTTAACTACAAAGCCCATAAAAAACATTAATGCCATTTCTAACAGTCTCTTGATCAAACTTCAAGACAAAGCTGTGGTCATTAAAAAGAAACAAGGCACTTACCTACTGCACCAGTTAGGAAGAGGCTGAGGAAGAAGCCTAGAAAGCAATGCTTAAGCATCATGGTCGCAAGTGCAACTGGCCAGGCAGCTGGTGCTCCTTTCAGTAAGACAGCTCATCCCAGAGGAGGGAGCTGTAAAACATGCAAGGTCAGCATTGCTGTTTGTCAGTTAGGTACTGAACACTTGAGCATTGCATGGTTGAATATATATTTAGTTCACTACAAAATGTGCTTGTCATTTATAGAATCCTGTGGTTAAATTGTGTTTTCAAAATTAATTGGTATATTTAAGATGACTGAGATCAAAGTAGTAGAGAAGAATTACAGACTTATTTTAATTAAGTATAAAATTATTAGAGGTATTGGCATATAGGGCTTTATATATTAAAGACAGGTATTGGAGCCTATAAAAAGTATAATATTGTTATGCTCATATTCTTGAATTACAGGAGAAGTAAACCTTGAAGAAGTTTTATTTTAGTATGGCTATAATAGCTTTTAAGGATGTATTAATATTTCAGTATAAATTATAACTTCCTGGTTTAATGTCTCAGCTGTGTTAGAATTTTCAGCCAGGTTCAATCTTTTTTATTCTGGTGTTGAAATTTATTAAATTGAGTAAGTTATTGTTTTTCTTCTGCTGCTTGACCATTACAACCTGTTTTTTTGTTTGTTTGTTTTTTTTTTGTATGGATTGGCACCCTATTTAGAATTCTTAAAATAAGAATATCTTAAAGGAACCAAAGTTTTGTTTGGTTTTGTTGAGCATCTGAGTAGTTGTTTTGTTTTCATTAATGCAGTTCTCTATCTCAGAATTTTAAGTCTTAACAGTAGAAAAGTTCATTCAAAAGATGTACAGTAGTGGTCTAGTATTGTATGAGGGAATGAAGATATTTTCATCTTGTAAATGAATGGTTTGTAAATAAAGCTAGGCACGTAGTAAAAAATAAGGAAATAAAATAATTAAGCTGACCACTCTGCTTAACTAATGGCAGATGTTTCCTTGAAGCAACTACAAGTTTATTTTGCTGCATTATTTTATCATTTTATAAAAGTATAGGAATCACTTGAAGAAAAAAGAGTTGCTATAAGTCATGCGTGTGTGAAAAGCTTGTTGTCCTTGGAGCAGGGCTGGCAGGCCCGAGGGCAGGGTAGGGCACACATTATGGAAATAGCGCCAAGGTGAGCGAGTGAATCCCAGACAGGATGGGAGAAATAAGACAGGTAGAAAGGAGACGAGGAGAGTGTAATTTTAAAATTGCAAATTTAACAAAACCGAAGCTTCAAGTCACAAAGTTACCCAAGATTATAATGCCTTTTTCACTTCAAGCCTGTCTTTCTTTCTGGCTTCTCACTCCTAAAGCCCTGAATCTTGAAGATAAAATAAATCTTTAAATTTGGCTTGTGGTTTGAATTGGATCAAATGTCTCTAAACATCAGACATGCACCGATGGTTTGCATTTTAACCTATAGTTGATAAAGCCAGTTTTTGCTTTAGCCCACTAGTGACTAACCTGACATTAAGGAAACACCAGGTAAATGATAAACAGCTCAAAGAAATAAGCATCCCAGCTTTGGATACCCCAAGACCACATAAACACCCCCAATACAAAACCATAGTGGACCTCATTTCTCAAAAGCCTGAACTTTTTCTGAGTGCACTTTCTGATCCTTCCTAATAAATTGTCTTTCATGGATGCATCCTGAGATGCTTTCCATGATGATGAGTTAAGATCCTCTTCCACAGTGAGTTGAGGCCCCCTGTCTCCTCTTTGGGAGGATCTCCTTGAACCTAGTCACAGTGACAAAACAACTCACCTGGTCTTAAATGAGGGACGTTGGTACAAGGCTGATTTTTGTACTTGGGATCAAACTCAGGACCTTGCTCTTGCCAAGCAGGTTTGGCGCTACTGGGTTACATCCCCAGCTGCAACATTAAAATGTGAATGTGAAGGACAATCATTTGGACTACATTAGATCTTTTTCATATCTCCTTTACATCTGAACAAACCAGGTCATCTGTTCTTTGCCTGTGATTCATCATTTTACAAATGCTCTTTTCCATACGGTTTTAGAGGCACTAAAATTATACAATGAAGCACAATGAAGTCATAAAACAATTTTTGTGTTGTTAATGAAAGAGAATCTTGAGGTCAAAAGAGGAAATACACTTTGGTGTTATTTTCTTGTGCAATTAGCCTCGTCAGGTTCTTAGTAGAATTGTCCCATTAATGAGCAATAGTGATGGCTGCTGAGCCGCACTTGTTCATTTAATTCATTCATTCACAATAAACAAAGATTTGCTGCCGCACTATAAGCTAAGCATTGTAGCTTCTTGATCCTTCCTTCTAGAAGAAGGCAGGGATAGAGGCAGCAATGAGCAAGGGCAAGGTTGTGACTTTCATTGATCTCTTTCTTCCCCTTCTTATGGGAGACAGAGTTCCAGAAGGTGGTTGCAAAGCCACCTACTCCCCCATCCTCCACCATAAGATTAGGCAGGACTGGAGCTGTGTTAGGTGCACTAACAGACAGGGTGAACCGTGCTGCGGGGCAGGAGTCCTCACAGACAGGGAAGGATGGCCTTCTGCAGGAAAAAGGAGTAGGGCAAGCTCTTCTCTCCAGGTCATCACCCTCCGGCAGGACTCGGCATCTGTGGAGAGGAATACTGGAAGCTTGAGGCCTTGTGGGGAGCTGGTGCCACTCACAGAAGGCCTCGTCTCTGACCAAGTGCTCTTGGAGCAGAGCCTTTTGGGACTTCCTTCAGAGACCATGCCAAGACTACCACTGCCAGATAATAAATTGCAGAGTTATTCCAGGACAGTTGCATGCTTTCTGAAGTGAAAGGTGCGCAGAAAGGTTTGTGAAGATAATACCAGGTTTTCCAGCACCTCTACATGGTGTCCGAACTCTAAATCCAGACTGATATCTCTCTAAGGGAAGTTGTTATTGCTTACAAGGTACCTTGGGCTTTTAAAGAAGTATGCAGCACATATTACTCCCCTTTTCCCCTTCTGGTGCATCCCGTCTTCCAGCCTTCCTAGCATCACCCTTCACTCACTAGTGGTTTTTAGATTGAGCACTGATGTTGCTTTTTAAGTGCGTATGTGTGTTATAACCTGGTTTGGAATGTTCATGTTCAACATCACTGATAGCAATGGATCCTATTTTAAAGCAGTCAGATTGTTCTAACTTCCAGTTAAGAGTAGGAAAATAATTTAGCTCAAGGTGTTATATGTAGAGCAGCAGAAAATGAAATTGGAGTTTCAGCTAAATTATTGACTTTGTAGAATAAGAGGAAATTAGGAGAAAGGAGGAAGAGCACAGAATCTTTAAGAAACTGAGTTCTCCCAAGGATGTGAGCTTTCTTGCTATGTTAAGTTTCAGAAACCAAACCAGTCCTGTTGCTATTCAATGTTCTCTAGTTATGTAATATCATAATGTGTAAAAGCCAACATTGCCACTGATACCTCAAGGTTGATGAAAAAATAAGGTTCGATTCTATTTTTCTACTCTTTTCAAAGCAGAGATATTTGCACAGAATGACTTCCAATGAACTGTCATTTGGTGTGGAAGAAAATTATAGCTAAGGGAGGACCTGTACTCTGCCTTACTTCCGGTACAAAATGCTGGCTTAGATTCGCTGCCTTCTCCCTGCCCGCCCTCAGCCCCGCCCCTCAGAGGGAGTGCTCACCTTGTCTGTGACAGTGGATGCCTCCCTTGTGTTGGGTCTGCCCAGAACTCGGCCAAGTCCTTGCCTTGGAGAGTTGATGCTCTTCATTCGTTGTCCTTGTGGTTTCTAGCACATCAAGAATTCATCCAGGTTGGGAACACAGTCCTCTTTCTGCTCTTTGGTTATTAGTTGTATTCTTTTAGAGATACACGTTAGAGTATTACAGATGAAATTACATAATGTCTGCCCTTTGCTTCAAAATACCCAGGATTTGAGGAATGGCTACAACCTGATAATTATTAAAACTGAGAATCATGTAGATGAAGGTCCACAATATTTTCTACTTTTGTACATGACTTTTCATAACAAAAGAAAAATCTTTTAAAAGTTTATCTATAGCGTATGATCTTTTTTTATATAATTTTAGGACGTTTTGGGGTCCATAAGAAGATGTGATGATGAATGGAGCACTGTACTGAGTTTTTTCCATGCATCAGTCGAGTTCATCCTCCCAACAAGCCTGGGAGGTTGGTATTATTCTCCTGATATCATGGGTGAAAAACTGAAACACAGAATAAGAGAGCCTGACCGAGGCTCTAGAGCAAATACCCAAGGTGAGGGGTGAAATCAGAGGTGTTTCACCGTGGGCCTGAGGAGTATTAGAAACTCACTATGTATTGTGCTATTGTTCACTTGTGATGTTTACTCTGTAAGGGTATGGAATGATGTCAGAGAAGACTTGTCTCTCTGATCATTCACTAATTAGAGATGGAATTATTCACTCATTCAAACAGAAGTGTATGGAGATGTAAAGGTACAAGATCTCCGTGATGAATGTAACTGTACTGTATACCTAAAATGGACCAATGAACTCAATGAGGGGGAAGAAAAAGAAGTGTATGGTAAATGAGCTGGATACCAGGCACTGTGCTAGGTGCCAGGGAGGCAGGGATGAAAAAGATGGCAGAGCCAGCTTTCATTTTCTTCAGTCTACTTCTTTGCTACCCTAGTAGCAAAGGGCACACATTCCTCATTCTCCTTCAGAAAAGTGTTTAAAAACTGGTGCTCAGGATTTCCTCCAATGGGGTCAGACTTACTATGTTTCTTATTTCTTCCCTAGATTCTCTTCTTCTATGATTTAGAAGCTGTTGGGCACCTTTAAACATTTCATCTTGAGTATAACTCGAACACCAGGCCTACAGAAAACCACACACCTGCAGTCCCAACAGCCAGGACACTCTTTGTCCTTTCTCATTTGCAAAGCCCAATTTACTCTCTTGAAGGAGGCCCAGGATCTTTAAGCAGTTTGGCAGTTTGGAAATAATTGGCTTGAAATTCAAAATAGTTTGTGGAGTCGAATTCAGAAAAGAAGGAACTTTGGTATTCAACCATAACAACTTCATAACATAATAATGTGCATACTAATTTATCTACTTTCAATTTTGATAAATGTGTGACCATGAACACTGTTAGATGGAGCATCCCCGATCCAAAACTGTGAAATACAAAATGTTCCACACTCTGAAACTTTTTTAGCATAGACATGATGCCACAAGTAGAAATTTCCACACCCAGCATCATGTGATGGGTCACAATCAGGAGGCAGGTGCACTAAAGATACTGTAATAAAATTACACCTTCAGGCCATGTGTGTAAGGTATCTGTGAGACATAATGGATTTCATGTTTAGACTCGGGTTCTAGCCCAGAGGTGTCTCATAATGAATATGCAAATATTCCAAAATCTAAAGCACTTCTGTTCCTAAGCATTTCAGAAAAGGGATATTAAACTGGTATTTAGAAATTTCCCTTTGCAAAACTTAGAGCTTTACTGAGTTCACTAAGTTTTTTTTTTTTATCTTTGCTCATATCTTTTTTTCAATGAAAGAGGGTATGGACTTCATTCCTGACCAAGGTCCTTCACTGAGCCTGAAACCTCTACTGTATATCATCCATCACATGGCCCACACCCAAGCCTAATCATGTGTATTGTGACCCAGGGGAATCCTTCGGAGAAGAACCACTGTCTGACCAGTTGTCACTTCCTCCTTTGCAACCACTTGGGTCTCAGCTACTGTGATCTCTCCTGGGTTGTGGCCACAGCCTCCTGACCCATCTCCCTGCCTCTGCCATTGGCCTTTGCAACAAGTAGAATGTTCCTTGTACATGTGAAATGAGATCATTTTCTCAGAACCGTCTCATGTCTTTCTACTTCATTCAGAGTGAAAGTCAAGACCCAGTGTGGTGGTGCATGCCTGTAATCCAGGCACTTGGGAGGCTGAGACAAGAGAATTGCTGTGAGTTCGAGACCAGCCTGGGCTACCTAGTGAGTTCCAGGTCAGTCTCAACTACATAGTGAGACCCTGTCTCAAAAAAAACAAAACAAAAAAAACAGAATGAAAGTCAGAATTTTTACAATCTCTTTCTGGGCCCTGTATATCTGACCTGCTTATCTTTCCTAACCTGTATCACTCTAGCCTGGGTGGCCTTTTGGACATTTCTTGAATATGCCGTGCCTGACCCCAACGAGCATGCTTCCCTCTGCTTGGATGCTCTTCCTGAGATGCCCAGCTCCTTTCTCACATCCTTCATTGTTGATTCAAATTTTCCTGATTGGTGGATCCCTTGTGGCCAGCCTAAACAGCAGCACTTCTTCCCACCAGCCAGCTGCCTTACCTGCTCTACTGTCTCTGTAACATTTGCCATCACTTCATAGGCTACGCTTTATTTTATGCCCGCTGTCTGTGGCTTCCACTAGAGTGTAAGCTGCAGGAGGTCAAGCCTCTTGCTTTAGCCCCATGTAGGGAGGAGCTGGACACGCAGGACATGCTGAGCAGGCGTCTAGTGCATCAGTGGAAAGGGAAGTGCTGTCGTTACGTGGTGCGCACGCACACGGTTCACCAGGAAGAACAGGAAACTTCTCTGATTTTTATGATTGGGAGGGGAGTTTGAGGGAAGGGGCTGATATTCTCTGGCCCAGGTGCCAGGTTCTCGCAGACACCAAAAAGCAACTTCATGGGCAACACTTGCCTCTGCAGTGTGTGGCACCGCAGCCAACTCTTCATCTGGACAAATGAATCCGTGTGACCCAGGAATTTACCTGTGTCTTAGGGTTGGGGAAGATTTCCCCGAGGAATCACTTGAGTGCTTTTGTAGGTGCATGGGGAATTTCTTTGGCAATTTTCTCAATCTAACTCTTTTATGGTAATTGGCATTTTTATAAAGAGTATTCTGTCTGATCTAGACTCACTTTCTACAAATTATACTTTTTCTACTTCAGTCATGCATTTATATTTATTTGCATAGGATCGAGAAACTGGTCCTTTATATTTAGTTTCTCATTTCTGTCATTTCCCTTTTAGCTTCATGTTTTAAGTAGATGATATTTTCCCCATGTTTTATTTTTAGGAGTTATCTTTATAGGTTTTGTAATTATAAATGGATTCTAATTTTTTAAATTTATGTATCATTCTTACCTCTTTACCTTTTAAAATTCCTTCCAATTTAAGTAAAAGCTTATATCAGATATTTACTTTGTTTTATTTCAATGTAAGTATTTACACCAGGATTTCACTCTGAAATGTACCCCAATGGCTATGAAATGTGGCATTTTCACTATTTCCTCCTCTATCAATTCTACAATTTGGGTATTTCTGACTCAGTGGTTTTAAAGTAGAGAATTAAAAACAAAATTTCCAAGCAGAACTATTAATTTTTAATTCTCATGTTTGCTTTTAATGACTTTCAGAGAAGCATAAAAGGCTGATTTATCCAAATATGCTGAATTTCGATATCCCATCTCACTGCTTTGATTTCTGGGAGTTGGAGACAGAGAGATGGATTAGCATTTAGTATTTGATTTGCTAGTTAATTGACAATAAAGGACAAAGACAATGGAAAACAGAAAACAGAAAACCTAAAGCCAAATAAAGTATCAGTCCAATAAGATATACAGTTTCTAAACAAAAATTGAAAGTTTTCATGAAAATTTTCTGAGCAAGGAAGATACCACTTGCCTTTTAAAATAGTGACTAAAAACTTTTTTAGTGTAGCATTATGTAAACATCATAAATAACTTAGATTCCATTTTCAGATGCACCAAGGGTCATTTCTGGATGTGGCCTCCATGTTGCCAAAGTTAAATAAAGCATGACATATATTTGTCTTGTTCAAAGACGGTATTTTTTTTTTTTAATACAGAAAGTTGAGACATCAGACCATAGTGTGATAAACATGGACTTTGAGGAAAGGTTAAACCTGAGTTCAAATCCCTTAAAAACACTTCACTGAGCTTTATCTGGCAAAGGGTCCCTACCTGTTACTCGAGCCCTGTGTGATTTTTTTATCCCCCTCAAATGCTCACACAAATCAGAGGAGGCAAGTTCATTTGATTTCAGGATCCCTGTACTTCGGAATTGAACCCATTCAAACAGGGTTTCCTCTTAACCATGCAGAGGGCTCCTCCCTGTCCCACACCAGGTCCCTCCATCAGCCCAACCCATGTTGTCAGCGGAGCTCCTACCCAAGGATAAGTCTGGGCTTCAGGCTCCCAAGTGCCAGCAGCTCACAGCTGACCCGGCCTCTGGGTGAGAACTAGGTAGTGCACAGAAACGCATCCTTCTTCCACGCTGGGAGGGAGTACATATTGGTATAATCTTTTCAGAGGTCAGTCATTATTACCTTTGCTATTTCAATTATTTTCATATTTTTTTCTTTTGTCCCATTCTACTGTGTTTTCACTTAAGGTTTTTCTTTGGTAGTGGGGGAGCGGTACTGGAGATAGAACCCAAGGCCTTCACATTGAGATAGAGCCTCAGACATTTTTATTTTTTACACTGAGACAGGGTCTCACTGTGTTGGCCCGTGGGACTCAAATTTGCAATCCTCATGCCTCAGCCTCTCAAATGGCGGGGATTACAGGGATGCACAGCTGTGCCTGCCTAAGAATTTATTTGTAAACTAATTTTCCCACAAGAATAAGTAAAGTTTACCCAAGGATATGTATTTTTATACGTACATATTCAGCATTGTACTGGTACAGCAGTTTGAAAAGCCATTCTCAAGACAAGCGTCTCCACATAAGAGAGTATACAATTGTACTGAAAACTGCGAGTTTTTATAACTACCACCTCCCCCAGTATAAAATAGCATCTCATTTTAATTTGCCCTTTTAACTGTGGAGAAGTGTTTTCCTATAATTCAATGGCTAAGTTCCACATGTAAATTGCATTTAACCATGTGTTGCCCATTAACTCATGCCTCAGTATTTCTATCCCTTTCGGGATTCCAGGCTCCCCTGTGTCGTAGCTGTGAACCCCCGGCCTGCTCCTTGAGGGGATTCCCTTTCTGGACCACACACTCAAGGACGGTCCTGCCCTTCTAAGGCGCCTCAGTCCCCAGCCCTGCGGCGAAATCTGCTTTTCTTCCTAATCTCTTTGGAACAGGGTTTTGTGTACTAGATGCTAAATACTGAAAGGTAGAGATAAAGGACCATTTTTAAAGAGATTGTTTTTAAGATTGTTTAAAAGTTGAGACATAATTAGAATAATCCTACAGCATTAACGCATAGCAACAAACAGAAGTATTCTGGTTACCTATTGAGACCACTTAAAGCACTGAAATAAATGAACATCAAAGTAAGTTTTTAAAGTACTTTATTTCAAAATAACTAAGCATAATGGTCTGTAAAAAAAGCTACATGTTTCTACTTATACACTGTATCTATTCATATACACTTAGGTTTTTAAATTCAGTTTTGAACAGCTTTCAGTTTTTTCCAAAACAAGGTGCTAAAATATATATATATAGCAGGTGCAGTGGTACATGCCTGTAATCCCAGCCACTGAGGACACTGAGGCAGGAAGATCAGCAGTTCAAGGCCAGCCTGGGAAATACAGCAAGGCCCTGTCTCAAAATAGACATTTCACAACAAAACAAAAATAAAAGCATACATCCACATCCACTTATAGAAACAATTACACTGAAGCACAGAAAGGCAAAAACCCCCATTACATCTCTTGGAGCGAAGAGAGCAAGGTGCCCTGTTACACAGGAAGCAGCGCCAACCGGAGAGCATTCGTGATGACTGCTGACCCCCCAGATGGAAAGGTGCGTACGCCACAGCAGGTTTAGGTTTGTTTTCAAAGAGTCTCTGTAGGCTCTTTCCACATCTGTCCAGACCACATCGCTCCATTTGGTTAATGTCACCTAGACACCATTTCTGAGCTCATGATCTCGTCACAAAACCAAAGCACGAAAATCAGACTCTGCGAAGATGCTGCGTCTGAGTCTTTCTCAGGAAAATTCTTTGGAATCTGTTGTAGATCTATAACCAAGCAAAGTCTCTTTGCTACCACCGTCCCCCACCAACACATCCACGAGCATGTGCGGCTTATCGTAACCAGAGGAGGTGGGGGCGCTCCTCCGCACGGCGGGCTCTGGTCCTTCGGTCGTTATTTCCACTTTATTGCTTGGGGGGATTTCCGAGTCAGATATGAAGCTGCCTGAACCCACAAGGCCGCTATCGGAACCATCTCGGGAGTGATAGGAGCTTACAACTACACTGCAGGGTTCCGACTGGTTACTATTTGAATGCACAGAATTCTCTGTCAGCGCCAGATCGGAACTGCTTTCACTCGGGGTCAGCGCCTCGATCTTGGTGGAAAGCTCTCCGCTGTACCCCTCTTTTCCCTCGCCGCCTTTACTGCGTGGGCCCAGCACTGTCTCTGAAGACACAGCCTCTCCACAGACACCAGTCTCGTTTTCCACGGTAATCGGCTGATAGGAGGAGATGAATGACACATACTTCGATTCGGGTTTTGACTCCGAAGTGGCACTTTTTACCACTGAAAGCTAAAGAGAAAATGAATGAAGATGGTGAATTATTAAGCTCAAACGCCTCTTTTCAAACCAACAAAGGCCTAAAGGTAACAACACTAACTGACACATTTGAGGTAAGATAAGTGAATCACGGCTTTTTCTTTTCTTTCATAATGGTAATACCGCTGTAAGATTAAAAACAAACGCGGGGAGTCACCTAATAACTCACAGTACACTCTGTCCCCCCATATGCATGTTACATTTGTAATGGGAGCACAGCGGTTTAGCTTATTGAGTAGTTTCCTTATTTTTCTCCATCATTATACTCTTCAGTGGCTCCTATTACTTATTGATACGGATTTTTTTTTGGGGGGGGTACCAGAGATTGAGCTCAGATCCTTGCGCTTGCAAGGTAGTCAGTGGAACCACTGAGCTAAAGCCCCGGATCATTTTTTCAATAGATGCTGATGTTTCCGATTTTTCCTGGCTACAGAATGTGCTCAATATTTCACACATCTTTTTACTTAGGAATAATTTCCTTCGCGTTAAAGAGCAGAACGACTGTATCAGAGGCTACAGCACAGTCACGGCAGACCTTGCTGCACTTCTCTTACACACTTAGCTTTCCACCGAGGCCCCACTGCTTTCCACCGGCGCACACCAGCCACACCGCGACTGGCCCGACTGCACAGTCAGGCTTATTGTTCCTTCTCTAGTGAGGGCAGAATGGCCTACTGCGAGGTGGCTTTGTGCTTAATGACTGGCAAGGCTATTATAATTCAGATATGAATGGTCTACTAAGGGTTGATAGTTCTTATCTCTTTAAAGGTAGTAGTTTTACAGCAACTTCACTGTACCCTTTGAATACCACAGATATTACTCGTCATATTTGATTCAAATAGTTGTCATTATATTACCTTTACCAGTTCTTTTCATCATTTCAAAGGCTTTGGAATATTAGCTATCAAATGTCAAGTTTGCGTCTCACTTCCGGCCATCTTTCCTTCTATACTCCAATCATAATAAAGTATTTCTATTTTTGCAGATCTTCAAAAATCAGGCTTTCTAGGCTCTTGGCCTCCTATCCCATAGTACCTGGATAAACTACTGTCCCTCAGGACTGCCCAGACATCACTGGCTCTGGGACAGTCACAGCTGAGCCCAGCCCATGAGCTGGACAGAGCCCTCACTGGCTGCGTAAGAGCCTCTATAACCAATCACACTGACTACCTACCCACCACATACTCATCTTCTCTTCCCGTGTACTCTAAGCTCCTCAGCAGACTTGGGTTTCTGAGTATAAAAAACACTTGGTGCACCATAAAAATGGGTGGTTCTGAATGTGTGAGAGACTGAGCGATCAGTGCTTCTATGTAACATGATGCTTAGCACATCTCGTCATTCTACGGAACGATGCTGAACATTATCCCACTACAAACAAAACAAGGAAACCGTTGAAAAGGTTAACATTTGAGCATTAATAACTAAAGAGAAACATTTAAATACATTACCAAAGATTTGGGTAACATTATGTTTTTCTTCTTACATGGGTTCTTCTTAAAATAACAGTATGCAAATACTAGGATAACTAGTATGAATAGTGAGCCAACAATCATTGGAATATAAGTATAATCTAAAACAAAGAGAAAAATCATAAATTAGGATTAAAATGTAGTACTGCTATCATGTAGCCAAAAGTCTTAACACTATTATTTAATAGATTGACACATTAGTTAATAAATATGATCAGAGTTGTAAAGAACAGGCAATCTGAATAGAAAACAGGTATCTAACCTAGAGTGCAATACGATTCTTCCCAATTCTGTGTTTCTAAAACTCCCTGTGACTACACTGCCATAAGATCAGGGGGCCAAACAGCTCTTTTAGTTTGATCTGAAAGCCTCAAACACAATGTGTTTACAGGGTTAGGCTTTTCTCTCAGTCAAGAAAGTGAAAGAAGAATTACAAAATATTTCTCTTAAGAAATAAACTTTGGCAATGTGTGTAACTCAATATAATTTAGCTCTATTTCTCAGAATCTTCTGTTATACTTATTTCAAGAGTGCAAATACTTATAAAGTACATAGAAGCCCACACACAGGAATAAAGTCCTCAGGATAGCAAGCCAGAGATGAAGAACATAAAAACTAGGGAAGACCACATACATCTATTATTACCATTGTGCATTTGACTCTGCTGTGCCTTTTATTTTCATAACACAATCTTTAGCAGTTATTTTCATAATGCTCTCTTCTAAAAAAAAAAAACACTAACAGTATTGTACATGTTGCGGCAATGTGTGGTCCTATTGTGAGATTTTCTTTCTTTCTTTCTTTCTTTTTTTTGTACTGGGGATTGAACTTGGGACCTTGTGCTTGCGAGGCAGGAGGCAGAAACACCGAGCTAATTCTGCAGCCCCTCCATTTTATTTTCTCTAGTTTCTATTCTAAAGTTAATCCTTTGGAAAAGTAACTGTGGAAGTCAGTACTTTATGCTTACAACATGTTATGGGATGTGAAAAAATCAAACTGTTACCTAGTAAAAGACAAAATAAAATAATGCTAGTCCCTTGGACGAGTAAGGTGCAGTGTGTAAGGCTGCCACTCATAAGCATGGTGCTGCCACCATGTGGCTGTTATGTCATTTTACAATTCAGGCTTTTTTGCTGTGCGTTTTTTTTGTTTTTGTTTTTGTTTTTGTTTTTGGCAGTAGCAAGTGGGGCTGAACCCAGGGCCTTCACAGTGAACTACGCTTGTGGTCCTTTTTTCATTTTTTATTTTGATAGTCTCATTAAGTTGAATTTCTAATTCTTCTACCTCAGATTTCCACAGTGGGATCACAGGTGTGCACAACCTGGGCTACAGTTTTGGCTTTATTATTTATTTATTTATTTATTTATTGTTAAAAGTAGGAAAATTTACTGGAGTGTAGGAATGGGGAATAATAATAGGGAGTGGAAATAGCTCCTGAGAGATAAGAGGAATCCTGAATGCATTGCCCCAATATAGGCTTTTTAAGAAAATAGATCCAGAGCACGTGCATTGCAGTATTTCAAGTGTTGTTCATTAAGTTGCACTTTATTTTTCAAACAGCATAGTGTAAATTGGCATAAAACCCACTACATTATTCTAAGTTTCCTACTTGAAACTTACATGATATAGTCTGAAAGTTATTGGCATTAAATTTTAGGTCTAACACTTCAGCTTGATTTCCATTTTTCAAAAAAGTATGTAGGGCCAGGAATTTAGCTCAGTGGCACTGTTCCTGCCTCACAAGAGCAAGGTCCTGAGTTGAATCTCTAGTACTGAGGAAAAAAGAAAGAAAGAAAGAAAGAAAGAAAGAAAGAAAGAAAGAAGTATCTGTAAATAAAACTGGAGGTGAAAAAGGAGATATTCCTTTTTGAACAAAAATACAAAAGGTCAATGGAGATTATTAAGAAAAACTCTATCCTAGCAAACTGGAAAAGCTAGAAGAAATAAATTACACATCAGAGCTACCAAAATTGGACCACAAAGACATAAAAAAAAACAGAATAAATAAAAAATTAGAATAGAAGAAAATACCTGCCAACTATTCATCTGAGGGATTATTTGCCATGATATATAAGAAACTCAAAACAAAACAAAAAAAGCAATATAGTTAAAATATGGGCAAATAATCTGAACAGATACTTCCCAAAAGAAGATATCTAAATAGCCAAGAAGTATTTACAAAAACACTCAATATCATTAGCCATTAGGGAGACAAATCAAAAGAGCAATGAGAGGTGGGTTGGGATGGTGTTATGACTGTAATCCCAGCACTTAGGAGGCTGAGGCAGGAGGATCTATCTAGAGTCCAAGGCCAGCCTGAACCACATAATGAGACCTTGTCTCAAAACAAAAACAAAAATCCATAATGAAACACTATCTCACCCGTTAGAATGGTTGTTATCAAAACAACAACACAAAACAAATGTTGGCAAGTATGTGAAGAAAACGAAAGTCTAGTACACAAAATTATATACACTATGCGATACAATGGATACATAAAAAAACTAAAGAGAAAAAAACAAGCCTTGTGTAAATAGGGAAGGGTGGGGGGCTGAAAGGGAGGGAAAGGAAATGGGAAAAAACAAGAAAGAACATATATCATAGCTGTACAAATTCCCAATGATGAATGTGATCATAATGTATACCTAAAATGTACCAATAAAACTTATGGGAAAAATTTGAAAACAGTAACATTAATTTTGGTACATAATGAATTTTAATTATCATACCCTCAGAAATCAGCTTTTTCTCTTATTTTTCAAACATTCTCTAGTAAATAAGGTAAACATCGATAGAATTAGTAACAAGATCTTCCATTATCAATTTTCAGCTGAAGCTAAAGCAAATCTCACACACTGATGCTATTATCAGTTACTGGTTCATCTAAATGATATTGCTTTAAATTGTGCTATCGGTACATTATGCACTGCCCTTTTCTGGCACGTTTTGACATAAAAGAGGGCCATTTTACTACAAATACTCTTATGATGAGTAACATGCCTAATGGCAATGGATGAAAACTTTTCCTCATAGGGATTTTCTTTCATATGAAAAAAAGCTAAAGAACAAAATTGGATGAAAAGAAAACAACTGTGAATAATGGTCTATTGTGGGGAAATGATGGGATTACAGATAATATTGTTATCTTCTGTTTTTTTTTATATTTTATACATTATATATGACAAACTTTTGAATGCAGATATTTATACCCATAATTTTACATATTTGTTATATTTTTTTCTGTGTTATCAAATGGCTTTCCAAATTGGTTACTTTGTACATTTTATTAGCTGAGAAACTGCCTCTGTGAGGAACGGAGCTACTGAATGTTTGTTTTGTTTTGTTTTGTTTTGTTTTTGGTACTGGGGATCGAACTTAGGCTCTCACCGCTTGCAAGGCAGGCACCGGCACCACTGAGCTAAATCCCCACCATAAATGTTTTTAAGAGGGATTTTTTGCAAGTAAATTTGACATTTTATACATTATCCTCTTTTAGTTATACTTTTCTGTATTTAGAAAAAAATGGCAAGAACTTACCTTTTATGCTCCTACTGTGAATGGTAATACAAACTTCTTTTGACCTTTCAGTTATAATATTCGAATCCTCTAAGAATCCTTCTGCTGAAACACAGTACTCAGAATTCAGTGAGGGCACTGGAATTTTTAATTGGCATGGAGTGTAGAGGTAGTCATCTCTTCCAAGTTCATACATTATGGTCTATATGGGGAAAATGCATTGCTTCTTTAACATGTAAAAATTATCCTCCATACCTACCTTTGTCAGTACCAAAGAAAACACACACACACACAAATATATATAATATATGATAAATCTTAAAGATATCTGAAACACTTTCGATATCAAATAGTAAGTCAATTTGTTTTTTTGTTTATTTTTTAAGAGTAGGAAAATTTTATTGATGGAAAGAAAGCTTCTATCTGAGAGAGACAGAGGGGGACTGGGAAATGGGTTGTCCATACGTCCTTTTGTTACAGCATACCATGATGATGTGCATCTATCAAAAACCTGAATGGCAGGAATGTTCATTGCTATTTGTTAAACAAGTATTAATTTCTCCTAATCCTAAAACACTAGAAACTTAGCTGGTAAAATTTTATGGGAAGCATAATAAAGAGTATTATACAAAGGCTGCAGGATCTCTGGGCGGTAGGACCTAGAAATGATTGGTGTAAAGTTTATCATTCATTCCATAGCCAGTGTGTGGTCATCTTTGCTGGGACCCGAAGACACAAAAGTAGTACTGTGGTTTGATTACAGTTCCTCCGAAGGTCCCTGTCTAAAATAGTCTTGGTCCCCAGGGTGGTGGTACAGTGAGGTGCTGTGGACCTTTAAGAGGTGGAACCTTATGGGAGGCCTTTAGGTCATAAGGGGTGTGTCCTTGGGAGGGACTATGAGACCCCAGCCACACCCCACACACAATGTCTGGTTTGAGATGTAATCACTTGGGCTACAGGTATAACTCATAGGTTGAGTGCTTGTCTAGCATGTGTGAGGCCCAGGGTTCCACTCCTAGCATCGAAGGGCACCGTGGGGAGATTAAATCTTTTCTTCTTATACGTTGGTTGTCTTGGGGATTTCACTATAGTTATGATGCTAACAAACACAGGTAGGATGGTGGTATCTGGCTCAAATACCTTACAATTTTGAGTTGAAGAGAGAAGAGAAAGAAACATAACAAGAAATAAGGAATCCTGCCAGAGGAATCCTGTATGGAACCAGGACCACAGAAAAGGAAACAGTCTACTTGGTCAGAAAAATGAAAGCAGATATGACACTCAAGCTACTACTGAAGAATAAACAGAAATTTGCCAAAGTGAAAAGGGTAAGAAGAGCATTCTGGGAAAGAACATGGCAGTTTCAGGGATCCAAAACTGGCAGCTCCTCAAAGCATGGGTGAAAACAAGGTTGGAGGGAATGGGAAGATGGACTGGAGAGGATCCGCAAGGCTAAATCACAAGGGCTTGTAGACCATGTCATGGAAGGAAATTCAGACATTACTTTCTAGCCAATGGGCATTTGTGAAGTTCTAAGCAGTGGAGTAACATGATTAGATCTGCATTTTAGAAAGATGTCTCTGCCAACAACTGAGAAGATATTTTAAAATTAAATCACTCCTCACTTTTTGCTCAAATCTTCCTAAGGTACAATAAATGGATCAAAGTCAAATCCCCCCAATGTCCTCTGCCTTCACCTGCTTCCTGCACCCACTGACCCCACCGGGGCTGCTCCCCTCATGTGCGCACTGTACCCCTGCTGCGTCCTCTGCCTGAAGAGCCCTCTCAGGATCACCCATGGGGCTTACCTCCGATCTGACCTCGACAGCAGTTACCTCCTTCCCGGGGAGGCCTGCTCTAAAAATCAGTGACCCAGACCTACACACTGCCCACTCTTCCTGCTGCACCGCAGTTATCCTAAGTCTGGTTTGTTCTGCTCTTAGCTGCATTCCTGGATGCCTCTTAGGCAATATTATATGTTTGATAAATATTTATCAAGTAAACAAGAGGCATCATTGTGGAGAAAGGAGAATAGTTCCCATCAATGCATGGACCCCACACCAGTGCCAGAATAATGTAATTATATCCCCACAGTTATACTGTTTTATTTTTCAAAACTGATGATTCAAATTATAGATGCATATTATTTTACATTATCATTAGTGAGAGAAAAATTATTAAGTTATCCCCACCTTATGGGGATATGTATGTCACTGGACATACAGGGCCATGATGCTAAATGAGGCCAAGAAAAACTTAAAAGTACTCATCTGGTTAGTATCAGTGAATCACTCCATACCAGTTCCTTTCAATATCATTCACATGTAATTTCTTCCCAAAGTTATGATCCAGGGGTTCTGCCTGACCATCATAAGCATTTCACTTTTATTACACAGCATAAAGAAACAACTTACACTAGCTACAGAAAAACAGATGTGATATGTGTGTGTGTGGATGTGTGTGTGTGTGTGTGTGTGTGTATAAATTCCCCAAGATGAATGTAATTATTATGTATTACAAACACATACTAATAAAAAAGAAACTAAAAATCAACTCTGTATACTCTAAATACACACAAAAAATAGCACCTACCTCACTTGTGTTCTCTCTCACGTACACTTTGTAGATTAATGTGTAACATGCATCATACATGGCTTCCTGCCCTTCTCCATTTAAATGAACTACTGGGTCAATTACATCAATGATGATATGGTCCTCCTCTTGTGTAACAGTTAGTTTAGGTGGTCCAATCTTTCCTGGAGAGAAAGCAATGTAATTAATACTGGCCTCAGAACCTTACAGTAGAATTATCAAAATCAATCAACCAACCACTCTTTTGTTTTTTTACTAAAGTAGGATCACATTTTAACTAAAATAGGACACCATGACTAAGTAGGGCCACTTTTAAACTACTCTAAAAATCTAGGAGACATTCCAAATATCCTTCATAAATATTTCATAAATCTCAGGAAGAGGTTCTCTTATCTAAACTCCTCTTTAGCAGTTTAACTTCATTTCTAATTCAAGAGAAATACAATTGGCTATGGACTTGATTAAAAAAATCAAACAAAACCTTCATCTAATGAAAGCTTTATCAAGCACTTTTTTCTTCTCATTGAGTTTATTGGTTCATTTTAGGTATACAGTACAGTTACATCCATCATTGGGATGGATCTTGTACCTTTACATGACAGGTCTTGGTTCTCATTTTTTCCCCTTGTCCCTGCCCTCCCTTCACCCTCTCCTCCTCTCCCCCTTTACAAATATTTTATTTCCATTTTTTCATTTTCTCCTATTTATTTCTTTCCCTTATTACGTGTCTCCTACCCTTCCCACTTTCCCTCCATCTTTAGCCCTTTTCTTCCTATTTCACATTGTCAGTTATCTCATTAGGATCTTATGTACTCTTATAGTTTGTTCACACCAGAGAAACTATTTGGAATTTACACATGTGTGACTTATTTATTTCACTTAGGAGTATATCCTCAATATGTATCCATTTTCCTATGAATGAATCTAATTTCTCATTCTTCATGGGATCTCATCTTATTAAAAAGCATCTGCACTGCAAAAGAAACCATCAACAGAACTAAAGACAACCTACAATGTGGGAAAAAATTTTTACCAGCTGCTCCTCAGACAAGGACTATTATCTAGAATATATAAAGAACTCAAAACAATCAGCCCCCTCAAATACAAAGACCCAATTCAAAAATGGGCATCTGAAATGAACAGACATTTCTCAGATAAAGAAGTAAAAGCAGCAAGTAAATATATGAAAAAATGTTCCACATCACTGGTCATTCAGGAGATGCAAATGAAAACAACACTGAGATTCCACCTCACCCCACAAAGAATGGCTGCTATCAAGAAATCACACAATAACAAATGTTGGTGAGGCTGTGGGGAGAAAAGAACCCTTCTCCATTGTTGGTGGGAGGGCAGACTGGTGCAACCACTGTGGAAATCATTATGGAGAGACCTCAAAGAGTTGGGACTAGAGGTTCCATTTGACCCAGCCATCCCTATGCTGGGTATCTTTCCAAAAGAATTAAAACAATCATATCACATAGATATATGCACACCTATGTTTATAGTGGCACAGTTTATAATAGCTAAAACTTGGAAACAGCCCATTTGCCCATCAGTTGGAAAGTGGAAAAGGAAGATGTGTTTTTTTTATCAAGTACTCTTTATCTTTGCTTCTTTAGATTAAGAAAAAAGCAAGTTTCTTTTTTCTTTCTTTCTTTTTTTTTGTACCGGGGATCGAACTCAGGTCCTTGTGCTTGCAAGGCAGGCAGCGGAACCACTGAGCTAAATTCCTGGCTCCGAAAAAATAAGTTTCTAAAAACTCTTTCTGAAAGGCATTTAGTTATCTTTTCTCAGAAAAACTCTGTATCTTCAACATTCATGGGTTCCTGGCATGCAGGCTCTATAAAAACTTGCTAATTCCATTTTTAAGTGTGAAAATCAGAACTAGATGTTGAATCATTCAGCAAACACGCACTGTGGAAGTCTGGGCCCTCACTGGGAAACCACTGAGCTATGCTTCGTGTTCACAGCACACCTACCGTGTGCCGGGAAGATCTGTTCAGTGTACCTCAGGGCCTGGCATGCTCCCTAGCACACTTCTGGCCCTTGACAATACAGATAGTATGTATCAGATGTATGGATTCTGGGAAATAAAATATTTAAGGGCGTGGTCATTAGGATGGAATGTCAGCTTGATTGGCTTTGGGCTCTACCCGGGGGACTGGTGGAGCACACGTCTGCTGGTCTGGGTAGGTCATGGAGGTGTGGTCTTGGGGGCGAGGGGCCCTATGTCTGGTCCCTTACCCCTTCCTCTTTGGCACCTCTGCTTCCCAGCCACCATGAGCTCAACAGCTCTGCTCCACCATGCCCTTCCACCGTGTTTCTAACTTGGAGCCAGCTGACCATGGGCTGAGCCTCCTTTAAAACACGAGCCAAATTAAACCTCTCCTCCTTTGAGCTGTGTATGGTATTGGGTATTGTGTCAACAAGGGGAAAGTTAGCTGATTCAAAGGACAAGTAGGGAAAGGGCTTGTGGAAGAGGCCAAAACGGCACAATCTGAAAAGGAGGAGACCGAAAGCAGTGGGGAGCACTGGAAAGGCGGCAGCTCAAGTAATCTAGCGCTGAAGCTGAACAAAAAAGGAAGTGAAGTTAGAAGAAAAGGTACCAGAGGACCATCAGACTATGGCAGAGTCAGATGATTAAAGGTAGTGAAGTATGATTGCCAAGAGTGGACAACATAACCAGAAAATAGGAATTGGCACAGACATTCTGGAGTTTCGGGTATGCACTGGAGTGGGACGCAGGAAGAATAAAGAGCTGAAATCACAGGGGATGGAAAGATGAAAGAGTTCTAAAATCTTTTAATGTATTAAGTTGGTATTCAAATTCCCACAGACACTGAGGATTTAAGGTAGACAGAAGAATGACAGCGAGTAGCCAAAGTCCTCAGTGAATGTACCTCGAAATGAATTACAGACCACGTGGGAAGGGAACGGGTGATGCAAAGTGGATTTGTATGGTGTGGAAACTTACTGGTGTAGAAGCAGCAAAGAGATGGTTGTCGCTTTGTGAGGAGTGAGAAAAGCCAATGATACTGGCTCACTCTAAATTCCTCCAAATGTTTAAGCATTATGATCATTTTTAACAATTGCCAATAAAAGCAAACAGCACAAGAAACATGCATTTTCAAATTTAATATTTACATATTCATTCTACACACCTTCTTTGCAAATGACAAAGTCTTTGGACTCTACATAGGCAGATTCTCTTTGTCCAATTCTAGCTTTAACTTTGGCCCATATAGGAAGATCTGGGTCATCAACATTAAGAATATTACAATGATGATCAGATGTATTGTTGCAGGCATTTATCCACATTTTCCTAAAATGAAAAGGAAGAAATACAAAGGTATCTTTTATTGTTATCATAAACTTGAATCATCTCTGTGCTATACTGCATACTTACAGCACAAAGCTGGTAGGAAGAGCTCAATGAGAATAGGATGGAGAAACTAGACAAAGCTGGAAATCCTTATTTTGGCCAGAAGCACAGGTCCAGCATCATTAATCCAAAAAAATGAGAAACACAAGATGGTCCAAAGTCCAAAAATTTTGAACACTGACTTGATGCCAGACCAGAAAAATTCCATACCAAAAAACTTTGTTTCATGCATAAAATTATAGTGTATAAAGTTACCTTCTCTATGCGTATAAGACATGGATGAAATATAAATGAATTTCACATATAGACTTGGGTTCCATCCCCAAGATAACTAATTATGCATATGCCAATATTTCAAAATCTGACAAAAATCAGAAATACAAAATACTTCTGGTCCCCAGCACTTCAGATAAGGGCTGTTCAAAATATGCCATACATTCCTTTATCATCAAGAGGCTTAATTAAAACTGTAAGACCTGTACAGACCACATTCTATATTTAGGCTTTAAAAATCTTTTAAAAAACACTAGATTCCTTTAACGTAGATGTGATTTAATTATAGAATTAAGAGCATAACAGACTCCTAACAGTTGTCAATTTTTTTGAATTTTATATTCTTCTAGTAAAAAATACACTATAAAGTTATCTTTATTAGATTCATTTGTCATGCCTTAAAATCTTCAAAGTCATTCAGCCATAGAAGAGCTTTTAATTTTATTAATTAACCATAACATACAAATGGAGTTCCTTTCTTATTTTAATATATTCTGTTTCTTTTCTTCTCTCTTTTTTTTTTTCTTTTGTGGTAATGGGGATTGAACTCAGGACCTTGTGCTTGTGAGGCAGGTGCTGTGCCACTGAGCTAAATCCCCGGCCCAATGTATTATGTTCTTATTTGTGGCCACACCTTTGGCCAGGGAAAACCTATTCAAGGTGGGTCCTAGATCCTTTTGACATCTCCCCATTACTTTGAACTAAATGGACAGGAGTTCAATCCTATCCATGTCCTACTTTCTTCAGGTCATCAATTTCACTGATTTCAGACTTGCTTCTTATTTCTTTTTTCAAAATTATGGCAATACCTATGAAAATATTTCTTCTCATCCTTTTTTTAATACCTAAACAATAATACTATTTATACTTTATTGAACTTTGTTGCTTTTTTTCATTTAATAATACATTTTAAGAGATCAATGCACATATGTTCATGAGAATTTTTTCCTTTGCGAGTGGGTAATGTCTTTATTTTTTAGAGTTGCTGGGGATCAAATCTAAGGCAAGTACTCTGAGTAAGCTGAATCCCCAGCTCACTGGGTAATAAGTTTTCCTTGTTTGTATGCTTTTTCTTAAGGTGGATTGAACCCAGGACCCTCACACTGATCTACATCTCCAGCCCCTTTATGATTGTATTATTTTGAGAAAAGGTCTTGCTAAGTCCCTAAATTGCCTGGGGTGGATTCAAACTTTGGATCCCCTTGTATCAGGCTCCCAGAGTGCTGGGATTACAGGTGTGCACCTTCACACCTACCTGGGTAATGTCTATAAATTGCATTTTAGTAAGTGTATCTTAAGGACAAGTTCCTGATGTGTGATCATCAGATAGAGTTAAACCTAAGAAGGCTGGGTATTTAGCTCAGTGCTACAGCCTTGCCTAGCATGTATGAAGACTTGGGTTTGGTCCCTACTACTGCAGAGAAAAAAAAAAAGAAGTGAAATTTTGTGAAACACTAACAAATTCTTCCAACAGGGCCAGATCTAATTTGCATTCATGCCAGTGACATGTATGAGAGTGCCTGT